>NC_057731.1:4466962-4495053 GCF_004010195.1 Chiloscyllium plagiosum | reverse complement strand
ATAAATCTGACACAGATCAGTTATCACAGGAAGTACTGGGTTTTTGAAAATGCAACAGAAACCATAACTGCACTTTGCGCACACAGGCTTAAGGTAGCAGGAGGGCTTTTTACGATTACATGTGCAATTAACTGATCATAGTAAAATAGTTCACCATGACATTTATTTTGATCTCATGGAGCAACAACTGAAACAGTTTACTTTAAATGTGCCTTTGTTACTAGTTTCACTATACATTTTCTTGATAAACAACCTGAATGGAAAGTAATTCACCAATAAATGTTTGAATTAAATGAGCATCAGATATTAGCTACATTTGCAGTCCTGAAGACTGTAGGTTAAAGCCCCATTGAAAGAGTTATGCACTTTAATACAATATTGAGCAACTGCTCTTGCGCAAGTTTATTCCTGATGTGTGCCTTTGGGATTCAAAATTAAACCAAAGCCAACATTTGTCTGTTGAAATGAATTTAAAATGTCACTACACAGATGAACATCTGAAGAAAAATGGGGTGCTTTAGTTACCCAAAGGCTCTGATTAAGTAATAAATAAAAGCAACTTTGCTGTTTCCTTACCCAAGGTTCAGAGTTGGCATTTGGTTGGAACAAGACCCAGGTCATGACTCAAGTAATTCTATTACTCAATTGCAATCACCTTAGTCTTACTATTAGCTGAGTCACTCTAGTAAAATTGAAAACAAAACTACTCAAAGTACATATACAGAAAAGGGGATGGAACATACATTAAAGAATAATTGACAAATGAATTCTGCATGTTTGGATTAATAATCATTGCTGAACAAATGAATAATTTTTGATGTTAAATTAAAGTCTAAAACATTAACTCACTAATCAGAGATTTGAGTGTTACAATGTTTTGTTGACCATAGAAATGAAGTCAATGGCGAAACAGACATGACATAACAGAATACACAAATACTGCACCTCTGACTAAAATTGACCTAAAAAACAAATCAATGAAATAGATCATGAGTACAAAGAAACAGCAAAGATTACAACAATCTCAGCATAGAATTAATACTACAAGAAGAATTCTTGAAGGAACTCAGCTGATCTTAGTATGTATTATTGGGAAACCTTGCACTTGTTCAGTCTTCAGATCTTCCACCATTTTGGTAGACTTTCAGCAATATTGGCTTCGTATTACTCAATTCCAAAATTTAACAACGTCCTGTCCAACCTACATATAGAACCTTCTTACCACATGCCACAGACTCAAGTTCCCTTAGAAATGTAAACAAGAATAATTTGACAACTTCAGCACTTCCTTAAATCTTCCTTTAAATGAGAAATCACTTTCTGAAGGTAATGTAAATATAGGCTAATTCTTCACAATAAGCACTTCTTTGTTTTCTGAAGATACAAATTTTTGCTCAATATCACTTTAACTGTTTGTATGCAAAACTGACAAAACAGATACCAAAAAATGCCAAATAGAGTGTGGCTTCATTCTGGGACCAGAGAAAACTACCATTCTTTCAAAGAAAAGATAAACCCTGAACACATGAAAGCAAACTTCATCAACAGGGTAAGACAGAAAAGGTTCCGTAGTTCTGATATGGCTATTATTTTGTGATATGGACATGATGCATGGTTGTGCTCTCAGACATGCCAACAAAGCAGTTTTAGACTGGCAGTGAATATGAATTAATACCTCAAGATGTGGCCCAGCATTGCTGCCACAATTATTCACCCTGCTACGTTCAGGGCGAATCTACCAAGATAACACTGCTAGTTGCACAGCTGCGCCAACTCATCTGAAAGGCAAATTCTGCCCAAACGTCCACCAGCTGCAGCCACCCACAGCACATGCCAGAGACCTTCATTCATAGTGTTACTGAAACTTGGCATTCTTTTTCTATTCCTTGAAACATTTTTGTCCCTTTCTTTCATTCCATGCTCTTGAATCTGCCCTTCTCTCAATGCAGATTTGCTTTTTCTTCCTACCTGCTTCCTACATTTCAGTTATCATCTCCCTTGTTCTCAACCTCAAGCTTCCTTTTCTTTCTTAACTCACATTCAAAAGGTCTGTTGACCTTTTCATTCTCTTTTCTCAACTAGAACCTAGCAAAAGTTTCTTTAAACATTTCAAGAAAAAGAAGAGCAATCAGAGGCCAGGAAAAAAAAAAGCAATAGTGAGAGGCCAAGATAAAGAACAAGAGAAAGAAAAGCCAGCCTAAAGGCTTGAGCATGAGAACCGGGGAAAGAAGCCAATTCCTTAAGTAGACTGTGCTGGGAACTTGTCACATGATGGACCCTTACTAATAAGATGGACTAGAAAGATCAATGCTTACGTATCTATCAGAAATTATCAGATTCCCTAAAAGAGCTTTCAGTGAACATAACTGATAGGACTACAAACAGATCTGATAGTTACATTGCAGATTAATAAAAATCACAATAAAAAACCTTGAAGATCTGCTGTCTTGAACAGGGCCAGTTAATGTTTTTAAACACCATTTTTGAAATGGCCATGTAAAACCTCAGGATTATAACTTGTGCAAACACCCACCTTAACTAAATATTACTTTTGAATTTTCCAAATTCTATTTTTCCACTAAAATACTCCCGCTTCAATCCAAACTTATGCACGTAACTATTAAGCAAATTATTTCACTAATATATTTAATATTCGCAATGCTATTATTCCATGAAATTGTGCAATACTGGAGTCATTGGCTACTTTCTCAATTCATTCTTGATCAATAAATAAACACTGATGCTGATCATATGATCTCAAAGCTACTCAGTACAGTGTAAGCACGTGAACTTCAATTTTTTGGACATTTATTGTATAATGCTGTGATAAAAAGGAGTGCACAAGCATATGGAAGGGGCAGAAGCTTCAAAGAGGATTTTAATTACAGAATTCTAGGAAAGATGACATGGTTATGAGAAGGAATATGTTGAATGGAAACTTAGCGCAGATATCAATTTTAAGTCAGGTGTGGAGTATTATAAAGAAGCCACAATGACAGCAATTTTAAAAAGGTGTGGGATTGTAGCAGAGGAAAAAAACTTGCATCACATTAGCTTGTGCGGAGCCAGGAACATAAGTGAACAGAAATTGTTTCATGGAGAAGTGGTCAAGGGAACTGGCCATGAAATTAGCTTGGGGTAGGGAAACATATAGAAGGCTTGGCTTGATAAGAAAGGAGAAGCAGAGAAAGATGAGACCCTTAACAATGGCCCCTGACTGGAGACAAAACCATGAACTCTTAGCAAACGTTGGGAGGTTAAGGGTGGATGTGATAGAGGAGATCACTTTAGAGAAAATGGTTATTAATTCACAATCCTGTGGTGGTCTTTGCATTCTGGGATGATCTGTGTGTAGCTGATGGATTTACAGAGGTCAGTGAAGTTTCCAATGGCAGAATTTCATGTGGACAAGCCAAGTATGATGATGAATAGCTAAGCTACTTGTGCAGACACAAGCAAGCCTGTCAAACTTGGGATTTAAGACAGCAAAGTGACCATAATGGAGGAGGGAGGGTAAAGATTTTGCTGGGGTTAAAGGACAAATGACATGAGATGGGCATGAAGGAGAAAATCAAAAATTTAGCGATATCATGCAAAAGAACTGGTATCGAGGATTCAAGTAATCTGGCAAGAACTTCCTTTGCTATGGTGGGCACAGAAGTACTGTTGGATTGTAGGTGCAGAGATATAGATTGTGAGAGAGACAAGAAAGTGATTAATGTTACAGCAGTCAAGCGGACCAAGGGAGACGACACGTTCAAGAAGGTGTTGAAAATGTAATCCATCATGAGCAGAGGGTGTTACTTGCTGGGTCAACATTAGTGGCATCCCTAATCTCCCTTGGGTGGTAGCAAGCTGCAACATGAACAGCCACAGTCCATATGGTATGAGTATATCCACCATCCTTACAAGGAATGGAGATAGAGGATTGTTGACTATCAAATATATGCTAATACAACTCCAAGTCAAAATGGTGTGAGACTTGGAAGTGAACTTGTAAGCAATGGTGTCCTCAATCATCTGTTGTCTCAACCTACCAAGTGTAGAGTTCACGAATCTAGATGGTGCTGTTGCAAGAACCCTGGTTAGTTACTGTAATGCAATTTGTAAACAGTATCAACAGCTGACACTATAGGCTGAAGGTGAAGGGATGTAGTAAGTGGAAGATGGGGTGCCAAGTAAGTGTGGTTCTATGCCCTGGATGGCATTAAGCTTCTTGATTGCTGTTAGAAATGCACCCATTCAGTTATGTGGAGAACATTCTATCATCCTAGTGACGTCAACTCTGCAGATGGTGGATCAGCTTTGGAGAATTAGAAGGCACGCTACTTACTGCAGAATTTCTAGCTAACAACTTGGTATTAAAGCCACAATACTTATACGGCTGGTCGAGTTTAGGTACTGATCATTGGTCAATACCTACACATCCCAGTCCTACCATTGCTAGTTAGGCATTAGCCATGGTAATGCCATTGTAAATCAAGACAATATGGTTAGATTTTCCCAAGTAGGAGATGGTCATGTCCTGTCAGTTATGTAGTACAAATGTTACTTGAATGTCTTATAACAGAATGTTATGAATCCAAACCTGGATGCTGTTTGAGCCTTAAACATTTAAACATGCATTGTTTTGATATCTGAGGAATCCCAAACGGTGTTGAACATTGCACAGTGAACAACCCCGATTCTGACCTGAAGGCCAAATAAAGGTCACTGAAGCAGCAGTTGAAGATTGTTCGGCTTTGGACACAATCTTGAGGAATGGCTACAGCAATGTCCAGATTGAGATGATGAACTCCAGCAAGCACCATCATCTACCTTTGCACTTGCTGTGACATCCAACAGTGCCTTGATGTCGAGGGTAGTCACTCACGTCTCCTTTAGAGTTCAATCCTCATATCCACATTTGGGCAAAGGGTGTAATAAAGTCAGAAGCTAAGTGGCTCAGATGAAACCCAAACTGAACACACGTGAACAGATTATTGCTGAAGTGGTTTTTGACAGCACAGTTGACAACTCTTCCTATCACTTGTCTAATGGGATTTGTCTAAGGGGCGAGATTAAGAAAGTGGGTCCTATGCCATTATGGGAAATGAACCCATGCTGCTGGTGCCATTCTGCATCGCAAACCATCTGTCCAGCCAACTGATTTACCCGTCAAGCACTCCAAGAATTAATGGTCTCTCAAAGACAGAAAGGATCTTGAAGAGAGATGTGGGAGTGCAAAGGATATACAATGAAGCTCAACAAGTTGTAATACGACCTGGTGAACATGCTATATGAACTAAATTGTGAAAGAAACCCCAGTGACTTGATGACAATCTTCATGAGTTTTTTTGGAAGTCCAACTCATTTGTAAAGTATTAACAAATGCCATGTCAGTGAGTGACATTTCAGGTTGTAAATTTGCTTGCTACACTGGTCAATTTGTTCTCAGATGTTTCATCACCATGCTCGGTAACATAATCAGTGAGCCACCAGAGAAGTGTTGGTGTTCTGTCCAGCTATTTTTCTGTCTCGGTTTGTTGTGGTGGGTGATATCATTCCTGGTTCTGTTTCTGAGTGAAGTGGGTTGTGAGGCACAGGTCTACTAGATTGAGAATGCTGTCTTTGCTGATGGAGTTGGTGCTTGTGTTTGTGTCCATGGTTTGTCCAGCAGTGAGGCCAGTGCTTCTTTGGCTGGGGTGATGTTTATTGATGTGAAGAAGGCCATCACGTCGAAGGATACCTTGTTGTCCTCTACCTTGGTGTCTTGGATGATATTAAGGACTTTCTGGGAGGAGTGAAAGGAAGTGGGTTGAGTCTTCTACTAGGTGTTTCAGTTTGTGTTGCAGTTCCTTTGCTAGTCTGTATGTCAACAAAGAGGGACACCAGTTCAACTGGGACAATACATCCATCCTGGGACAGGCTAAACAAAGACACACATGGGAATTTCTAGAGGCCTGGCATTCAAACTGGAGCTCCATTAACAAACATATAGATTTGGATGCCATTTACCATCCTCTCAGAAACAGACACAGAAATGATATCACCCACCACAACAAACTGATACAGATAAATAGCAAGTGGGACAGCACACCAGCGCTTCACCGGAGGCTCACTGATGACGTTACTTAGCATGGTGACGAAATTTCTGAAAACAAATCTCCCAACTCAGCGAGCAATTTTACAACTTAACCATAATCTGAGCACATTTCAGTCAACATTTTATCAATGCAGTCAGCCAACAATAAATTTGTGGAAAGCAAGGATCATATTTCCCAGTAAATTATTATGTGCAAGGAAAAGTCAAAAGCAGTACTGATTTGTAGTTTCAGAGTACAGACAAACAGTGGTGGATAGGATGAATAGGATGGAATGAATAGGGTGGAAAGGGTTGTGAAATTAGCTTACAATGGATGTGTGGACTTGGAAGAAAAATGGTTCATGCTTGAGGTCAGCTGTTGCTTAAATCCTTGTCCATGGCTTTTTTCCCTTCAGTCAATTCCAATATACTCCTGATTGGCCCCTCACATTCTGTCATGCAGAAACCTGAGGTGATTCAAAACACCGCTGTTCACTGATTACATTGGGCCCTATTAAACAATTCATGGATTTCAAGACTGTCATCTTTATTTTTAAATTTTCCAAGGCTTCACCTCTCCCAAACTCTACAATATCCACCAGCTCCACAACTCTCCAAGCTATCTGTTCTTGAAAGTCTGGCCTCTTTAGCACCCCCAATTGTAATTACTCCACCAGTGGCAGTCATGCTTTCAGTTACTGGGATCCCAAACTCAATTTTACACCTGACCACTTTATTTCTTCTTTTAAGAGGTTTGTTAAAAGCTCCTTTTGACAAGCCTTTGGCCATTTTCCCGAATATCTTATTTTCTTTCTCATAACACTCCTGTAAAGAATCATGGAATATTGCACTACAATTGAGGCAATATATAAATACAAGTTGGTGTTAATGGGGAAATTGGAGTTGTAGCTGATAAAAAGATAACAGTTTCCTTCATGAGTTGTTCAACTCACACAATCATCATGTTCCACTATAATAAAAGTTGTGCGTTAATAGGTGGATTGAGTGATTTACTGACTAAAATCTAAAATTTATAAAATGCTTCACAAATTCCATAAAGAAAAGTTGAAATATTTCATGGTTAGACATAATATTTTTCAACATGACAAAAATGCTGATCACAATAATTGTTGTCCTACCTGGTAGAGCTGGAAGGCACTATCCCCAGGTATAAAATTCAGTTGTTTATCCACAAAGAATTCTATTGCAATTAATAAATGAAGCACAGCCTTTCCCACTACAGACTTGAATGTCTAAACAAAGAAAAACAAGGAAATAACTTAGTTGAAGCTTGATTGAATAAATGCAGAGCAATTAGAATTTCATTTTTGTCAGAGATCATGAAATGAACGTAAGAATAGATCTGCCTTAGGTGTAAAATACAATATAGAAAGCCAACAAATGCACCAAAATTGATTTCAAGTTGGCTTAAGATCAAAGCAAGCACCTAATTATGCACTTTGATTAAGCCAATTCAAATGTCTTCAAATTGTATTCTGCATAAAGTCAAAGTCCACTTCTAAATTAGTGATGATTATGATAAAGGTTCAACATAAACATTTTGCTTGGTATGAAATACAACATCCCAAACTAAAATATATTCTCAATTCAAGTTTGTAGATTAATTTTACAAAAACAAGAAAGCATAAATGGTAACAGGAAACACAAGACAGGGAATCAAAATTCTGCTAATTATAGTGTAATCCAACTAAAAAACATACAGAAAAGAACAGTCATAGAGATGAACAGCATGGAAATAGATTCTTCAGTCCAACTTCTCCGTACCGACCCGATATACCAACCCAATCTAGTCCCACCTGCCACCTCCCAGCCCATATCCCTCCAAACCCTTCCTACTCATATACCCATCTAGATGCCTTTTAAATGTTGCAATCGTACTAGCCTCCAAGACTTTGTCTGGCAGCTCATTTCATACACATACCACCCTCTACATGACAAAGTTGCCCCTTAGATCTCTTTATTATCTTTCCCCTCTCACTTTAAACCTATGCCTTCTAGTTCTAGACTCCCCCACCCCAGGGAAAAGATTTTGTCTATTTATCCTAACCATGCCCCTCATGATTTTATAAACGTCTAAAAGGTTACCCCACAGCCTCCAATGCTCCAATGAAAACAGCCCTAGCCTATTCAATCTCTCCCTATAGCTCAAATCCTCCAACCCTAGCAATATCCTTGTAAATCTTATCTGAACTCTTTCAAGTACTAATCTCTCAAATTAATGCCAGACATAAAATATGAATACAAAATATTATTGAGCAGGTACTAAATAAAAAGAACTCAGGCTTGCATACAGCATAGCAATTTAGAGTGAAAAGCTGAGGGCTACCTGTTTCTTACTGCACCAGAAGTGTCTTACTTTGGAAAAGGAGGAATAGTGGAGAAAACTGCATGTTTACGATACGGTGGTGGCGAAAGCGCATGTTTCTTTTCTGCCTTCAGTTCTTCTCTGTCATACAAATCTTGTATCCCTATATTTATTAACGTAATGAATTGTGCATTTTTCACACAAGATCAGGAAAAACTGCAACACAGATAATGCTTGGCACATAGACAAGCAGACTATCAAAATGCCCAATCTCAGAAATTTAACAAGAGATGTGAAGGAAAACTTCCTGTTCACATTAAAAACTTCTTGAAATTTTAACTAAGCATGTAATACAAAAGTTAAAAGTGAAGAGTACAATGATGTTTTGCAACATGAACTTAAATAAAAGACAGCTGAAGTCATCCTGCTGGACAGAAAATATCATTTAATCTTTTAAAAATTGTTTTCTTAAATAATCAAGCCCTCAATCTATTGGATGGTATCATGTTTAATGGTGTTTATATAAATCCTCAGCACAAATGACAATGCAGCCCAAATGTCTGACATGAGATGCCTCCAGAAATGTTTTTCCTCATATTTCTTCAGAGGCAACAGCTTCGCTGCCATATGACCACATAATACATGGGGATTTTCTTCAGCAAGACACAGACAATGCTGGAGAAACTGAGTAAATTTAACAGCATCTGAGGAGAGAGAAAAAAAGTCAACATTTTGAATCCACTAAGACTCCTCAGACCAAAACATTAACTCCATCTTTCTCTCCACAGATGCTGCCAGTCTTGCTCAGTTTCTCCAGTACTTCTTACATTTGTTTCATATTTCCAGTATACACTGAATTTTGCTTTTATTTGGATTAATTGCTTGCAAGCCTCTTTGAGCTGTCCAGAAATATCAGCAGAGCAATAAGTAAGAATTTGCATTGCCCAATTAAGAGCAATATGCGTAAATTTGTGCAGACACAATACTTGCCCTGTTCTTATTGAGACTGAGAATTCTGCACAACAACATAAATAGGAACTGTTTGTAGGAACAGCAGTACCAGTATATTACAAAACTACTTCAACAGTTTATTTCTGTAAAATAATCCACAATCTTATTCATTCCGTGAGTTTTGAATAAAGTCCTTCTTACACAGCATGGTGGCTCAGCAGTTAGCACTACTGCCTGACAGCACCAGGGACCTGGGTTCGATTCACCCTCGGGTGACAGTGTGGAGTTTACACATTCACCCTGTGTCTGCATGGGTTTCAACTGGTTGCTACGGTTTCCTCCCATAGTCCAAAGTTGTGCAGGTTAGGTAGATTGGCCATGTTAAGTTCCCCAGTGTCCAGAGATGTACAGGCTGGGGGAAAAGGCCATGGGATATGCAGGGTTATAAGCAGAGGTAGGAGGATGGATCTGGGTTGGATGCTCTTCGGAGGATCAGTGTGGATTTGATGGGCTGAATGGCCTGCTTCCACACTATAGAGATTCTACAATTCTCAAACAAAAATGGAACTCTATTATTGATGGTTTTGATAAGGTTCAGGCATTACAGAATTTAAACCAACAAAGCAGGAACATCAAGCTCTAATTTGAGAGTGGGGAATTATGACATCATCCCAAGAAGTAATTTTTAAGTAATTAACACGCTATGGAACTTTCTTCAGAATTGGCAGCTAAGAACATTGGAGGTTTTACAAACTGTTCCATTAAATGAGAAGACGTGGGTGTTAAGGTTCAAAAGCTTGTTCCAAAAACCTTTTTTTAGTCAACAACTTGACAGTTTCTGTAAGCAGATGGCATCTCATATAAACTGAAACCTATCACTTTTACTGTTTATTGCACCAAAGAGCCATGTTATGCAAAGTTTGTATGCACTATACTTTTTTGCTCGATCAAATTTATTATGAGGTTTGAATTCTTCCCAGGCTGGAAACCTAGGCCACCACTGAAGTTGCGCTCCCCCATTATGCATAAAATGCTACCAGCCTACATTCCAGATGTCTGAACTTCACTTTAATTGCTCTTCCTGCAAAATCTTCAAAGCTTTATCCACATTTTTGAAATCTTTATTAACTTCAAAAGTTTATTTGTCACATTCCCACACAATACTTTGCCTATAAAAACCTTACCTGACACCTCGATTCTGACTGAGCATTCCAAAATCGTTCCGCTGCCCTCCTTTGTCTAGTATCATCTATTATCACATTGTTAACTTTATCTCATCTTTACTAGTTGGTTAAACATTCAACCTCAATAAATCCCCTAATCAACTCCATGGCCTTTACTGTGATCCCTCTACCACCAGCTGTTAACTTCTTTAGTACTAGATTTAATTAAATACCCATCTTCACTTTCTCAAAGTCTATTTTTTCAAACTTTTCAAAAATCATCATATTGTGCACACATCCTGCAATTGTTAATTACAGTACCAACTGTCTCCCATAAACTTGTTAAATCATACCTGTTTTTATGAAACACCACAGGTACTGATTCAGCATGAATAATGTCACAAGCATTCTACTTAAAATGTTGCATTTGCTGGAAACCTTACCACACTTTGCTACGGAGGAGTAAATTTGATAAGAAAGGAGAAAGTTGGTCATTTTACTCAGGATCCTTCGAGTCTGGAAACTGAAACATGTAGACATTTTCCTGGTATAGTTTCTACAACAAACAAATGAATAGATTGACACCAAGATGCTCACAACCAGACTGGATTTTAAATGAAACAACAACATTAGATTCAAACAATTAGATTATGAAAAGCCTGATTGATCATTTTTCTGATGATGAAGAAAAAACTTCAACCAAAAAAAAAGCAAGCTATGTAATAGTAGCTTGAGGAAAGTTCTTAATGGACTTCAAGCTTCCAAAAGAAGAGTGTATGAAAATACTTCAACACAACTGATTCATCCAAGAGCACCACAGATATCCATGCCTGTTCACATATTTACTATGGTTATCTGTAAACATTTATTTAGATGTCAATAATGACCGATGTAACTATATGCAAAAAAAAAGTATCCCCAAAAGTAAATTTTGAAAATTAGTCTAATTTTAACAAACGATTGTAAAAGAGATGCAAATTCAAGTCGTGCCATTAAGAACATTTGGGGCGGCATAGTGGCTCAGTGGTTAAATCTGCTACTTCACAGCACTAGGGACCTGGGCTCAATTCCAGCCTTGGGTAACTGTGTGGAGTTTACAAATTCTCCCCATGTTTACGTGGGTTTCCACCCAATGCTCTGATTTCCTCCCACAATCCAAAGTATGTGCAGGTTAGATGAATTGGCTATGCTAATAGTGTACAGAGATGTGCAGGCTAGGTGGATTAGCCATGGTGAATATAGGGTTACAGGTTGAGGGTGGAGGTGTGGGTTTGATCCTCTACAGAGGGGCAGTGCAGACTCAATGATGCAAATGGCCTCGTTCTGCACTCTCCGGATTCTACAATTGTACAATTCTTAAAATCAGCTAAATTAAAAGATTAAGATTTCTTGCTATTGCAGCTCTTTGGTTGTACTTCTAATCAGTGATAATTTGTCCCAGACTGAAAACTTTCGTAACAACCACAATTTACTTTGCACTTAGGATCCAAAATCCTCAACTAGGCCTTGTAAAGGCCAAATCGATACTTTGGCAGTTTCAGTAGCAAAAAAAACTTGAAACCATCCTTCCTAGCAACCCTTAAAATTGGCAGGTGCAGACCTCAGTCAACCTTTAGCTAGAATATTTGTTGATAACTGCCAAAAGGGACTGTGTTTAAATTGCCCTATTACCTCCAAGGTTCCAGTTGAAACCATTTCCTTAGGTATATTCATTTTCTCCAGACACCACACCCACTACCATATCCATACTGGAACAATGCCAAATGTAGCATCAGCAGCAAAGTAAAGTCAGTGGAGTGTAAATATACAGCTCCAAATTATGGAGCATTAAGGCTTTTTTTAAATGTTTAACTAAGTTAATAACTGAATAATCAGCTTATCAGTTCTTAACATATTTATCATTTGCATCTTGTTGTCTTAACTGAAAATATGTAAAAAAAGTGTTAGAATAATCTGCTCAGTAAACACAACGTGCAATTTCATGTTAATCACAACATGTAATCACAATGTGATGTTCTTGCATCAGTGAGGTTATTTCAGAAGCTAAACCAAAGAATCATTATGCCAAATAGATATAATTTGTTCATAAGCAAAATGACACAGTCTGAATTCTCAGGGACATGATAATTTCTGACATAGTGTTAAACATACATAGCAAATGAACTGCCCTATGCAAAGTCTGTAGCCTTCCCTTCAGGTTTTTGTGTGAACGGCACTGGTTGTCGAATTTTTTTTCTTCATTTAAATGTTGAATATTTACTGTTGTCAGTGCAGCATAATGTGACAAAACCTAATTTTGAAAATTATATTCCCTGCTTTAAGTGAAGATTATGAATTATTATGTCACCTGTGTTGCACTTGTTTCTCCATTTCCTGCTACTAAAGAGAGTGGAGTTGCATCCAGAAGTGGCAAAGCATTCCACTTCAGTTTCAACCTCAACGTTCTTTGCCATTATGATACAGTGTCCTCATAAACATTCGTCTCTGCATTTACTAAGGCAAAAATGCCACTCTCATCTCATCAATACCTAATATTTATTCAAATCTCCAGTCACCCAATATAATCTACTTTATCCAATTTCTTCTCCATCTTTCTTGAAGACATTTTTTGCTCACACAGACTCAAATAACTTTGTCATGTGAGCCTCGAAACTACATCACGACTGGTGACAGCTCTGAAACTGAAGTTCACCATGTCCTAAATTTTCAGCTTCGAAAAGCAATTAGAAACTAAACACCTGGGATGCATTTATTCAGTGGTGCTGAAACAATTTGTAGCACTGGCTGAGACTAACCCAGCTTAGAATGGTGGGAGAATTTAATAACAAAATTAAGTAGAAATTATTGTAACTTCACAAAAAGCTTCTGTTATCTAAGACTAATTCCTGGACTCCGGCTATACCCAGAAGCCAGTTCCTAAAGATTTGCTTGTGAAAATATGCAGATGCCATAATGTTCTAACAATTCAGCAAATCGGACAATTTTCATGGAGGGTGATTACATGTTAACATTTGAAGGGGTGGACCCTTCATCACATCTAATGAAGGGATGCCCCTGAAACGTGAACTTGCCTATTTTCTCCACAGGTGCTAAGTGACAAGCATTTTCAAATATTTTTAAAAGAATCTTGTTATAAAACTCTCTCTCTTTATCAAAAGGTTTGTAAAGGTTTTAAAAGTATGAAAAGATAGTCAACTCAAGTCACATTTTAATATATTCACAGAATTATGCAATACATATCTATGTAGACAGTGAAGTAATTTGCAACCTTTCCAAGAATCCTCCCATACATTGCCTAAGTGTAGGATGGAGAGGATAATTATGACAGTGAAACATGACCCTGCCTTCACCCAACATACACTTAAAAGTTGCTACAGTTCTACTGGACCATAAGGCTGCTCGCTTGAAAGTCCAGCCAGTACATGAAAAGCCATACCACAATCAGACACAGTGATGTAACAATCTTGCACTTTATAGAATCCTTCACAGCTGCCTAACCATCAGATGTTTATACTTTATAAGAATTTGTGCTAAAAATGATAACCTTCTGAGCTGTATAGCAAATCTACTGTAAACATTTCATAAAGGAGTGGAACAGAATGTAAAGAAATGTTGCTGGACTTCAAACATAATTGAGGTATCCAGTGCCTGTACACTCAACAGACATATCAAATGTCTAAGGAAAATCCCAGGCTACCAGCTTAGAAAGTTTTAAATCATGTATAGTGTGATTGTCCAAATGCAAAGTGAGACTAAACAGTAAACACTATACTGAAACACAATAAAGGTGGTCATTGGTAAAACAACGAAGAAATTGTTTCCAACCTATAAATACATGAAGCTAACACAGCTGCGAAGTTGAACAACTGGGACGAGTTTGAACCTGTCTACACACAGTTCTATTAATAAATAAGATCTTATTGGAGTCCTACCCAGAATGCATCTCTGCTGCAACGTTTAGCCAGCCAGACACCCAGATTTGCAAGACTTCTGCATTCTTTGCAGCCTACATGATACTCTAACTACGGAAATGTCTACAACAACTGTATCCTGTTTTGGGCTTGGTGCAATACCACATTCCATTCACATGAAAACAGATGAGCCCTGACTGAAAAGACTTCCATATTTAAAATCAGATGATTTAATCAAATGACAACATGGATTTATTTGCAATCTTACTGACCAGCAGGTTAAATAAACGTTGTTACTTTGAGTTAAATAATTTACATGTACATTAGTAATCCACACGTTTGAAAACTTGAAAAAAACTCATTAAAACGTATTCCCTAAATAACCTTTTACTCCACGATTAGCAAATATAATTTTATAAAAAGCAGTTACAAAATTACCTTTGTTTTGCACTGATAATGAATATTCATCAATGCTGGGTAGATCACCTATTGATAGAAATTTTAAAAATGCATTTCCATTGCAACTTCATCGACAAGTCTCGTCACAGCAATCCAGTCTCATTATGCAGACATGTTGGAATGTCAAAGTCCAGCTGCCCACCCATTCAGTCAGCACATGCAAGAAAGCTAGGTTACGCTTCAACAGCTTAAACGAGTATCTAGAATTGTACTTTGTAACCTTCCATCAACACTCATTTGAAATATCTGCCTGTTTTTATTTTATTTCACATTTCATGAATAATTCGAGTTTGTTCTGTTGTGAGCACAATCCCATTGACGCACTGTTAAAACAAATCAGCCTCACCGAGGCAAAATTTTGTTCAGCGCGGTTTCAAATAAAGACTGCTGGACTTAACGTTACCCACCTAACGATCCACTCCAATCCCTGCAACGCAGGGATAAAACCCGCAAATTTTGTCTGCCGGAATTCCTCACGTTTCTGCAGCCAATATACACTCAACTGTCCACGATCACACAGGCCGATTTTCAGGCTACGGATGATAGACTTCCGATCAGAACATGTTCATTCGCGGGGTCAGTGACCCATTTCTGATCAAAGAGAATCGAAAAAAAGTTGAAGGCGGCACGTTACATTGCAGCCATTCGGTCGTGAACAATCTCAACATACTGAAACTTAAATTCTATGTTGAAAAAAAAACAAATCTTGGGAAAAGCTATCATCAATACCTCAGTTCTATCTTTCTCTCCCACACGGCTGAATGCGTAGTGTGCAGAGGCGGATCACTGATCTCCCTTTGTCATCATTACGTACTGTTAACGAATGAGAAACCCCGCAAATGCTACTCTCACTGTAAAGATCTAGGTCACGAACGTTGCACTGTGATTGGCTGTCTAGTCAGCTGTCCAAAACAGATAAGCGTAAACTAACAACAGAAATTAACCAGTCTTGTGTGCCATAAGCAGGACTGAACACGACTAAAAATAGTTTGGTCAAAATCGACTGCACATGGACACGAGTAACTCTCCTTGTACTAACAGCTCGAACAAAGCGGAAAAGGGCGGTGCTTCGAAATAAATCCAAGTCACAGGTGGCAATAGTCACATCCAGTATGAGTCATGTAACTGATTACTCATTGTCTAACTGGAGACTTTCAGAGAGATGCGTTCCTTGCTGCAGCAGACAAAAAACAGATTCATATCAGCGGTGACGGTTTTCGATTGGTTTCCTTGCAAGCAACAGCCTAATGTATCACTTTCCAGAGTTTTCCGAAAAGGGTCACATTTTCCCCTCAGATATTACCCTTTTGTTTCAGACTTTAAGGGTTTTGTTTTCACAAATTATTGATATACTCAGTGGTGGCGGCAGGGAGGGGGTCTTCTAAATAATGCTATCACACACCAGGAAATCCCAATGGATGTCACTCTACACTTGGTTTTATCTTAATCCACTGGTAACTTTTAAGGCCGAGACCTTACAGAATCGTATAATTCCACAGCACACGAGGCGGCTATTCGGCCTACTGTGCCTGCATTGACTTTCCAAATCAGCACGTCACCTAAAGCTGTTTTCCCAAACTCCATTTTTCATTAACCCTGCACAGTGTACTTTTCCAGATGATCTATTCTTTATTGAATACATCTACTAAAATTGTCTCGATCACACTCTCAGGACATTCCAAAACTTGACCACTCAGTGAAAAGGTTTTGATCATTTTTGATTTCTTGTACCAATTATTTTTATTGTGTCCCTACATTCTCCATCCTTCAATAAGTGCCAATAGTTTCTCCTCATCTTCTCTGTCCAAATGCCTCATAATTATGAATTCCACCATCATAACTCAGCTGTCTTTATTTCTCAACTTTGTCTTCATAACTCAAGTTCCTCATCTGCAACCATCTGGACCATCTGGACCATCACGTATGCCTTCACATCTTTGCTGAAGTGCAGTGCCCAGAACTGGATGTAATATTCCAGCTGAAGTGAACCAGTGTCTTGCACATATTCAAAATAACCGCTGAGAATGCAGTTAATAAAGCATTCAAAATGTGTCTTGTTATTTTCAATGATTTATGCACGTATCTATACAGGTCCTCTTTCTGTGTCCCATTCAGAGTTGGAGCCTAGATATTATCTTTCCATGCTAGAAGTCAGAGTTGATAGATAAGCTGGAAGAGCACAACAGGTCAGACAGCATCCAAGGAGCAGGAAAATCAATGTTTCGACTGAAACTCTTCCAGTTTCATATCTATCAACTCTGACTTCCAGCATCTGCAGTCTTTACTGTCTCCTAGTCACTGAAAACCAACACTGCAAAATCTCTTCTAAGGATGCCAACATTGAAGAAGTTTTCCTCCTCCTTCCAAAGAGAGCTCAGTGAGTTTCTCTACCACTCCAACCCCCAGATTACTTCCTCTACGCTGAAGCAATCTCACTACTACAGCCATATCTCTTTCAGTGCCTGTCTACACAGCTGATTCATTCCCCATGGACTCCAAATAACTTTCAGACCTTCACAACTTGGACCCAACCGTGACAACCGCTACCCACAGAACTTCTAGTGCCTCCAGAAATGATTCTCCCTGAGGATTCTCGGCTCCATGCTCTCTGGCATGAGGTTACATCTTGTCTCCCTCAGTCAGCCTTGCTCCAGCTCAGGACCTCTCTCTCCCGGACCTGCAGAGGACCTCTACTGTTATTTATTCTCCAAAAGATCCACACCCTTAACAAACGCGTTTTCTTCTGACAAAGAGTTCTATCCAAAACATTGACTTTCCTACTCCTTGGATGCTGTCTGACCTGCTGTGCTCTTCCAAATTCATATCTATCGACTATTATCTTTCCATGTTCTTTGACCAAAATGAATTACATCATGTTTTTCTGCATTAAACATCATGTGCTTCCTATCTGCCCATCCAACCAAATAATTCATGTCCTTATAAGGTTAAAGATTAAGCTCCTCACAGTTGTATGATTATAACCTAGGTTAACCAAACTCCTTTTGGGGTTCTCAGTGAGTAAAGTAACAATAATTGTTGTCATTGCATGTTATAGCCCACTGTAAATAATAGACAGATATTTAGCAATAAAATACTTAAAATAAAACACAAAACAGTTGGTCTGCTACCAACTGTTGAGACAGATAAGGTAAAAGAAGGTAACATTTTGTGCAACTGAATATCAAAGATATCATTCCAAAACTGTATATTATTTGTGGTTGTATAATTTCAGCATTTGCAATGCTTGTTGATTTGTCATGAAACTGTACTTGCAGAGTTGTACTTATTCATCAGTGTGTGGAACATAAACTAGAATTTAGAATCTAGAATGGAAGGAAGGAAAAAAACGTATTCAGTTTCAAGTGAAAACTGATGCTCATACTGTATTCACTTCTGATGATCCAGCATAATCTGACCATTTTTAAATGGACATCTGGACCATGCTGAAAAATGAACAAGAGATTGTGTGACAGTAGTTCCATACCATAAAAATTAATACAAAACATTCTTTGTCTGTCTGCCACTACCAGCTCTCCATGAGATCAAGAGCCGACAGTATCCCATATTAACAAACAATCCATGACCTTCAATTACAAATTTGGCAAACTGCCAAGAAATGGTTATAACTGCAGTGGATAATAAAATTGTGCTGTATTAACATAAGCAAATGCATCTATAGCAGGAAATCCATTATCTGCCATAATTATTAAATTAATTCATACATTAAGATAAAATATTGTTCATTCTAATCAAATGTATCATTATCAGTTAACTTGACTAATACATTCCACAGCTGTTCTGTTGTAAAGCTGTTGCTACATCAGGAAATTTGTCTGAATCCAGTGCAGTATAGTTTCACAGCCAATGAAGTATTCTTGAAGTGTAATAATTATTGCAATGCAGAAAACAGGGCAGCAAACCTGCCCATAAACAATGTGATAATGACCAGATGATCTGTTTGTGTTGTTGATTGCAGACTAAATATTGGCCAGGACACCAGGGAATGCTCTTGCTTGAAATAGTAGCACACAGTCTTTGACTTCTAGCACAAGACAGCACTCAAACAGTGCAGTGCTGTCTCAGTATGACCCTAGAATAACAACCTTCATTTCTGTGCTCAAGACTCTGGAAAAGACCTTACATCCAAAAGGTTTTGACTTCAAGATGACAGTGCTACCAAGTGAGCCACAGCTGACACAGCATTCAATAGTTTAAAATGAAAATGCTTAAATATATTGGGAAGATTATCAGCTCTTATGAAATACAACAATAGATGGGTAACAATTGGAAAGGAAGATGTTTCAGAGTATTCTGCAATAGTGCTGAGGCAAATATGAAATGTTGCAAATGTGATGAAATATTAAAATGAATCTAAAAGAAAAAAGGTTGATGAAGGTAAGAGCTTTTATTAAGTATTTTAAACACAAAATCTTCTCAATCTTTTGGATGCTATTCATCAGCTGTGATGTGGAGCTACCTGATGAAGGAGCAGCACTCTGAAAGCTAGTGCTTACAAATAAACCTGTTGGACTATAACCTGGTGTTGTGTGATTTTTAACTAAATTCATCAGCTGGACATTTCCAGGATATGTGTGACACGCAGAGAGAGGACAAGGGGAGATGATATTTCTCCCATTCATGCTGGCATATTTCTAGCCAGGATATGAAAGTAGTTCTGAAAATATCATTGCTTGCCTTGTTTAATGATAATTTGTTCTTTTAAAAACATCATGCCAAAAAGCATATGTCACCAATATATTGTGCTCAAAATAACTTGTCAAAAAATGTCATCTTCAAGGTTCACAGACTGGACCAACCCATAAAAAACAACCGATGAAAATATCTCAACAAGGATTACTAACTTCAGGAAGGAAGGTAAAAGTAAAATTAATATGCTGATACAATCACTGTTGGGCCAATATTTTTATATTTCCCCCCTCCATTAAAATATTTCCATTCATGTCTAAAACTGCTCAAAATATAGCGAAAATGTTGAAAAAAATCTTTCAACTGTAAGCAGCTTTCAATCTCATGTATGACTGAATTAATTCTCATAGGGGAAGTTACATTATGCCTTCCAATTGTTGCTCAGTTGAAAATTCCACTTGTGCATAATTATTTTAGAGATGTATGTTATCTCATCGAATTACAGAATTAGAAGAGGCCCTTCAGCTCATCAAGTCTGTACCGCTAAAAATATGCTAACAACTACACAAATCCCACTTCCCTGCACTTAACCCAGAGTCTTAAATGTTATGACACCTCATGTGTTAATTCAAGTACTTTCTAAGGATTGTACGGTTTAATCTGAGGCAGTGTGATCCATACACAACCACCCTCTGAGTGAAAAGGTTTTCCCTCAAGACCCCCTAAACCTCTTGGCTTTCAGTTTAAAATTATGCTCCCTTGTTATTGACTAAGAGAAACAGCTGTTTTCTATTTACACTGTCCATGCCTCTCATCTTCTTATCCACCTCCAGTCAGGTCCCTCACGACTTTCTCTTCCCCAAAGAAAACAACTTGAGCTTGTCTAACCTCTTGATTGCTGAAATGTTCCATCCCAGACATCATCCTGGTGTATCTCATTTGCAACTACTCCAATGCAATCACATCCTTCCTACAGTGTGGCGATCAGAAGTGTACACAGTACTTTGTGGGCGGCACGGTGGCACAGTGGTTAGCACTGCTGCCTCACAGCGCCGGAGACCCGGGTTCAATTCCCGACTCAGGCGACTGACTGTGTGGAGTTTGCACACTCTCCCCGTGTCTGCGTGGGTTTCCTCCGGGTGCTCCGGTTTCTTCCCACAGTCCAAAAGATGTGCGGGTCAGGTGAATTGGCCATGCTAAATTGCCCATAGTGTTAGGTTAAAGGGGTAAATGTAGGGGTATGGGTGGGTTGCGCTTCGGCGGGTCGGTGTGGACTTGTTGGGCCGAAGGGCCTGTTTCCACACTGTAAGTAATCTAATCTAATCTAATCTACTTCGGCTGTGGCCAAACCAATGTGCTGTACAGATGCAAATGACCTCATTGATGTTATAATCTATGTCACGACTGATAAAGGCAACCATCTCGCATGCCTTTTTGAACTATACTATTAACCTGTCCTGCCATCTTTTCAATTTGTTTCCTAGAAACTACCATCAACTGTCAGAAAGAAACTAGAACTTTGCCAGCAATGCATCAACCTGTTACTGCAGTGAAATTGATGGAAAATTGTCCCCATTTTGAAAATTAATCTTTTTCAAGGAAATCTTGGAAGTCTTCTCCAATTAAATGGGAAAATGATCAGAAAGGAAGAGCACAAATACTATTAATATCAGAACATGTTAAGTTTTCTTTCTCAATTCATGAAAGTAATGAGAACAATGAACAATTTTTAAAAATATTGTTTTTTAACTGATTTACTCTTTTACAGTTCTGCAGTTATAAATGAGAAGGTGAACCATGGAAAAGTGAACAGAAGCGGCTAGTCGTGAAATATTGCACATCTCCCCACATGTCTGTATTGTAGGAAACTACAATCAGGACAACAGCATTTAGCACAATGTGGAATTTGTTGCAGTTTCTTTCCTTCAGGTTTGTTGCGATAAAGTTTACAGAAAAACAGTTCTTTGAATCAGCTGTTGGACGTTGATTGATGTACTGGCAAAGATCCAACACAACCTTGCCTGCAATGGAGCATGACCAAAGTCAAATATTAATTGTAACAAGGATCTGGATTGTTACTGAACAGTTAACCTTTAGTCAGCAAAAGACCAAAGCTGCAACTGTCAGAAACCATGTGTTAGTCTTACCATATTTGATCTAAATAGCAAAAATAACTACTTCAGCAGCTGACTGCTTGTTGCCACAATAAGACATGATTTATGTATTCTAATCATGTAGGGAAAATATCTGAACCAACCAACTCTCATTTTCCTGGGCTAACTGGTTTGATTTTGCACAGTTCACACACTACAGCATTATAAGAAACATTATTCATGATAAACTAGTCAAACATTGTAAATTAATACCAGAGTATTAATCTTAAACTATTAAATTAAACCAAAATATAATTGAACACTTGCTTCCAATAGATATAGGAGAACTCAGCCATTCAACCCATTGAATCAGTTCCACTAATGAGATAATGGCTTTTCTAGTATCCTTACCTCAACTTTGCAGCTTTATCCCCTCATAACCCTTGTTTCCCTGAAAGATTAAAAATCTATCTCAACCTTGAAATACTTATTGACCCAGTCTCTGCAGTAAATAATTCCACAAATTCTCTACCCACAGACAAAGAAAGACCTCAGCTTGGTAATAACTGGGCAACCCCTTACTGAGAGATTATGCTTCCTGATCCTGGACTCTCCCACAAGTGGAAACAACCTCTCCCTATCTACCCTGTCAAAGAGCCAAAGAACCTTGTCTCTCAAAGAAACTTACCTTCAACAATGTCATCTCTCATTCTTATAAACTCCATAAGTACAGGCCCAACCCACTCAACCTCTCCTCATAAGAAAATCCCTTCACACACATGAACAACTCTGAATCATCTATGGTTTGCCTCCAATAACAATATATCTTTCATTGTGTAAGGGGACTAAAACTGTTAAAGTGCCCTAGCTGTAGTCTAATGAATCTCTTTTATAGTTTTAATAAGGCTTCAATATTTTATACTCCATTCCCTTTAAAATAAAGGCTAACTTTCAATTTGCGTTCCCTATTATCCACTGAACTTGGTTGATAGCTTTTGTAATTTGTGCACAAGGACTCCCAAATCCCTCTGTGCCACAGCTTTCTGTAGTCCTTCTCTGCTTTGACAATATTCAGCTCCTCTCACCTTCCTGCCAAAGTACATAACCTCATATTTTCCCACATTACAGTTTGTCTTTTTTTTTTGCCCACTTGCTTGATCGATCTGGAACCCTTTGAAAACTGTCATCCTCACCACTTAGCCTCCTACCTATTTTTGTATTAACTGCAAACTTGGCAATAATCTAAGTTTATATTAACTTCTTCCCCTTGAATAGTTACCAATCTCATGTATACTTTATCAGTTAAATCCATGATCACGCATCTGCTATTACATTCTTATGACCCGCAATATGTACGATTTGTAAATTAACTGTGTAAAACAAGACTCCAATGAAATAGTCTCATATTCTTGTCTTTAAAGCGTCCCAAGAATGCAAGCGGATTGTGATCTGTGTACACAGCTGTCTCCAACACATTGTCGATGACATAAACATTAAAATGTTGTAAGGCAGTACCAAATTCAATAGTTCTTTTTCAATTGTGGAGTATTTTCTCTGGTGGGTGTTGAGTTTCTTTGAAAAGTAACCAACTGGCAGTTCAATTCCATTATCATCTTCTTGTAGCAGTACAGCTCCAACTCCTATGTCACTAGCATCGATGGCAACTTTGAAAGGTTTCAAAACGTTTGGTGTAGCTAAAACTGGTGCAATAGATAATATCGCTTTTAAATTGTCAAATGCACCCTAGCATTGTTCTGTCCATCGAAATTTTGTGTTCTTCTTCAGCAAATCTGTCAATGGTACCACTACGTGCTGAAGTTTGAACAAACTTCTGATACAATGAGCTTAGTTCCAAAGGTCGAAGCACCTCTTTCTTCGAGGTTGGTCATGGAAATTCCTCGATCCTTCGTCTTTGAATTCCTTGGAGTCAACCTTCCATGACTTATGTTGTCTCCCAAGAATGTCACCTCTACTTTCGCAAATTCAGTTTTGTTTAAGTTTATGACCAGTTTTGTTCTCTTAATTGGTCAAAGAGCTCTGCCAACTGTGTCATGTGATCTTCCCAGGATTCACTAAAGATCCCTACATTGTACAAATAGACTGTACAGTTTGTTAAACCAGTCACAACTCTGTACATGAGTCTTTGAAATGTGGCGGGTGCATTCTTCATTCCAAAAGGCATCACTTCGAATTCATATAGCCCATTTGGGGTTACAAACGCAGAAATTTCTTTCATCTTCTCTGATGAAGGTATCTGCCAATAACCACACAGTAAGTCCAACTTTATGATGTAACTGGCTTGTCCCACTTTCTCGATACAGTCCTCCAATCTCAGTATTGGTATGAGTCTGATTTTGTTACAGTGTTGGCCTTCCAATAATCCACACAAAATTGTTGAGTCCGTCAGGTTTGGGAACTAAGATGATTGGAGAACTCCACTTGTTCTGACTTGGTTCAATGATATCTTCATTGATGATGGCCTCCACTTCTCTCTGGACCTGCCTGGATTTGAAAGGATTAAGCCGATAGAGGTGTTGTTTTATTGGACCTGCATTCCCTATGTCTACCTCATGCACAATAGCGTTAGTCACCCCCATCTTATTCCTACATATGTCTTCATACTGCTGTAACAAACTTTTCAACTGTGTTCTTTGCTCCTGAGACAGATAACTGTTTGGGGGTCACGTTCGTGATTTGAACAGGTTTAGACAGATCCATCCAGTCTGAGATTTGAACAGATTTGGGGTGCAAAAAAAAAGCCCAGTAAATTTAAACACTTGCCAGTTAATGTCCTAGATCTTTAAAATAAATCATAGGCAAGACAATTTGTTTAATATAACCAACCACAAGTAACCGAAATTAAAAGTGAGAGAAATGGCTCTTAAAGTTACTAATGAGGTTCTGGGGTTTGAAGATGATTCCCAAATTTGCCAAGGAAGTTTACAAAGAAAAGACTATACTCATAGAATTAGCAAAGAGGTTAGAATTGGGTTTAACCAAGAACAAAAGTAAAGCAGAAATTCTAAGGGATTATTCAAACACTTAGATGTGCCACATTTTGATGAGAAAGATGTTGAAGCCTTCTTTATTTAATGTGAAAAATTGGCTCGGCAGATTGAGTGGTCAGAGGACATGTGGGTAATGCTAGTTCAGACTAAACTGTTAGGCAGAGCTAGTAAGGTATTTGCAGCACTGTCAGATGGGGGAGTGCGAAAGGTCCCGGGTTCAAATCCCAGATGAGTTCCCAAACTGTTATGACATAGGGTAAATCCTTCTGCTAATTTGAACCAGACTGACAGAAAAACTCACCTCGCCTTGTGATCTGTTAAAGTCTGAGTGACAAATAATTACAAAAATCTCTCTATGTACAGAAAAAAAATTAACAATTTATTCTTTAACTCTAAAAAACACAAGAACATTAAACAAACTATCTACATTGTAATCCTCCTTTGTCTGTTCAATCTATCTACCTCCCACTCTACAACAATATACTGATCCGATAAAACTTCCCGATTAATTTTACAAATAAAAAACAAATTTCAAAATCAGCCAGTTGTCACTTTTCCCTTGGTATCTTCATCGGTACTTTCCTGAGTCTTTTCTTCAGTTTTCTGCTTCACAAATTTCATATGAAAAGGTACCTTTCCGATAAAGGCTCGGCAGACCGTATTTTCATTGGTGCTCTTTGACGCTCAGGCTAACTGTTCAAGATACCCAATTTTGTATACCACAAAACATCAAACCATGTCATTCTTTTGATGTCATCCAACTGGATTTTGGTATCTAGGGGCGTCATTTAAACTGTGTGACCGAATTTGAATTTGTTGTGTAACACAGCAATGTAGCGCCAGTTATTTTTTTCACAACCAAATGCTACATGTTAAAATTTTCAGCACACTCTGTGCCTCTCTCGGTCCATGCCAGCTTCCACTCTCTCTTAAAGGTACAGTACACACCTATACCTTCATAACAATATTTACTTCCCTCATCCAACTTTTTAACATACATATTGTAAATAATTGTGGCCCCTGTGGCACTCCATTCAATAGAGGTTCCCCTTAGGTCAATTCTTTTTCCTTAAAGTCATTGTCCAATTTTATGAAACTTCACTTGGGAATGTTATTTTTTCTACGCAATCTAGCCTTGCTTAAAGCTTTATATAGAGTTAGAGAGATGTACAGCACGAAACAAACCCTTCGGTCCAACATCCATGCTGACCAGATATCCTAAATTAATCCAGTTCCATTTGCCAGCACTTGGTCCATATGCCTCTAAATCCCTCCTATTCAAATATCCATCCAAATGCCTTTTAAATGTTTTAATTGTACCTGCCTCCACCGCTTCTTCTGGCAACTCATTCCATTCATGCACCACCTTCTGCTTATATTTCAGTTAATCTTGCTTCAACTCTTCAATTCCATTCTGCATTTTGAAAGTCTCACGACTTATTTTGTAAAAGGTTTCAAATTGACTTGAGATGACTTACAAGTCATGTATTTATATATACACACATACATACATACATATATACACACACCATCAATCTTTTACAAAAAAAACTGCAATACCTCAAGAGTCAATTTTATGCTTTACCAAGCACAGGACATCAATAGTGAGGAATAAAACGCTACTACCTCTGCCAATTTCAACATCAAACAATTTTTATCAACAAAAATCCCTTAACTGATCTGAATACAGCAAATTAACAACAATCTCAGAAGCATAAACCAGTATGAACCAAGTCTGACTTTATCATTTCAGGAGGATTTACACATAGAAGTGAAGGACCAACTGATAAATCTATGTCCTTTAACTCCTGCAGGAAGAGCATGACACTTTAGCTTTGCCTGGATTGAACTGCGTGTTCCAAATTTGAAAAAAAGTGTCCTAATATACTGTGTTGAATATTAATAGGCTGAGAGTCAGTTAACTGCACTTAACTGATGCTGCACAGTGGACATTCAAGCCAATTTCTATTTGAATGAGCAACCGAGGTGTACACTACATGGCGCTCATAGCATTTTTACCAAAGGCACAAAAAAAAAATCAATTTTCAACCTTCACAGAAAAAAATTATTTTTTTCTTCATGGGACGTGGGCATTGCTGGCTTGCCAGCATTTATTGCCCATCCCACACTATCCTTCTAGAACTGCTGCAATCCATATGCTCTGGGTTCACCCACAATGCTGTAAGGGAGGAAATTCCAAGATTTTGACCCAAAGACAATGAAGGAACAACAATATATTTCTGAGTCAAGATGGTGATTAGTCTGGGGCAGAATTTACAGGTGGTGGTATTCCCATGTATCTGCTGTCCTCGTCCTTTGAAGTGGAAGTCGTCATGGGTTTTGAAGTTGCTGTCTAAGGAGCTTTGGTAAATGTCTGCAGTGCAACTTTTGCTACTGAGTATTGGAGGAGGAGGGAGTGGATGTTTGTGGATATAGTGCCAATTAAGCAGCCTGCTTTATCCTGGATAGTGTCAGACTTCTTGAGTATTGTTAGAGCTGAATCATCCAGCAATTGGGGGTATTCCATCATAGAGTCATAGAGATGTACAGCATGGAAACAGACCTTTCGGTCCAACCTGTCCATGCCGACCAGATATCCCAACCCAATCTAGTCCCACCTGCCAGCACCCTTCCTATTTATATACCCATCCAAATGCCTCTTAAATGTTGCAATTGTACCAGCCTCCACCACTTCCTCTGGCAGCTCATTCCATACACGTACCACCCTCTGCGTGAAAACTTTGCCCCTTAGGTGTCTTTTATATCTTTGCCCTCTCACCCGAAACCTATGCCCTCTAGTTCTGGACTCGCTGATCCCAGGGAAAAGACTTTGCCTATTTATCCTATCAATTCCCCTCATAATTTTGTAAACATCTATAAGGTCACCCCTCAGCCTCCGATGCTCCAGGGAAAACAGCCCCAGCCTGTAAGGCCGCATCCTATAGCACAAATCCTCCAACCCTGGCAATATCCTTGTAAATCTTTTCTGAACCCTTTCAAGTTTCACAACATCTTTTCTAGAGGAAGGAGACCAGAATTGCACGCAATATTCCAACAGTGGCCTAACCAATGTCCTGTACAGCCGTAACATGACCTCCCAACTCCTGTACTCAATACTCTGACCAATAAAGGAAAGCATACCAAACGCCACCTTCACTATCCTATCTAACTGTGACTCCACTTTCAAGGAGCTTTGAACCTGCACTCCAAGGTCTCTTTGTTCAGCAGCACTCCGGAGGACCTTACCGTTAAGTGTATAAGTTCTGCTAAGATTTGCTTTCCCAAAATGCAGCACCTCGTATTCATCTGAATTAAACTCCATCTGCCACTTCTCAGCCCATTGGCCCATCTGGTCCAGATCCTGTTGTAATCTGAGGTAACCCTCTTCGCTGTCCACTACACCTCCAATTTTGGTGTCATCTGCAAACTTACTAACTGTACCTCTTATGCTCACATCCAAATCATTTAT
>NC_057731.1:4464900-4466947 GCF_004010195.1 Chiloscyllium plagiosum | reverse complement strand
AACGCCTTACTGAAGTCCATATAGATCACATCTACTGCTCTCCCCTCATCAATCTTCTTTGTTACTTGTACAAAAAACTCAATCAAGTTTGCGAGTCATGATTTCCCACGCACAAAGCCATGTTGACTATCCCTAATCAGTCCTTGCCTTTTCAAATACATGTATATCCTGTCCCTCAGGATTCCCTCCAACAACTTGCCCACTACCGAGGTCAGGCTCATCGGTCTATGGTTCCCTGGCTTGTCCTTACCGCCCTTCTTAAACAGTGGCACCACGTTTGCCAACCTCCAGTCTTCCGGCACCTCACCTGTGACTATCGATGATACAAATATCTCAGCAAGATCAGGTCCTGGGGATTTATCCACCTTTAACCGTTTCAAGACATCTAGCACTACCTCCTCTGTAATATGGTCATTTTGCAAGATGTCACCATCTATTTCCCTACAGTCTATATCTTCCATATCCTTTTCCACAGTAAATACTGATGCAAAATATTCATTTAGTATCTCCCCCATTTTCTGTGGCTCTACACAAAGCCTGCCTTGCTGAACTTTGAGGGGCCCTATTCTCTCCCTAGTTACCCTTTTGTCCTTAATATATTTGGATTCTTTGGATTCCCTTTGGAATCCCTTTGGATTCTCCTTAGTTCTATTTGCCAAAGCTATCTTATATCTCCTTTTTGCCCTCCTGAATTTCCTCTTAACTAGATTCCCTACAGTATGGAAACAGGCCCTTCGGCCCAACAAGTCCACACCAACCCTCTGAAGAGTCACCCACCCAGTCCCATTCCCTTATCCTATATTTACCCCTGACTAATTCACCTAACACTATGGGCAATTTAGCATGGCCAATTCACCTGATCTGTACATCTTTGGATTGTGGGAGGAAACCGGAGCACCCAGAGGAAACCCACGCACACGCAGGGAGAATGTGCAAACTCCACTCAGACAGTCGCCAAAGGCAGGAATCGAACCTGGGTCCCTGGTACAGTGAGGCAGCAGTGCTAACCACTGTGCCACCATGCCGCCAAGTATATTCCTACTTCCTTTATACACTTCTCAGGATTCACTCGATCTATCCTGTCTATACCTGACATATGCTTCCTTCTTTTTCTGAACCAAACCCTCAATTTCTTTAGTCATCTAGCATTCCCTAGACCTACCAGCCTTCCCTTTCACCCTGACAGGAATATATTTTCTCTGGATTCTTGTTATCTCATTTCTGAAGACTACCCATTTCCAACTGTCCCTTTACCTGCGGACATCTGCATCCAATCAGCTTTCAAAAGTTCTTGCCTAATACCGTCAAAATTGGCCTTTCTCCAATTTAGAACTTCAACTTTTAGATCTGGTCTATCCTTTTCCATCACTATTTTAAATCGAATAGAATTATGGTCGCTGGCCCCAAAGTGCTCCCCCACTGACACCTCAGTCACCTGCCCTGCCTTATTTCCCAAGAGTAGGTCAAGTTTTGCACCTTCTCTAGTAGCTATATCCACATACTGAATCAGAAAATTGTCTTGTACGCACTTAACAAATTCCTCTCCATCTAAATCTTTAACACTAAGGCAGTCCCAGTCGATGTTCAGAAAGTTAAAATCCCCTACCATAACCACCCTATTATTCTTACAGATAGCTGAGATCTCCTTACAAGTTTGTTTCTCAATTTCCCTCTGATTATTAGGGGGTCTATAATACAAGCAGAAAGTAAGGACTGCAGATGCTGGAGATCAGAGCTTAAAAATGTGTTGCTGGAAAAGCGCAGCAGGTCAGGCAGCATCAAAGGAACAGGAGAATCAACGTTCGGGCATAAGCCTGAAGAAGGGCTTATGCCCGAAACGTCGATTCTCCTGTTCCTATGATGCTGCCTGACCTGCTGCGCTTTTTCAGCAACATATTTTTAAGGTCTATAATACAATCCCAATAAGGTGATCATCCCTTTCTTATTTCGCAGTTCCACCCAAATAACTTCCCTGGATGTACTTCCGGGATTATCCTCCCTCAGCACTGCTGTAATGCTATCCCTTATCAAAAATGCCACCCCCCCC
>NC_057731.1:4451983-4464869 GCF_004010195.1 Chiloscyllium plagiosum | reverse complement strand
GCCTGCCCTGACTGTTTGACTCACTTCTGTTCTCAACTGTACCAGTCTCAGATTGATCTTTTTCCCCACTATCTCCCTGGGTCTCCCCCGCCCCACCTTACTAGCTTAAATCCTCCCAAGCAGTTCTAACAAATTTCCCTGCCAGTATATTAGTCCCCTTCCAATTTAGGTGCAATCCATCCTTCTTGTACAGGTCACTTCTATCCCAAAGAGATTCCAATGATCCAAAAATGAGAATCCTTCTCCCATACACCAGCTCCTCAGCCATGCATTCATCTGCTCTATCCTCCTATTCCTGCCCTCACTAGCTCGTAGCACTGGGAGTAATCCAGATATTACTACCCTTGAGGACCTCCTTTTTAAATTTCTGCCTAACTCTCTGTAATCTCCCTTCAGAATCTCAACCTTTTCCCTTCCTATATCGTTGGTTCCAATGTGGACAATGACCTCTTGCTGGCCCCTCTCCCCCATGAGAACATTCTGCACCCTCTCTGAAACATCCTTGATTCTGGCACCAGGGAAACAATATACCATTCTGCTTTTTCTCTGCTGGCCACAGAAATGTCTGTCTGTACCTCGGACTACAGAATCCCCTAACACAATTGATCTCTTGGAAGCCAACGTACTCCCCATTGCATTAGAGCCAGTCTCAATACCAGAAACTTGGCTGTTCGTGCTATGTTCCCCTGAGAATCCATCACCCCCTACATTTTCCAAAACTTAATACCTGTTTGAAATGGGTTTATCCACAAAAGACTGCTCTAGCTGCCTACCTCTCTTACCCTTGCTGGAGTTAACCCATCTATGTGACTGTATCTGAGATGCTCCCCCCTTCCTGTAACTGCCATCCATCACATGCTGTTGCTGTTGCAACTTCCTCATCGCTTCTTTCTGTCTCTCCAATCGATCCACTCAATCTGATAAGATTCGCATCCAACAGCATTTATGGCAGATATAATCTGCAGTAACCCTCTTTAAACTCCCACATCTGACAAGTACATATCACTGCAAAGGCCATTTTTGCTCCTTCACAATCTACAGACCCAGAAAATAACACCATCTTATTCCTCTACAAAACAGTGCACCAGGTTAAATTATTAGCTACGGCTTATATTTTAAGTTTAATCAAGAGGTTTTTCTCCAAAAAAACATATAATCAAGAAAGAAGCCACTGTACTCACTAATACAGCCTTTCTCTTGGACAGACTTAAAACAATAATTAACTTATCTGATTCTGTGTTGTGAACTTCGCCCAAACTGGTTTCTCCAAGATTAGTTGTGAAATTCACTGTTTGTTAATTTTCCCAGATGCACTCCGATGTCCAGCGACACATGAATTCAAAAACAGCAAAGGCAATAACCGTGCAGGTTCTCTCTCTCTCTCTCTTTCTTTCTCCTGCACTCTCCTCACCGTGTGCCTCCTTTGTCTGTCATTCTCCCTTTTAAAACTGCTGTTGTTTTGACTTTTTTATTCCAAAGTTCCAAAACAATGCAACAGCATTTCTAACAATAATTGCTGCTCCAGATTTCTGACTTATTCCATATAGATGATGGATGGGCTTTGGGGAGTCAGCTGATCAGTTATTCACTGCAGTATTCCTAAACTCTGATCTGCTTTTGTAGCCATTGTGTTCATGTGGTGATTCCAGTTGAGTTTCTGGTCAATGGTAACCTAAAGGATATTGATACTGGGGGATTCAGTGATGGTAACACCATTGAATGTCAAGGGGTGGAGATAGTCGTTGCCTGACATTGTCTGGTGCAAATGTCAGCTCAAGCCTGGATATTGTCCAGATCTTGTTGCATTTGAACATGAACAGCTTCAGAAACTGAGGAGTCACAAATGATAAAGACATTGTGAAATCATCGGTGAACACCCCCACTTCTGACCTTCTAATGGAAAGAAGTTAATTGATGAAAACCTGAAGATGGTTAGGCCTAGGATACTGAGGAACTCCTACAGAGATGTCCTGAAGCTGACAACTGACCTCCAATAATCACAATTTTCCTATGTGCCAGGTACAACTCCAGTGCAAATAATTTGCCCCCGATACCCATTGTTCCAGTTTTGTTAGGGTTCCTTGATGCCGCAGTCAGTTGATTTTGGGCTTGATAACAAGGGCTATCACTTCCACTTTATCTTTAGAATTCAGGTCTTTGTCTACGTTTGAGGCTATAATGAGGTCAGGTGGTCTTGCTGGAACCCAAAGTGAACGTCACTGAGTGAGTTATTTCTGAGCAGTGCTACTTACAGCACTGTTCCTGACACCTTCTATCACTTTACTGATGATGGACAGTAGACTGATGGGGTGGTAATTAACCACATTGGATTTGTTCAGCTTTTGCACACTGTTGGGTGGATGCCAGTGTTGTAACTATACTGGAATAGCTAGGGAAGCAGCAAGTTCTGGATCACAATTCTTCAGTACTCTTCTTGGAATGCTGTCAGCACCCAGAGACTTTGCACTTTCCAGTACCTCCAGCTGTGTCTTGTTATCAAGTGGAATGAATTGAATTGGCTGAAGACTGGCATTCACATTGCTGGAGAGGTGTGGAGGAGGTCAAGATGGATTATCCCACTTGGCACTTCTGGCTGAAGATTGCAGTGAATGCTTCAGCCTTATCTTTTGCATTGATGCACTGGGCTCTTCCATCCTTCAGGATGGACATATTTGCGCACTGTCCTCCCCCAGTGAGTTAATTATTTACTACTATTCATAACTGGACGTGCAGGACTAGAGGTTAGATATGTTGGTTGTGCTATCAGATGGCTCTGTCGAACACTTGCTGCTTATGTTGTTTGGCATGCAAGTGATCCTGTCTGACAATGTCACCAGATTGACACCTAATTTTTAGGTATGCCTAGTGCTGCTCCTGCACTCTCCACTGAACCAGGATTGATCCCCTGGCTTGATGGTAATGGTTGAATGGAGGATATGCTGGACCATGAGGTTTTAGATTGTGCTGGAGTACAACTCTGCTGCTGTTGATGGCACAGAGCGTCTCATGGACACCCAGTCTTGAGTTGCAAGATCTGTTCGTAGACTGTCCGATTTAGCTTGGTGATATTCCCACACACCATGACTGAGGGTATTCTCAAATTCTCAGTGTGACAGCTGGTTCCACAAAGACTGTGCAGTGGTTACTCTTACTGATACTGTCATACTGCATCACTGCCAGCACACTGATAAGGATGAAGCGAAGTATGTATTTTCCCTCTTGTTGGTTCACACACCACCTGCCACAGATCCAATCTAATAGCTATGTCCTTCAGGACCTGACCAGATCAAATCATAGTGCTGCCACAGAGCCACTCTTGGTGGTGGATACTGAAATCGCCAACTCCCCACCTCACCGTGTACATTTTGCGCCTTTGCCATCCTCAATGCTGCCTCCAATTACTGTTCAACATGGAGGAGTACAGATTCATCAGCTGAAGGAGAATGTTACATGGCAATTAGCAGGACGTTCCCTTGCCCACGTTAAGCTGAAGCCTTGAGACTTTGTGCGGTCTGGAGTCAATGTGGGGGACTCTGGGGCTAAGTCCCTCCTAACTGTACCACTGCACCGCTCCTTCTGCTGGGTCTGTCCTAGGTGGTGGTGTCTGGGGCATTGTCTGTAAAGCATTATTCCATGAGTAGGACTAAGTCAAGCATCAGCCTGATAAGTCTGTGAAACAGCTCTCCCAATTTTGGCACTAGCCCCCAGATATTAGTAAGGAGGACTTTGCAGGGTCAAAAAGGCTGTTTCTGCCAGGTCTGTCTAGTTTCATTCCTTTGTGGAGACTTTGTAGCAATTGATTCAATGGAATGGCTTGCTAGGGCATTTCAAAGAGCAGGGAGAAAGTGAGGACTCCAGATGCTGGAGAGCTTATGCCCGAAACATCAATGCTCCTGCTCCTCGGACGCTGCCTGACCTGCTGTGCTTTTCCAGCACCACACTCTCATTTCAAAGGGCAGTTGAGAGTCAACCACATTGCTGGCGATCTGGAGTCACCTGTAGGTCTACAAGGTGAAGATGACAGATTTCCTTCCCTGAAGAACGTGAGTGAACCAGATGATTTTTTTCTGACAATCAATGATGGTTTGATGGTTATCAGTTGATTAAAAAATACCTAGAATTAAGAATCAAGTTCAAATTCCACCATCTGCTATGGCGGAATTCGAACCTGAATCCCCAGAACATTAGCTGAGTTTCCAGGTAATTCCACAAGGCCATTGCCTTCCCTTATACTCCTTTGTTTTAGAAAGACAATTGTTTTAGAAAGAGATGTATACGCAAACACATAGTATACATTAGGCTATGACAGAAAAGTCTTTGTCGCAGAATGATTTAATCTGGTTAGCACGGCCTCCTCACAGCGCCAGGGACCCAGGTTTGATTCCTGCCTCGGGCGACTGTCTGTGTGGAGGTTGCACATTCTCTCCGTGTCTGCGTGGGTTTTCTTCGGGTGCTCCGGTTTCTTCCCACAATCCAAAAATGTGCAGGTCAGGTGAATTGGCCATGCTACATTGCCCATAGTGTTAGGTGCATTAGTCAGGAGTAAATATAGGGTAGGGGAATGGGTATGGGTGGGTTACTCTTTGGAGGGTTGGTGTGGACTTGTTGGGCTGAAGGGCCTGTTTCCATACTGTAGGGAATCTAATCTAAGCTAATAATTTGTGAAACTATCAAGTAGTGCTCATCAGAATTGCAAAATTCTACCAAGACTTGTCTACTTTAGAATTGGCATGCTCACAACAATTGCACATGACCCAGCAACAGCAAAGGAAATAGAGGATAACAGTTAAAAGTCAGTTTGTTCAGTCCTTTAAAAGAGCTCATTTATCTTCAGATTTCAGTTCTGGCAAGGAGCCCACATATCCAATGTTGACCTATTTCTAGCATTTTATATTTTCATTACCTTGCTGTTTGTAGGATCGTGCTCTGCAAACAAAGCAGCAAAAACTGGCTATATAACAGTCGTTGTACTTTAAAGAGACTCATGGGGTAAATTGAATGCTACAAAGATTTTTTGACAGAAATGATATTGTGTTATAGAAACACAAACCATAGTCTGACACTGTAATCTGAGTCAAACACACAAGAGGACACTTGATGCATTATGCCTGTAACAGCTCTTTGAAAAAGCTATGTAATTCACTCCCACTTCCAGCATTTCCCTATAAGCTTGCAAATTATCCTCTTCATGCCCATGTTCAATTGTCTTTTGAAGATTTGTATGGAATCTGCTGGTACTTCATTTTTAGAACTGGGTGCCAAATAAAAAGACTACCTTTTGAATAGTGTTTTTATTGACCACCAGACATGACAAAGCAGTTTACAGTGAATGAAATGTTAAGTGTAGCCACTGTCACAGTTAAAGTAAGTGGCAACTATTTCACATTCAGTAAATTCTCACAACCAGTAATGTGGTGAATGAAACAAGATCAACCAGGTAGATCTAATAGAATATGAGATCCCTGATTGGCCCAGCTTAACAGCCCCAATCAGGAAGTTTTGGCTGATAGATAGAAACAGAAAGGTCAGGGGCTCGATTCACTCTAGGAACTGGATCGGAGCTAGTGTCTTCGTCCCATGTACTATGCCTGTATAAGTAAAGGGTGATTTGTTAACATGGTACTGTCCTTCATGGAGTTATTTCAGTGGCGACGAGAGAGAAATATGCTCCTGAATAGATTAGCTTGAGGTGAAGTAAATATTTCTAGTATCATGCCGCTCTTTGGGAAGCTAGACTCGTTTGATTCTGCCGAAGACTGGGACCAGTATATTGGAAAGAAGGCTAGACATTTTTCCGAACACTGGAAAGCAATGAGTAATTCTCCTGACAGCTTGTGAATCCGCAGCTTTTTCAGTTTATTAGAAGCCTAACTTTCACTGAATCGCCAGATACTCCAACCTTCAAGTGTTGATAGATTTTGCTAAGGAATATTACGACCCAAGCCGCCTCTAATTCTGAGACGCTATTGATATTACTTGGCGTAGCTATGTCCCTGTAGATTCTGTCTAACACCTCTCAGCCTCTCGAATAATCCTCAGTTCATCTAACTCCAGTTCCAGTTCCCTAACTCGTTCTGTGAGGAGCCGGATCTGACTGCATTTCCTGCAGATGAAGTCGGCAGGAGTATCGGTGGTCACCCCTACCTCAAACATCCTGCAGGAGGAACATTCCACTGCCTGCGCTGCCATTACTCTACACCTCGTCTCCAAAACAAGAACACTGAGTAGCTTACCTGTGGACTTTAAAATTAGGTTAGAGGAGGAGGATGGGAGGGAGGCCCTACAATGTAGGACCTGGGGTCTAGAACACACTCAAAGATCAATCATTTACCTTCCCGACCAGCTCTGCGCTCCAACCTCACTTCTGCCCAGCTCGCGCCGCTCTCTGCTGTGAAAAGACCGTTGGCGTCGAGGTAAGTTCTTTATATATCAATCACTTACCTTCCCGACCAGCTCTGCGCTCAAACCTCACTTCCGCCCAGCTCGCGCCGCTCTCTGCTGTGACCTAAATGAGATGCTGAGACACTGTTGGGTATGTGGGATTAATGAAGTGATCATTCAAAAGGACTTACTAGCTGAAGCCCACATGGGCGTCAAACAAGCACAATGACTGCCTTTGTCAATAGAAAATGCAGCAAGTGGAGCTTATGAGTTACAGGCTATTCTGACAGAGGTGGAGGCCCTTACCAGACAGACTGAGTTTGGGGAACACCCCTGTGTGAAAGCAACTGCACTCAGAACATATCCTTAACAGATGGGCTCTCGGTCAGCTCACAGCAAAATCCCAAGACAAGCCTCGGCCAAATGGTTAACACTTTCTTGAGGATCCGGGCTGGATGGCCATTGTAATTGCTGTTGGTATGCAGACTCAAGACAGCAAAAGAGTTCCACTCGGCCTGAATTGAGTAAGAAAACTCATAGGCCGGTATCCAAGAGAGTGCACACCATGGAAAATTCACTACAGCAAGTTTGGAACAGTTAAATTGCTTCGCAACATCCAAATCAGAACCAATCAAAATAAACACCTGGTTAAATGGTCACCTAGTTCTAATGGAGGCCAATACCAGCATTTGTATCAGTGATTGCAGAACAAGTTTTCAACAAAATTCATTCTGGATTTCAACTTTTAAGTTTGTGTAAGGCTTCAGCCAGGCTGAGAACCTCTATGGGAGAACTCTTACAGATTAAACGTACAATTTTGATTTTGGTCTCTTATGAGAAGCTGCTGGTTCAGTTACCACTGCTTATAGTAAAAGGCTTGGGCCCAAGCTTGATGGGCCAAAATTAATTGAGAAAGATGCAATTTGATTGCCTCAACATTTTTCAATGAGAAAATGGCTGCCTGAGTGAAGTCCTAATTAAATACTTGAAAGTTTTTCAGCAAGGTTTAGGCATTAGTAAATGTGCCACGGCCATCTTTCATGTTGGCCAAGAAACAATTCCACAATTCTGCATAGCCCACCGAGTGCCATCTGCCTTATGTGCAAAAGTAGCAACAGAAATCAGGAAGCTGGAAAGTGAAGGAATCATCAAACCAGTCCAGTTTTGCACAATGGGCAACATTGGTCATACCGATTGTGAAACCTGACGGGGATTTTTTGGGGGGATTTCAATCAAACGGCAAACCACTTTTTGCAGATGGATAAATATTCAAGTCCCTTTCTCTAGCAGATTTAGATACAAAACTGGCTGGCGGACTGTCCTTCACGAAGCTGGACATGAGCCAAGTATATCTGCATTTGCAGTTCGATGAGGATTTACAGAAGTATGCTACAATTAATACCCATAAGAGTTTGTACCAATATGTGGCACTTCCTTTTGTGGTATCATTAGCCTGTGCCATTTTCCAGCAGTCGATGGACTACATTTTAAAAGGTTTACCCCAGGTTGCCATTTATCTGGATGATGTGCTAATAACCAGGAAGACCAACAAAGAGCATTTAGAAAACTGGGACAAAGTGCTTAAGCATTTCTGCAACACAGGTGTACACCTTATGAGGGAAAAACATGTGTTCCAGGCACCACAAGTGAGTTACTTGGCATACAGAGTGGACAAGACCAGGTTTGGAAGATAAAGTGAGGATGATCAAAAGTGCCCCAGTTCCCACATCTGTACCAGGTTGATGAATTATCCTGGCACCATTACATCTATGGAGAAAGGGTCAGCCTTGGAAATTGTCTTGTAGCCAAATGTAGCCATAGGGGAGTGAAGAAGCAGCTATCATTGTCTAAGATGTTGGCACACAACGATCCCTAGCGAGATGTGGTGCTGACATGCGATGCCTCTCCAGACGGTATTGACATCGTGTTAGCTCACCAATGGCCCAATGGAGAGGAATGCTTGATAGCGCATACTTCCCGAAGTTTTTGACTGATGCTGGATGAAGATATGCACAGATAGAAAAGGAAGGTTTAGCGGTCAGCTTTTTTTGAGAGTAAATTCCACCAATATCTTTAGACATAAATTTGTAATAGTAACCGACTGTAAACTTCGATAGGGCTATGCTGCTCGTAGCTTCAGGTTGAATTCAGTGATGGGTTCTTATTCTGAGTGCACACAATAACAAGTTGCAACACCATCCGGGAGGCCAAGTAGCAAGAGTGATTGGATTTGTGAACTACCCGAGCAACATTCTTGCCTAATACAACATTAAAATGTGAACCTTGATGCAATCTCATTGTAAAGGATGTATAGTGGCACTGGGCCACAGATGGAGGAGGAATTTTTCACTTGGTTCGAACAACTGGGGGCAACAAGGATTAAGTCATCCTGGACTGCAAGACCACTGAAAGAGGATCTGGATCAACATTTATGTAGCAAGAACAATCAAGGTTTATCCCAAACTGTACAACTGAAACAAGGAATGCACATGCAAGGAATGTACCAAAAGAACAATTAAAAACAACTTGCATGTGACCATTAATAAATGCTTATCAGCTTGAGTTAAATGTACGTCAGGGATAGATAAAAGTGGGGCAGAACAAATAAATGATTTTTGCACATCATGCAATTTGCATGCACTTTTATGAAAAGATAATGTTTGGAGAAACGCAATTGTACATTTGCACGTGTATTTGCTCACTGTACAATAATAAGCTAAGCAAGCTTGCACGTGGAACACATGCTGAGAAGATGTCTTTTCCCTGGTGGAATCTAGAACTAGGGAACACAATTGAAAGATAACAAATATCCCATTTAATATGAAGAGGGGGAATTTCTTCTCTCAAAAGAATTGTTCACCTTTGGAATTTCCTTCTATAGGAGGTTGAATTAATCGACTTTTGATTGACAAAAGAATCAAGAATTTGAGGATGCAGTCAAAAACAGTGGTGTGTTTAGACCAGAAGCAGATCAGTCATGATCCTTTTAAATGGTAGAGCAGGTTCCATGGCTCAAAATGGTGCATTCCTGTTCCTGTTTCTTCCGCTTTTATAATCCACACTTCTCAATAGACCAAGAATTTTATTGCTTGTGTTGTATTTCAACACATAATGAGATCAGGAATGACACTTTATAAATTCAAGTGAAGTTTAAGGTAATATTCAGCTACTCCAAGGTGGAAATACAATATTGAAATAATGTTTTCAGTTAAACTGAAGACAACAATCCTTACAGAAGAGATTCAATACAACACAAAAAAATGAATTGGCACTATCTTCTGTAACCATATGCTCACGATACACATGCACGCATCAAGAAAAGACAAATGGCCTAATCCAACAGACCAATGGGAATGGTAATCAAAAATGCCTTTGAGTCAAGGGTAATAATCACTGTAATAGGTTTCATCTCATGCAATGTCATGCTCCAGAACAACAGAGTCAGAGGACAACTGAATAATGTGACAGTCTGTAAATTTTTCCATAAAGTCTCACACATTGATTAATTACATCAAAATGTCAAACACAATAAGTGAGTCTCAAATAAAGGGAGAAATATATAACAAGTCAGCCCCCAACAGTAAAGTGAAAGATAATCATGTTTTGGGGTAACACCAATGTAAGAATCATTCCAATGAACTGCATAATCCTGAAGAAAATAATGTCTTTTCTCGAATGAGATTTGACTGATCTGTGTTTCCAGCTTCAGTACTTTTATTCCAGACACCCAACATATGTTTTTCTTCTCATGATAGGTCAGAGGATTGGGAACTATTTTAGATACCAGCAGCAGATAAATAAACAAGAAGAAAATGGATTTTGAAAGTAAATTGTAAAGTATAAAAACAAACATTACAAGCATCTATGGTTAATTAAAAAGAGCAGTTAAACCAATCGTAGGATCCTTGGAGAATACACTGAGCGAGGACAAGGGAAGTTGCATATTGGCAAATTGATAACAGGGAAATGGCAGGTAATTTGAAACAATATTTTGCATTGGTTTTCATGGTGGACGACACCAAACAGCTCAAATATAACAGTTAAAAAAAAGGTACTAATGGGAGGAAAGATCTTGTAACTGCCTCAATCACAAGGGGCAAAGTAATAGGCAAATTAATATAACTAAAGACAAGTCACTAGAACCTGAGGGTCTGCGTCCAAAAGCTATAAAGGAAGTGGCTGCAGACATAGTGTGGGCATTGGTCGAAATATTCCAGAATTGGCCTAAAATTTGTCCTCGGGAAAATTCTAGACTCCATTATTAAGGAAAAAATAGCAGTGCATTTAGAAAAGCCTAACACAATCAGTGTCAACGTGGTTTTATGAAAGGCAAGTCATGTTTGATAAATTTGCTGATGGTCTTCAATGACATTACACACAGAAATGATAAAGAGGAAAAGGAGATTAGCTATAGATTAGATTAGATTACTTACAAGATGTTGTGCATTTGGATTTTCAAAAAGTATTCGACAAGTTCCCTCATAAAAGGCATAAGATAGCAGTTCCGTTACTGGGGGAGTAAATTAGCATGCATTTAAGGATTGGTTAACAAGAGAGACAGTTGGGATTAATGGGTCTTTCGTGGGTTGGAAAGAAGTTACTCACGGAGCACCACAGGGATCAATCCTCAAACCTCAATTATTTATTACCTACATTAATAAATTGGAGGAGGAGGCAGAGTTTAGAATCTCTGAATTTGTTGACAATATAAAAATAGATAAATGTTTTATTTATTGTTGCATATATCTTGAACATACAGTGAAAATTGTTTTGTCATCACAATCCGGTGCCATTTTGAAGTACATTAAGGATAAAAAGAAATCCTTTAAAGAAGAGAGGGCAGAGAATGCAGTAATTGCCTGTGGCCATTCCCCTCAAAAATAAGTATACCATTTTGGATATTGTTACTTGAGAAGATTCTGAGGGATGAGATATACATGCATTTGGAAAGACAGAGTTTGATTAGGAGTAGTCAACATGGCTTTGTGCACAGGAGATCATGCCTCAAAATTTGTTAAGAGTTATTTGATGAAGTGACCAGGAAGGTTGATGAAGGCAGAGTGGTAGATGTAGTTTGTATGGATTTTAGTTCCACATGGTAGGCTGCTCATGAAGGTTGATTGCATGGAATACAGGGGGAGCTGGCAAATTGGATACACAATTGGCTTGATGGTAGGAGGCAGAGGGTAACAGTGAAAGATGTTTATCGGACTGGAGGCCTGTGACTCGTGGTGTGCCTCAGGGATCAGTGCTGGGCCCATTGCTGTTTATTATCTATATCAATGATTTGGATGAGAATGTACAAGGCATGATACTAAAATATTGTGGACAGTGAGGAAGGTTATCAGAAATTGCAGCAGGACCTTGATCAGCTGCGAAAATGAGCCGAGAAGTGGCAAATGGAGTTTAATATGTTTAAATGTGAGGTCTTGCATTTTGGAAAGTCAAATCAAGGAAGGAGCTTCATGGTGAATGGTAGGGTCTTAAGAAGTGTAGTGGAACAGAGGGTGTTCAGGTGCACGGTTCCCTGAAAGTGGAGTCATAGGTAGAGTGTGTAGTGAAGAAAGCTTTTGGTACTCTGGCCTTCATCAGTCAGGGTACTGAGTATAGAAGTTGGGAAATTATGTTGCAGTTGTACAGTTGGTGACGCCGCACTTGGAGTATTGTGTTACAGTTTTAGTCACCTTGGTATAGGAAGGATGTTATTAAATGGAAAGAGTGCAGAAGAAATTTACAGGGATGTCGCCACAACTCAAGGGAGAGGTTGGACAAGCTCGGACCTTTTGCTTCACAGCGTATGAGACTGAGGGGGGGTCTTATAGAAGTGTATAAGATCATAATAGGCATGGATAGGGTGAATGCACTCAAACTTTTTCCCAAGGTTGGGGAATCAAAAACTAGAGGGCATCAGTTTAAGGTAAGAAGGAAAGAATAAAAGAGAACCTGAGGGGTACCTTTTTTTTACACAGAGGGTGGTACACATATAGAATGAGGTAAAAACAATGACTGCAGATGCTGGAAACCAGATTCTGGATTAGTGGTGCTGGAAGAGCACAGCAATTCAGGCAGCATCCGAGGACAGGCAAAATCGACGTTTCGGGCAAAAGCCCTTCATCAGGAATAAAGGCAGAGAGCCTGAAGCATGGAGAGATAAGCTAGAGGAGGGTAGGGGTGGGGAGAGAGTGGCATAGAGTCTGAGGAAATGACCTGGGAGTTGCAATGAGAGAGAGACTCCCTGAGATTCTTGTAGAGAGAAGAGGAAAACTTCTTCAAGGCAGGCATCCTTGCAAGAGGATTCGCAGTAGGGTTAAAATCAACGAGGTAAAAACAATGACTGCAGATGCTGGAAACCAGATTCTGGATCAGTGGTGCTGGAAGAGCACAGCAATTCAGGCAGCATCCGAGGACAGGCAAAATCGACGTTTCGGGCAAAAGCCCTCCATCAGGAATAAAGGCAGAGAGCCTGAAACATGGAGAGATAAGCTAGAGGAGGGGGGGGGGGGGG
>NC_057731.1:4433933-4448251 GCF_004010195.1 Chiloscyllium plagiosum | reverse complement strand
TGTCGGCGGATGATTTGGTTTATGTGAAGGTTGGTAGGGTGGAAGGTGAGCACCAGGGGCGTTCTGTCCTTGTTGCGGTTGGAGGGGTTGGGTCTGAGGGCGGAGGTGCGGGATGTGGATGAGATGCGTTGGAGGGCATCTTTAACCACGTGGGAAGGGAAATTGCAGTCTCTAAAGAAGGACACCATCTGGTGTGTTCTATGGTGGAACCGCTCCTCCTGGGAGCAGATACGGCGGAGGCGGAGGAATTGGGAATACGGGATGGCATATAGAATGAGCTGATCAAGGCAGGTATATTAACAACATTCAAAAGACATTTAGATAAATACATGGATAAGAAAGGTTTAGAAGGATATGGGCCAAAATGCAGGGAAATGGGGTTAGCACGGACAGATATTTTGGTTGGCATGGACGAGGTTGGGGCAAAGGGCTTGTCTTCGTGCTGTAAGATTCTATAACTCTAAGAGTTCATCTTCTGTTCAAATCAGAGTGTCAAACATGACTTCAGGACTTCTGCGAGATCTCTGCAAGGTGATTCAGCCCTCAAGGAGTCCTGCTCTGGGAACAGCAATGACAACACTGATGCCCAGGAGACCCAGTTCTGCAACTGTCACCGCCTCACTGAAACTGCCAAGAACCAGTGTCGCCAGGAATCCTGGCTCTGGGCACCGCCGCCACCAGGAGTCCAGGCTCTCAGCACTGTCGCTGTTGGGAGTCCTGGCTCCAGGCACCGCCGCCACCAGGAGTCCAGGCTCCGGGCACTGTCACTGTTGGGAGCCCTGGCTCCGGGCACCGCTGCTGGGAATCCAGAATCCAGAGACAGTCACTGCTGACACCACTCCAGCCTCAAGAATGATGAAGAAGAAACGTAGAAGAAAAAAGATGACAAGTACATAGAGAAATCATTCCCACTGGCCTGGAGCGAACGGACTCTGATGAACCCGAGCACTACCTACTATGCCAGCATATCTTCGATACTAGATGGGAGGACATATGGAATCTGCAACAGGATACAGACTGGTCAACTGAGTGGGCAAAAGCTTGACAAGTGGACTTCAATGTCAGAAAATTTGAGGTCAGACACTTTGGTAGGAAAAATGAAATGGCTATACTATTAGCACTTAAAAAGGGGCACTCTGGGTCAGCCTACAGCACATGGAGTACAGTGGTTTAAGGCAGTTCACCACCACCTTCTCGAGGGCAATGAGAAATGGGTAATAAATGCCAGCCAATGATACCCACATCCCATGAGCAAATTAAGAAAACAAAACTTTTGCCTGCCTTTTCTCATCACCATTCAACTTGACACACTGTCATCTACTCGGCAAAAGTAAGGACTGCAGATGCTGGAAATCAGAGTCCAGATTAGAGTGGGGCTCAGTCCTAATGAAGGGTTTTTGCCTGAAATATCGATTTTACTACTCGGTTGCTGCCTGACCTGCTGTGCTTTTCCAGCACCACTCAAATCTAGACTCTGTCTTCTACAGCATGCTTAGGGCAACCCCATCTGGACATGTTGATTAGAGAAACAGCACAGAAAAAAATTTCTCCTACAGGCACAATACTGTCACACCATGTTTAACCTGAAGCCATGACACTTAATAGAGTCCAGAGTAATGTTGAGGACTCCCAGGGCAACTTCCTCCCAACTGTATACCACGGTGCCACCTCATCTACTGGGTCTGTGCTGTTGGTATGATAAAATATATCTAGAGATGGTGATGGTGATGCCTGGTGCATAGTCATACTCATGGAGTCATATCTCACAGACAATGTCAGGCTCTGCTTGGCTTATCTGTGAGACAGCTCTCCCAGTTTTGTCACTACCCCTGAAATGTCAGTAAGGAGGACTTTGCAGAGTCAGGAGGGTTGTTTTTGCTGTTGTTAAGCTGGCATGTCTTTGCTTAACCTGTCCCAGGATAGATGTGTTGTCCCAGTCGAAATGGTGATTTGTTTCCTCCGTGTGTAGAGCTACGAGGGAGAGAGGGTCGTGTCTTTTTGTGTCTAGCTGGTGTTTGTGTATCCTGGTGGCTAACTTTCTTCCTGTTTGTCCTACATAGTGTTTGTGGCAGTCCTTGCATGGAATTTTGTAGACGACGTTGGTTTTGTCCATGGGTTGTACTGGGTCTACATACGGAGGAAAAAAAACACCATTTCGACTGGGAGAACACATCTACCCTGGGCCAGGCTAAGCAAAGACATGCCAGAGAATTCCTAGAGGCCTGGCACTCCAACCACAATGCCATAAACAAACACATAGATCTAGATACCATCTATCAACCCCTCAGAAACAAACAGGAAATGACATCACCACAAACCCCAGGAAGCCCATCCAGGAGAAAGATATAAATCCAGGAGACAATAGCTTCGCTTCACTTGGAGGTCGCCACTGATGATGTTACCTAGCCAAGTAATGAAACATCTGGATGTCAAACCTACAGCTCAGTGAGCAAACCTACACCCTAAACCTCAACCTGAGCTACAAACCTTCACAAGCCTTGCAAAGTCATCAACCTTAACTTTTCATATCGAAATTGTGAATTTTGAATTTCAGCTGCATTGGGTTTTAAAGAATAATATATTCTTCACAATTATAAGAAAGAAAGTAATTTGAAATTATAAGCAGTTGAGATGTCAGCTCATGGGCTCTGAATACCAAGTAATTTGTTAACTTGACTTTGGTTGATGTACACGAAATCGCAATTATTTTAGTGAACTGAGCAGGGGGGGTGGCAGTGTTTCTTTCAATGACCAATATAGTTATAAGCAGAGGCAAAAATGCTTTGAAATAGACATTCTATTGGCACCCCTTTATTCTTTGATCCAGAAAGTTATGAGGTTAATAAAATGGTTATTGGACAGAATTCAGGAGGATTAACAGCTAAAGTTAAAACAAGTAAGATGACTCAATTATGTTAACTGCATTTGTATTTTTGTTTGAAGAATAACTGTCACAGTTGAACCAAAAAAATCACATTATAACTTGTTCATGTCCACTCATTTGGCAAATAAGCAACTTAATCATTCACAACTCTCAATAGTATTAAGTGGATTTTTTTTTACCCACCTTGAATAACACCCAAGCTACATGTGTAAAAGACACAAACATTTCATCCTGGTCACAAGAGTAGGAGAAACAATTCAAGGATTCAGACTCTGTCCAGAAACAACAAATGCTGCTAAGCTTTCAAGAGTAAATCCAAATTTTTAACAGTCCCTCTGACTTCAAAATCAAGTTCTTATACTCTCCCCTCCCCATCAACAGGTGGCAAATAAGCAATGTACCTCAAACCCACATTCCTGTGGAACAAGGTTCCTCAGAGGAAACACAGAATCAGCAAATGTATACCTATTAAAGACAAAACAAACTTACATTCATACAACATCTTTCATGACCATAGGATGCTCCAAATATTTTACAGACAATGGAGTACTTTAGTAATAACTGTTGGCAATGTGAGAGTCAATTTACATACAATGAAATCCCACAAACATCAATGAAATTGGTGATGTAGATATTCTTCTTCAGTGATGTTAGTTACGAGATAAATGTTGGCCATGACACTAGAACACCCATACTCTTGGAACTTCTTGCATTTGCCCATGACAGAAAAAAACCTTAAAGAAAACTCCTTCAAAAGCACAGCACCAATCAATACTGCATTTTGAAAATCCATTTTGTATGTTTCCATCTTTTCACTGAGGGAGATTGAACACAATCTCTGAACAAACAGGTAACAGCCAAGACTGCTAAATCACTAATTGTGAAATAATTTGCAGCAAGTAAATTGAGCCTGTAATAAATAATTAGCAAGGCAGATACTGAGATGTCCCATTGTAGTACCATTTTGTAGTTTTAGAAATACAGCATTTAAGCTTTAATGGGAATTATATTCAGATTGAAATTTCAAAAAGTCTAAAGTTCAATAAAATAAAGTCTTCCTTCTTTTCTAAATAACCACTATGAACAAAAACTGCTTTATCACTGATAGCTATGAATGTTTATAAAAGCTGAATAATTTACAGCTAAACTCTCTGTTCACCTCCATATTATGTCAATCACTCAAAACAAAATCACTAAATATTCAAAACTACTTCTGGGTTATGCTTTACTCAGTGCTCCTCCAAAAAGAACAATGTTTGTTGTTGTATCACAATATTAGTTATCCATCACTCATTTTCAAGTGACAACACATCTTTTCAGAATCAGCTCCAATCTTCAAACTACAATTACATTTGGTCAGAAATCACATCCTAATGCAATGGAGAGGAAGATCATCTGTTAACAATGAAATCTAAACCACCAGACAGATCATCAGACCAACAGACATTCAAATGACTCATGTTTAAAAGAAAAAAATACCCCCATATAACCTTGACAGGGAGTTTGACGAGAAAGTGCTTAATCACTGATTGCCTGCTGACTCAAGCTGCTGCAATAAATACCTGCGATTTTTTTTTCAAAACACCAAAGCATCCTATGACGTATTTAATCTCACTTTACATGTACTGTGCATGAAAGAGTGCATTGTGTAAAAATTATGCTCCGCAATGAGATACAAAATTTGACAACCTTGCACAAGATGTACATGTCATTTTAAAACTAAAAATAAAGGATAACAGTGAAATGCTATTTATTCTCAAATAAAACTAATGTCATTCTAATTTTGTCGATATGGTGGCTCAAGGCAAAACCTTCGGAGCTTCTGTTTTTTTAATAAAGCTATAAAATCTCACACTGATCTAAAAGCAAAAAGTAATTTATAAGTCTTCCTTCTGTCTGGAAATAACACGGAATTTTCTGGGATCTAGCAGCATTACAGAACAAGTCCAAGGATTCAGTAACACTGCAGAGGGAATGCTAAGGTGTGGTAGCATTGGGAAGAGCTGAGGTAAACAATTGTGGGCATGCTTGGCTGGTCTTACCTTATGGTAGACAACTAGCAGCACACCCACCAAATACTGCCAAACCCTGTGAAGGTAGCATTATGGAAGATTTGGTTCAAAGAGCTAGATTTACATGCTGAAAAGAAACAGAAATCAAGATTGTTTCTTGGTCCTGAATCTGCCAGCACATGTCTCCCCTTTCTGGGAGAATCAAAACTGACTGACAGTTTCCGTGGAGCATAACCAAGGTGGGCCAAGTGAAGTGTATGTTCAATTTAAACCCTCCTTGCCTCATTTAGCTTTGAGGAGAATATTGCACTCTTTTTCTTCAGACACATAATTCCCAGCAAAGGATTGCAGACAGTACAAGAGAGATATGTTGTGGTGAAGGCAGTCACAGGCTCCCTTACAGCAAAGCCTTTGGCAGACGTGCTGCCTGAACTGGCAGTAAGAGCATAACCATTCCAGTTTTCAATGCATGTACATCAGGTGCTTCAAAGTACAGTGCTTCTGTACTTTGATGTTGATGATGTTGGTACAGAAACCGGGAAAGGGAACTGTGACATACTTGGACAAATTTGCATTACAAGTGAGGAGGTATTTGTGATTTTAGAATATATAGAATAGAATAAGAATACCAATTTATTGTCATTTGTGTTTATGAAAATGCAGTGAGATGTGTGTAAGTCACCATAATTCAGCACCATTTTAATTACAGAAACTATAAAAATACATAATTGAGACCAAATTAGAACAAAGCTTTTCTTTTCCCTCGGTGGCTCCTGGGTTTCTGAAGTGGCTCCAGGATGCCATCGCTGAAGCTACCCCAAGCTACCAAAGCAAGAATTTCTGGACCCACCAGGCTGCCATCGAAGCTCCCGCCACCATAGCAAGGAGGGACAGACCGAATGCCCCAAGTTACTGATGCTGAAGCCATTGCCACTCCAGTCGTGCCTGACGGGATGGGACCATTCACCACAGCAGATTCGCCGCCAACGATTAGCCACTGCCCTTTGACCACCAAGGATGCTTAGCCACCGTCCATTGGCCACTGAAGACAATTCGCCACCGCAAGTATTTTGAATATTGGTGGTATATAAAATTGTCTTTATATTGGTTAAGGTAGTGTTTGCGTTGTTTCTTTTGACGGATAGTGGTCAAAGAAGTAATCATATAATCATATTTGGTAGGGAATCTTGGATACATCATTTAGCAGAATCGACGTGGTTTGTGGATGGTACGTTCAGCATAGCCCCTGTTTTATTCTCTCAGGTATTTTGTATTTTAGCAAAAAGACTTGATGGGGTTCATCCAATATTGCATATACTTCTACCAAATAACCAATGTATGCAAGCATGCTTGAAATAGTGAAGTCCTTGGTGCCTAATCCCAGACCATAGTATATCCATTGTGACTTTGAGCAGGCAGGTATCAGTGCTGTGAGAAAATGTTTTCCTGAAGTTAGAATTAGGGGCTGTTTCTTTCATTTGGCACAAAGTATGCATAGACATATTGCTGCAGTTGGAGCAACTCGTCAATACAACACCGATCCTGATTATGCTTTAAAAGCAAAAATGATATTGCTTTGGCTTTTGTGCCACTTACTGACCTTGATAACTACGTAGAAGCACTCGCAGATTTTTTGCCTCAAGAACTACAACCAAGACTAGATTGGTTTGAATTTAATTATATTGGACTCTACAATAGACGTGGCAGTAGCTGAAGGGCACCTTTGTTTCCCCATGATATGTGGTCGGTCTATGAGACAACAATAAACAATAAAGATCGCACAAATAATCACGCTGAAGCTGCTCATCAGAGAATTGCTTTTGAACTCAGAGCTCACCACCCAACCATATGGAACATCAAGGAAAGTGCAAAAGGGCGTGTTTTATATATGGAACAGCTGATAGAGGGTTACTCACCACAAATAAAGCTTAAAAAGTATCAAGACACAGACAATAGAATTAAAAAAATGTTCTTGCATACGTCGAAAGAGATTGTTTGGAATATTTTCGAGGAATAGCACATAACCATCAAATGAACTGAAATTTTATTGTTTAATATTAATGTGAGATTTTACTGCCATTATAAATATTTTAAAAATATATTTCCTTTTTCTGGTTAAAGTTTGTAATTCATTTTTATATATAAACCAATAAAATGATATTTATTTTACCTTTTTTTATCAATATGTAGTATGTAGTTGTATAAATAAAGGGGACTGAGAAGTATGAAAGAACAGGCGGGAGGGAAAACAATCAGTACATATATATATATATATCCGGTGGTCTCAGTGGAGAAACGTTGGTGGCGAACCAGCGGTGGCTAATCTGCCATTGCGAATTGTCACCAACCCGTGCCTGAAGCTGCCACATTACCACTTTAGCAATGAGGAATGAACCAGAACCAATGAGGAATGAACCAGTGCTATAGCCACTGCTGAAACCGCCTCACTGCCAACAGGAGGAATGGACCAGAACCACCGATAATGAAATCTTTGATAAAGCTATGGCCACGAGAAGCATACATCCGGATCCACCACGCTGCTTGAAAACGGATAAGTCTGCAGGTCCCCATGACATGTATCCCAGGTTGCTGAGGGATCAAAGGAGGAAATTGCAGAGGACTGTGACATAAACTTTTAAATCCTACCTGGCCACAGGAAAGATACCAGAGAACTGGAGGACAGCTAAAGTAGCACCATTAGTAGATTAGACTCCCTACAGTGTGGAAACAGGCCCTTTGGCCCAACAAATTAACACCAACTCTCCAAAGAGCAACCTACCCAGTCCCATTTCCCTCTGATTAATGCACCTTACACTACGGGCAATTTAGCATGGCCAATTCACCTGATCTGTACATCTCTGGACTGTGGGAGGAAACCGGAGCACCCGGAGGAAACCCATGCAGACTCGGGGAGAACATGCAAACTCCAAACTGTCAGTCACCAGAGGCTGGAATCGACCTGGGGCCCTGCTGCTGTCAAGCAGCAGTGCTAACCACTGAGCCACCATGCTGCCCCAAGATGATGACAAGAATAAGCCAGGAAATTACAGGCCAGTGAGTCAGTTGATGATGGAAAGATGTTTGTGTCACTGGAAATCCTGATCCAATGGTATACTGAAGGGTTAGATACTGGACTCCTTACTGTTTGTGTTGCACATTATTGATCTAGGCATGAATGAGGGAGATATGATCATCTGGAACTCGCTTGCAAAAAGGGTTGTTGATGCAAGAAGTATTTAGAAAGACACTTGGAACACCATAACGTACAAGGCTACGGGCCAAATGTTGGGAAATGGGTTTAGAATAAATAGATGGGAACAGATCCATAATAGATAGATGCTTGATGTATGCCACTGACACAATTGGGTTTCTGCCCCTAGTGATGTGCGGAGCATTTTCTCATTCTGTGGCTGAGGGTTTCTCCTGACATGTTCCAAAATCAAATGCCTATTGACATTTATGAATTTCTGGCAGATCGTTGTTCTCTACTATACTGCTTTACAGCCAATACATCTCACTACTTGCTCTCCTTCACTCTCCCTTTGTCCTCCTCTGCTTCTGCTTTGCTGTCCACTTCCAGAATGTCTGAAATCTCAAGGTTCAGGTCAGATCCAAGCAAGAGAACAGGTAATCAATATGTGATAGACTTGAGCAGAAGTATATTGGAGGGAATCACCAACCAGCACAAGTATGGTAACAGAATCATCAGAAACCTGATGGTGAGCTCAATAGCTGCTCTCATAAGCAGAAAGTATTGGCTTTTGTTTGGATTATTGAGTGGGATACTCAGGGAGGGACAAGCATCTTCTACATCACCCTTTATCCATGAGGAGCCAGCCACAGATGTTAGAGAGTAGCAAAGGCTATGATGGCCTGGACCAGCCATGGAAGAGGAAGGACTAATAGCAGCTGTTAGTAAATCAAGGGCAAATGTACTGAAAACGCATATATTGGTTGGAGGCTTTGATAGAGTAAAAGCCTTTCTTGATGATGAATGTCTCTGTGCATCAGTGGATGCCTTAATAGTGGCATATTCTATGCCTGTTGATGCTTGCAAAGCTTCATCAGTCATGAAGAAAATGTATTGTCCAGTCTTTGCAAATAGAACATGAGACATATGGTATGCAGTGGTGTGTAGTGGCTTTTGAGATTCCATCAAGAACTGTAGCTGATTTGCTTTACAATCCATCCAAGGAGAAGTTCAAAGCCACAGTGACTTTGACAACTACCAGTAGAATATCCCAACCAGTGCAGCAAGACAAATGAGGTATTTGGCTACACAAACGCAGATGTGGCCTCTTCCAGATAGTCCAAGTCTTCTGCAGCCATAGTTGTTGATTACTTCAAGATAGCTGAATCTTCGGTGGTAAAGCTATGCTGGAAGTATGGCCTCTAGTCTCCTTTGCTCAGCTGTGATGTTCTTGTTTCTTTCCTTCCTGCATGAAGCATTGTTCATCACTATTGAAGCCAAAACTTCTCTGACCATCCAATTTTCTTTAGCTAATCGCAGGCCTCAACAGAGTAACTTTTTCACTGCATCTATTCTGTCAAGGTGCTGACAATTTTGAATACTTCTTCCAAATCTCTCTCAGCCTTCTCTTCATTAATCTATCCTCAGACCTGTAAAGCTGTATTAAAAAGAATTGGATGTATGAATGATGCCTTATATTCAAGATATAATTCCTTTAGTACAGTGGTTCATGAGTTCCAAATTCTCAAATCTCTTTAAAAGAGAATTCCCTCAGCCTTGTAACATCCTAATGAAGTTATCCAATATCTTTCCCATTGATCCTACACCCTTTTTTTTTCACAGCAAGTCCTAAACTGTAGTTCAAGTTCTGATGCAAGTTCCTCTTCGCTTTTTTGTGATACCTGTGAAGACAAATTCTAGTTGTTGTGTGTCATGCCATAATTAGTTTCATTACACTTAAGTCCTTAGCCCTGATCATATCAAGCATGATGGCGAGAGGACTGCAGGCAGAAATATTAAGTAGCCACACAAATGAGTAAAGCTGTGAACAATGGTAAGATGCTAAGAAATATCCGATGTTTGTGCAAAGGTCAAAAATGTTAAAAAGGGACAGTTAAAAACTTTGAAAAAAAAAATTCCTATAATATTGAAGTTTGAACTGGTACAAAATGCCACTGTGAAATGCTTATGACTCCCAGCCCCTCCTCCACAAATCTCCTAACTAAATAAACACTGACAAACAATGATACACAGGAGCAGGAAATTTTAGTTCAATATGCCTGTGCTGGCTCATTTGTAGAGCTTTCAATTCATTACATACTCCTGCTTTGTCCCCATTACACTATCATTTTTCTTCTCTTCAACCATTAGTCTGATTCCTTTCAAAAAGTTACCCTTTCAGGCGTAGCATTCCAATTAACAACAACTCTTAGAAATATAATCTTCCAAAGTCATTTCTGATTCTTGAGCGAATCGCCTTAAATCTGTTTGTTCAGTGACAACCAGCCATTATTTTAAACTCCTCAATCAAGTCTCCTTTCAATTTTCTTGGCTCGAGAGGAACCCCAGCTTGTCCGGTCTTTCCAAGTAATCAAAGTCTATCATTCCAGATACAAACATGCTAAAATTCTGCTGCACCACCTTGAAGACTTTGACATCCTTTCTAAAGTGCAGTAATTAGAATCAGATACAGTACTATGGATGATGTCTAACCAATTATTGCTAAAGGTTTAGTCCAACTTCCTTGCTTTTGTCTTGTATTCCTTTTTAATAAAGCAAAGAATCATGCCTTCACAACGATCTTGTGAACTTGTCCTGCGAGTTTCACCTCATGTCTGTCTTCCTGCAATCTTGTTAAAATGATGCCATTTTACTAATAATACCGTTCCTCATTCTTGGCACCAATGATCTTCACAATGATTTGCATGAAATTTCATCTGTCATATGTATTCATATCCTGCATGTTTTGCAATATTTCAGCATTTTGATTTGTCTGCGAACTTATAAATTTTATCCTATACAATGCAGCCCAGATAACTAATACACATGAAAAGGAGCAGTGCGCAATAACTAAGCCCTGAGGAATGCCACTGTAACTGCTCACTCATGCTGCCGCTTTTAATTTTGCTCCTAAATCTATTTAACGGCACTTTGTTGAATTCTTTTTGAAAGTCCACTTTCAGATCTTATTGATTTGCATTATTCAGAATCAACTAATTGTTTACTTTAGCCAATTAGCAAATGAACTTGTGGTAAAGTGGGTTAAGTACATTTTTAAAATTGTACACCAATTATAGAAAGCATTGCAGAATTTAAAATTAAAAAGACAGTCATATTATAAACTTCATTGTCATGTGGATATTTACAATTCAGTGGGGTGGAAGTGAGAAATTGTGGTTTTCTGCAACATTGCACGTAAACTACAGTCTGGCAATCATATGTTAAAATATTGTCGCAACATTTTCCTGCAGGCTGAAACATTGAACATAATTTGGAATATATAATTCAGTGATTTTTATTACAATGGTTATTTCCAGTAATTACTCGGTTTCCTTAAAAACTATTTTACAGTGTACTTAAAAATAATCCGTGATTGAAGATACATGCTAAAACAGATCTCAAGTATGCTGCATATTGTAGTTTAAAATTACTGTCAAGATGTCACACATTTACAGCCTCTGTCAAAATTATCAATATATTAAATACTTCCATTGGTATGGGTAAGTATCTGATGTCTATGGAGCGAATGAACCTTGATGAGAGCTTTTCAGAGCTTAAATTGTGCACACCTATACCTGACATCCTCTGAAAAAATTACAATTCAAAAGTAAAAAACCTCAAAAAAAATTTATTTGAGGTCACGTTGGTTTCTTTATAAATATAGTCAAAAAAATTAAAAAACAAATCTATTTCTCAATAAGCTCAGAAAACTTGCTCTTCAACTGGAGTCCTTGGTTTGCCTCCTGCTCAGCTCCAGGAGCACAATATCATACAGATGGAAACAGTTATGGGAAAACAAAATGTCAGGGAAGTATCCGAGCTTAGTTTACAATAGCTATCAGAGTGCACCATTGCAGTCTAAATTCACGACTTCTCTTGATGTGCGTTTATATTTCAGAGATATGCAAGAGTTCTAAGTTAATTTTGCTCTTGTGCCCAGTAGGTCTACGTTATCAAATGAGGCAGGTTCAGGAGACAGAGGCAGAGAAAGAGATATATGAAAGCAGAAAAATATTGCCCTAATTTCAAAATATTTGAGGTCATGACAAATTAACATCAAGAGAATAAGCTTTTTGAAATGTTCTATGTCTGAAATCTGGTGGTTCTGAAGTGCTTTCATCCTGACCTCAGACATTTAGAATGTATTAAAGGAATGGAAGAAAAATTGTAAAATGCAAATTGTAACTTGTAAATTGCCAAATTGAAAATATAGCATGTTAGATAACCAGCTATTATCCTGAATATTTAATGTCAGAACAGTTGATCGCAACACATCAGAAAAAGTGGAACACCTTTTAGCTTTCATGGTTTACTTGAAGAATATGTGATTACCTTTACTTCTTGGATATAATTCACAAAAGTGTGGTGCTGGGGGATGCAGTGAGAGCATGTCATGATTCTGAAATCTCAATCAAATCCAAGCATGTTGCTTACTTAGCACATCATCCAAAACTTGATCTACAGCATAATATGTGACAAGGTGCAGTTGTACACTACCTAGAACATAGAACATTACAGCGCAATACAGGTCCTTCGGCCCTCGATGTTGCGCCGCCCTGTGAAAATAATCTGATGCCCATCTAACCTACACCATGCCATTATTATCTGCATGTATGTCCAATGCCCATTTAAATGCCCTTAACGTTGGTGAGTCTACTACTGTTGCAGACAGGCCGTTCCACGTCCCTACTACTCTGAGTGAAGAAACAACCCCTAATATCTGTCCTAAATTCATCATCCTTCAACTTAAAAATATGTCCCCTCATGTTAGCCTTCACCATCCGAGGAAAAAGGCTCTCACTGTCCACCCTATCTAACCTGCTAATTATCCATCTTGATCAAGTCACCTCTCAACCTTCTTCTCTCAAACAAAATCAGCCTTAGTTCCCTCAGCCTTTCCTTGCAAAACCTTCCTTCCGTACCAGGCAACATCCTAGGAAATCTCCTTTGAACACTTTCCAAGACTTCCACATCCTTCCTATCATGCGGTTTCCAGAACCGCACACAATACTCCAGGTGCAGCCTTACCAATGTCTTGTACAGCTGAAGCATGACCTCGTGGCTCCAAAACTCAATCCCCTTACCAATAAATGCTAACACACCAATGATTTCTTAACAACCCTATCAACCTGGGTGGCAGCTTTCAGGGATTTATGCACCTGGACACAGAGATCTCTCTGCTCATCTAATTGCCAAGAATTTTACCATTAGCCCAGTATTCTGCATTCTTGTTATTTCTTCCGAAGTGAACTACCTTACATTTTTCTGCATTAAACTCCATTTGCCACTCCTCAGCCCAGCTCTGCAGCTTATCTATGTCCCTCTGTAACCACAACATCTTCCGGCACTATCCACAACTCTGCCTACCTTAGCGTCATCCGCAAATTTACTAACCCAACTTTTTATGCCCACATTCAGATCATTTATGAAAATGACAAACAGCAGTGGCCCCAAAACAGATCCTTGCGGCACACCATTGGTAGCTGAGCTCCAGGATGAACATTTCCCATCAATCACAACCCTCTGTCTTCTTTCAGCTCGCCAAGTTCTGATCCAAACTGCTAAATCACCTTCATTCCTGAAACTCCGTATTTTGTGCAATAGCCTACCGTGTGGAATTTTATCAAATACCTTATTGAAGTCCATATACACCACATCAACAGCTTTACCTTCATCCACCTGTTTTTTTCACCTTCTCAAAGAACTCAGTAAGGTTTTTGAGGCACAACCTACCCTTCACAAAACTGTGTTGACTATCCCTAATCAAATTATTCCTTTTCAGATGATTATAAATCCTATCTCTTACAACCTTTTCTAACACCTTACCCAAAACCGAAGTAAGGCTCACTGGCCTATAACTACCAAGTTTGTCCGAGTCCCTTTCTTAATCAAGGGAACAACATTTGCTATCCTCCAGTCTTCTGGCACTACTTCTATCGACAATAATGACAAAGATCAAAGCCAAAGACTCTGCAATAGAACATAGAACAGTACAGCACAGAACAGGCCCTTCAGCCCACGATGTTGTACCGACCATTGATTCTCATGTATGCACCCTCAAAGTTCTGTGACTATATGCATGTCCAGCAGTCTCTTAAATGTCCTCAGTGACCTTGCTTCCACAACTGCTGCTGGCAACGCATTCCATGCTCTCACAACTCTCTGTGTAAAGAACCCACCTCTGACATCCCCTCTATACTTTCCTCCAACCAGCTTAAAACTATGACCCCTC
>NC_057731.1:4431103-4433411 GCF_004010195.1 Chiloscyllium plagiosum | reverse complement strand
CCACTGACTTCCAGGCAGAATATTTTCCTTCTACTACCACTCACTGTCTTCTGTTGGCCAGCCAATTCTGTATCCAGACAGCTACGTTCCCCTGTATCCCAATCCTCCTGACCTTCTGAATGAGCCTACCATGGGGAACCTTATCAAATGCCTTGCTGAAGTCCATATACACCACATCCACAGCTCGACGCTCATCGACTTTTCTAGTCACATCCTCAAAGAACTCGATAAGGTTTGTGAGGCATGACCTGTCCTTCACAAAGCCGTGTTGACTGCATTTAATCAAGCCATGCTCTTCCAGATGGTCATAAATCTTATCCCTCAGAATCCTTTCTCACACCTTACAGACGACAGACGTAAGACTTACTGGTCTGTAATTGCTGGGGATTTCCCTATTTCCTTTCTTGAAAAGAAGAATTACATTTGCCTCCCTCCAGTCCTCAGGTACGACTCCAGTGGAGAGCGAGGATGCAAAGATCTTCGCAATCTCCTCCCCGGCTTCCCAGAGAATCTAAAGGTAAATCCCATCCGGCCCAGGGGTCTTGCCTATTTTCAAATCTTCCAAAATTGCTAAAACCTCCTCTTTGTCAACCTCAATCCCATCTAATTTTGTAGCCCATATCTCCATATTCTCACTAATATTGCTCTTTTCCAATGTGAATACGGACGAAAAGTATTCATTAAGCACTTCCCCTATGTCCTCAGATTTGTGGGCGGCACGGTGGTACAGTGGTTAGCACTGCTGCCTCGCAGCTTCAGAGACCCGGGTTCAATTCCCGCCTCAGGCGACTGACTGTGTGGAGTTTGCACGTTCTCCCAGTGTCTGCGTGGGTTTTCTCCGGGTGCTCCGGTTTCCTCCCACAGTCCAAAGATGTGCAGGTCAGGTGAATTGGCCATGCTAAATTGCCCGTAGTGTTAGGTAAGGGGTAAATGTAGGGGTATGGGTGGGTTGCGCTTCGGCGGGTCGGTGTGGACTTGTTGGGCCGAAGGGCCTGTTTCCACACTGTAAGTAATCTAATCTAATCTAATCTAATCTACACACAATTTACCACAACTATTTTTGGTGGCTCTAATCTTACTCTAGTCATTCTTTTATTCCTGATATACCTATAAAAGGCCTTACGGTTTTCCTTGATCCTATCTGCTAACAACTTCTCATGTCCCCTCCTGGCTCTTCTTAGCCCTCTCTTTAGATCTTTTCTGGCTAACATAACTCTCAAGGCCCCTAACTGAGTCTTCACGCCTCATCCTCACGTAAGTCTTCTTCTTCCTCTTGACAAGAGCTTCTTTAGTAAACCATGGCTCCCTCTCTCAACAACTACCTCCCTGCCTGATAGGTATATAGTTATCAAGGACTCGCAGTAGCTATTCCTTGAATGAGCTCCACATTTCAAATGTGTCCATCCCGTGCAGTTTCCTTCCCCATCCTATGCATCCTATATCTTGCTTAATTGCATCATAATTGCCTTTTCCCCAGTTATACCTCTTTCCCTGTGGTATATACCAATCCCTGCCCATTGCTATTGTAAACGTAACCGAATTATGGTCACTATCGCCAAAGCACTCACCTACCTCCAAATCTAAGTCCTGGCCGGGTTCATCACCAGTACCAAATCCAATATGGCATCTCCCCTTGTTGGCCTGTCTACATACTGTGTCAGAAAACCCTGCTGCACACATTGAACAAAAACTGACCCATCTAAACTACTTGAACTATAGTATTCCCAGTCAATATTGGGGAAGTTAAAGGCCCCCATAACAACTACTCTCGCTCCTACCAAGAATTATTTTTGCTATCCTTTCCATCCCTGGAACAATTCAGAGACCTATAGAATACTCCCAACAGGGTGACCTCTCCTTTCCTGTTTTTAGTTGAAACTTTATTGCTGGAACAGCACAGCAGGTCAGGCAGCATCCAGGGAACAGGAGATTCGACGTTTCGGGCACAGGCCCTTCTTCAGGAATGAGCAGAGAGTGTTCAGCAGGAGAAGATAAAAGGTAGGGAGGAGGGACTTGGAGGAGGGGCGTTGGAAATGTGATAGGTGGAAAGAGGTCAAGGTGAGGGTGATAGGTCGGAGTAGGATGGAGGCGGAGAGGTCAACAAGAAGACTGCAGGTCAGGAAGGCGACGTGGTCGACGGTGCCCTCCACCGCATCTCCTCCACTTCCAACTCCCCTCCTCCAAGTCCCTCCTCCCTACCTTTTATCTTCTCCTGCTGAACACTCTCTGCTCATTCCTGAAGAAGGGCATGTGCCCGAAACGTCGAATCTTCTGTTCCCTAGATGCTGCCTGACCTGCTGTGCTGTTC
>NC_057731.1:4425253-4430831 GCF_004010195.1 Chiloscyllium plagiosum | reverse complement strand
CTGACGAGGGAGTCGCGGAGGGAGTGGTCTCTACGGAAAGCTGATAGGGGTGGGGAGGGAAATATATCCTTGGTGCTGGGGTCTGTTTGGAGGTGGCGGAAGTGACGGCGGATGATGCGCTGTACATGGAGATTGGTGGGGTGGTAGGTGAGGACCAGTGGGGTTCTGTCCTGGTGGCGGTTGGAGGGGCGGGGCTCAAGGGCGGAGGAGCGGGAAGTGGAGGAGATGCGGTGGAGGGCACCGTCGACCACGTCGGGGGGGAAATTGCGGTCCTTGAAGAAGGAGGCCATCTGTGTTGTACGTATTTTGAACTGGTCCTCCTGGGAGCAGAAAATACCTCAGGACCAATTCAAAATACCTCAACCTTTCCTGTTTTTAACCTCAGCCCAAACTGCCTCAGTGAATGAGTCCTCAAATGTTCTCTCAGCTGCTATAATACTACCCTTGATTAACAATGCCATATGCCCCATCCCCTTACCATCATCTCTGTTCTTGCTGAAACATCTTAATCCCAGAATCTGCAACAATCATTCCTGTCCCCCTGCCATGTCTCCGAAATGGCCATAGCATTAAAATCCCAGGTACTAACTCATGCTGCAAGTTCACCCACCTTATTCCAAATGTTCCTGGCATTGAAGTACACACATTTCAAACCAACATTCTGGTTGCCAGTGTGCTCTCGCGACCTTGTAAACCTATCTCTGACCTCACTACCCTCAACCTCCTGTACGCTAGAATTACAATTCAGGTTCCTGTCCCCCTGCTACATTAGCTTAACCCCACCCCCTGAAGAGCATTAGCAAATCCGCCCCCCTACCCCAGGATACTGGCACCCCTCTAGTTCAGGTGAAGACCAACCTGTTTGTAGAGGTCCCACCTTCCGCAGAAAGAGCTCCAATTATCCAAGAATCCAAAACCCTCCCTCCTGCACCATCTCTGCAGCCACGTGTTCAGCTCCTGTTTCCTGCTCTACTAGCACATGGCACAGGCAATAAACCAGAGATAACAACTCTGTTTTTTCTCGCCCTAAGCTTCCAACCTAGCTCCCTGAATTTTGCCTTAGATCCCCACCTTTCTTTCGTCCAAGTTTTTGGTTCCTATGTGAGCCACAACTTGGGGATGCTCCCCCTCTCCCTAAAAGATCATCCCGAAAGCACGATCAGAGACATCACGAAGCCTGGCACCTGGGAGGCAACAAACCAATTGTGAGTCTCTCTCATTGCCACAAAACCTCATATCTGTCCCCCTTACTATGGAGTCCCCAATGACTAAAGCTCTGCTCCTCTTCCCCCTTCCCCTCTGAGCAGCAGGGACAGACTCTGTGCCAGAGACCTGTGCCCCATTGCTTACCCCGGTAACTCAGCCCCCCCAACAGTAACCAAAACAGTATACTTGTTGAGGAGAACCACCATAGGAGATCCCTGCATTGCCTGCCGGTTCCCTTTCCTACTCCTGATGCTAATCCATCTATCTTTTTCATGTGGCTGTAGAATAATGTGACTTCCCTGTAACTCCTCTCAATAACCCCCTCCACCTCTCAAATGATCCAATGTTCATCCAGCTCCAGCTCCAGTTTCCTAACACAGTTCTCAAAGTGCTGGAGTTGGGTGCACTTCCCACAAATCAGCAGGGATACTAGAGGTGACCTTTACCTCCCACATACTGCAGGAGGAACATTCAACTGCCCTAACCTCCATTCCCACTGGATGCAAGATTTTTCATGTGATAGCATATGTTTAATGGAGCTGGAAGATAGACTGTTTTATAACAATAGAGGCATTATAATTACAAAACGCAAAGTTTCACCGATGTCACAATGTTGCAGTGAAACATGAAATTCCATTTCTTTCTCAAAACGTGCTTTTGGGATCAAATTCTACGTGCGTTGGAGATGTATGGGAATATTAGAGATTGAAATCAAATTGGTAACGATTTGATACAGTTGGGGGAGTCAACTATGTTTAGAAATACTGAGACATAAAGGCATTGTTTGCCAAATTGATGCACAAGACATTGTGGATGGACAGGTAGTTGGCACTGATTTTGTAATACAATGCTGGAAAGAAATGTACACTTAGGACAGGATGAACAAAATTGTGCAGTAGTGACTACTAAGTGATGTGAAGGTTTGACCACTTAAGGTAGAGATGCAGAGCTTTCCACTCAATGCATTCACTATTCTTTCCTCATATCACCTCCTCTCTCTTCTTTACTTGTTTATACCACTTTTTTCCATCTTCTAGCAGGTGTGAGTGCAGATTGGGTTTAGAGCAGAGTTGCACAGTGTAGAAGACTTTTCCAGATCCCAGGTCAATTCAAAGCTGCCAGAATAAGGAGTTTCTTATGTGTCGCTGACATATCATATTCCTCATAAAAAGTTGAGAAAAGGAAACAACATAGCCAAGAATAGATTTATTCACAAAATGAAGCATGACTATTACATATCTCCTGTCTCCACTTCTGTATCATTCAATGTCTCCCTATAATTTTTTTAAAAATCAACTTCTTGTTCTACCTCCATGATCATCACATCATGTGCGATTATACCATCCCTCACAAGACACTCTGAAAATGTACATGGCTTCTTGACACCAGCAAAGGTGCAGGTACTTGCACAGAGACTGGACCCACAATCATGGCTTCATTCACACCCCACTCTAACCACTTGAGCCACCACAAATGTCTCTTCACAAATATAAAAGAACAACCTGTTTAGAATAGTTACGACAAAACTATGTAAAGATCACAACCTGAGGTCAGCCATGGTTGTCTTGTCCTCTCCACCATCTTCCCGGCTAGGGTCCCCTTCCAATCAACTCTGGCCAGCTCCTTCCTCATATCTTTGTAGTTATCTTTACTCAACTATAATACCATTACATCAGATTCCAGCTTCTTCCTCTCAAACTGGAAATGAATTCCATAATTCTATAATATAATGGTCGCTGCTCCCTAGGGGCTCCGTCATTTGAGTTACCTGATCATGTCTGCATCATTACACAAGACAAAATCCTGAATTGCCTTTTCCCTTGTAGGCACTACCACAAGCGGTTCAAAATGTATATCTCGTAGACATCTGCAAATTCCTTTGCTTGAGATCCACTACCAATCTGATTTTCCCAGTCCACCTGCATGATGAAGTCCCCATGATTATTGTAATAGTGTCTTTCTGACATGCCTTTTATATCTCCTGATTTATTTTCTTCCCCACATCTTTCTACTGCTGGGAGGCCAGTACACAATTCCCATTAGGGTCTTTTTCCCTTGGTGGTTCTTCAACTCTACGCTTTCCAACTGTATATCACATCTTGCTATTGATTAAATTTCATTTTTCACTAACAAGGCAACCCCACCTCCTCTGCCCATCTGCCTGTCCTTTCAATAGACATGTAGCCTTGGATATTTAGTTTCTAGCTCTAATCCCCTTGCAGCCACATCTCTCTGATACCCACAACATCACAGCTGCCAATTTCAGTCTTCACTACAAGCTTATTTACCATGTTTCATATACTGTGTGCATTTAAGTGCAACACCCTCAATCCCAAGTTGACGGTCCCTTCTTGTCCCCTTATTTGTTGTGCTGTTACATTACTGATCTTTTCCATACTTTGTATCTATTGCTTATTCAGGAAATTTTAGTACCCTCTTTTAACCTTTTCCATAACTTTCCATACAACTGAACCCAACCTGCTTCGCCTACTATTTAGTTTAAAGCCCTATCCACCGCCCTAGTTATGAGATTCACAAGACTCTGGTCCCAGCATAAGTCAGGTGGAGCCTGTCCAAACAGAACAGCTTCATCCTTCCCCACTACTGGTATAGATGTCCCATGAATTCAAACCCATTTTTCCCATACCAATCTTTGAGCCTTCATTTATCTCTTTAATCTTGTTGACCCTGTGCTAATTTGCTCATGGTTCAGGTAGTAATCTGAGATAATTTCAATTTGGCTCATATTCCTTCAGCAGAACTCTTTTCCTTTTTCTCCCCGTCATTAGGACCTACGGCAACTGGAACTTTCCCCTCCCACTACAAGTTCCTCTGCAGCTCAGATGAAATACCCTGAACCTGGGCCACAGGCAGGCAATACAGCCTTCAGGACTCTCATTCTAGCCACACAGAACAGTGTCAATTTCCCAGATGATAATATCTCCATTACAATTATACTTCCCTCTTATTCCCCCTCTTGAATGGCCCACACTATCATTGTGCTATATGTGCTCAAGTCATCGTGTAACTACTCCGTTGGCCTGCATGTATTTAACCTCAATTGATATAGTTAACATCAAGTAGCCAGAATAATCTTTTGTTACATTGGGAGCAGGGACTGTCCTGAATTTTGGCAGCTTGCTGTTGCAGATTGGAAGAATGCACAATATAACACTACAGAGGAATTTGAATGGTGGAATATGGAATGCAATTTGCCACTGAAATTTTGTTGTCAGCAATAATGAGAAAACAAGGCAAAGGGGCGTGACATCTTCGGTATGGATGTACTAATTTGAAATTTTCTAAGTCATTGCTACAAATCTGGCTTTTCATGATTGGTAACTAAAATTCTCCTACAACTCTTCGTCTTCACTTTTGACTGTATCTCTCTCTTTCCATTTTTCCTGTCTCTCAACATCTCAGCCTGTCTTTCAAATATATTACTAAGTAAGTTTACATATTCTTATCATAAACAATTGAAATGCCTTTCAGATTAACAGATCAAGTTTATTATAAATTCTTCAACACAACAAAATGAACATCTGTTTTTTGAGCAACATTTAATGTCTCTTACTTAGTCATAGAGTCACAGAGACGTACAACATGGAAACAGACCCTTCAGTCCAACCCGTCCATGCCGACCCTAGTCCCACCTGCCAGCACCCGGCCCATATCCTTCCAAACCCTACCTAGTCATATACCCATCAAAATGCCTCTTAAATGTTGCAATTGTACCAGCCTCCACCACATCCTCTGGCAGCTCATTTCATACACGTACCACCCTCTGCGTGAAAACGTTGCCCCTTAGGTCTCTTTTATATTTTTCTCCTCCCACCCTAAACCTATGCCCTCTAGTTCTGGACTCCCCCACTCCAGGGAAAATACTTTGTCTATTTATTCTATCTATGCCCCTCATAATTTTATAAACTTCTATAAGGTCACCCCTCAGCCTCAGACGCTCCAGGGAAAACAGCCCCAGCCTGTTCAGCCTCTCCCTATAGCTAAAATCCTCCAACCCTGGCAACATCCTTATAAATCTTTTCTGAACCCTTTCAAGTTTCACAACATCTTTCCGATAGGAAGGAGACCAGAATTGCACGCAATATTCCAACAGTGGCCTAACCAACGTCCTGTACAGCCGCAACATGACCTCCCAACGCCTGTATTCAATATTCTGACCAATAAAGGAAATGCCTTCTTCACTATCCTATCTACCTGCAACTCTACTTTCAAGGAGCTATGAACCTGCACTCCAAGGTCTCTTTGGTCAGCAACACTCCCTTGGACCTTACCATTAAGTGTATACGTCCTGCTAAGATTTGCTTTCCCAAACTGCAGCACCTTGCATTTATCTGAATTAAACTCCACCTGC
>NC_057731.1:4412498-4425110 GCF_004010195.1 Chiloscyllium plagiosum | reverse complement strand
CACTTCTTCTGGCAGCTCATTCCATACATATACCACCCTCTGTGTGAAAAGGTTGCCCCTTAGGTCTCTTTTCTATCTTTCCCAAAATGCAGCACCTTGCATTTATCTGAATTAAACTCCACCTGCCACTTCTCAGCCCATTGGCCCATCTGATCAAGATCCTGTTGTAATTTGAGATAACCTTCTTCGCTGTCCACTACACCGCCAATTTTGGTGTCATCTGCAAACTTACTAACTATACCTTTTTGGATGCTCGCATCTAAATCATTTATATAAATGACGAAAAGTAGAGGACCCAGTACCGATCCTTCTGCACTCCACCGGTCACAGGCCTCCAGTCTGAAAAACAACCCTCCATCACCACCCTCTGTCTTCTACCTTTGAGCCAGTTCTGTATCCAGATGGTTAGTTCTCCCTGTATTCCGTGAGATCTGACCTTGCTTTGTGTGTTTTTAGTCTGTCATACAGTCATAGAGATGTACAGCACAGAAACAGACCCTTCAGTCCAACTTGTCTATGCCGACCAGATATCCCAACCTAAACAAGTTCCACTTGCCAGCACCTGGCTCATATCTCTCCAAACCTTTCCTATTCATATACCCATGCAAATATCTTTTAAATGGTGCAATTGTACTAGTCTCCACCACATCCTCTGGCAGCTCATTCCAGACATGCATCACCTTCTGCGTGAAAACGTTGCCCCTTAGGTCTCCTTGATATCTTTCCTCTCCCATCCTAAACCTATGCCCTCTGGTTCTGGACTCCCCGACCCCAGGGAAAAGACCTTGTCTATTTATCCCATCTATGCCCCTCATAATTTTATAAACCTCGATAAGGTCACCTCTCAGCCTCTGACACTCCAGGGAAAACAGCCTATTCAATCTCTCCCTATAGCTCAAATCCTCCAATCCTGGCAATAAACCTCGATAAGGTCACCTCTCAGCCTCTGACACTCCAGGGAAAACAGCCTATTCAATCTCTCTCTACAGCTCAAATCCTCCAATCCTGGCAACATCCTTGTAAATCTTTTCTGAACCCTTTCAAGTTTCATAACATCTTTCCAATAGGAAGGAGACCAGAACTGCATGCTATATTCCAAAAGTGCACGTCCTGTACAGCTGTAACATGACCTTCCAACTCCCTGTACTCAATACTCTGACCTATAAAGGAAAGCATACGAAATGTCTTCTTCACTATCCTATCTACCTGCGACTCCACTTTCAAGGAACTATGAACCTGCACTCCAAGGTCTCTTTGTTCAGCAACACGCCCTTGGACCTTACCATTAAGTGTATAAATCCTGCACTGATTTGCTTTCCCAAAATGCAGCACCTTGCATTTATCTAAATTAAACTCCATCTGCCACTTCTCAGCCCATTGGCCCACCTGGTCAAGATCCTGTTGGAATCTGAGGCAACCCTTTTCGCTGTCCACGACACCTCCAATTTTGGTGTCATCTGCGAACTTACTAACTATATCTCTTATGCTCACATCCAAATCATTTAAATAAATGACAAAAATTAGTGGACCCAGCACCGATCTTTGTGGCACTTCACAGGTCATAGGCCTCCAGTCTGAAAAACAACTTTCTACCCCATCCTGTCTTCTACCTTTGAGCCAGTTCTATATCCAAATGGCTAGTTCTCCCTGTATTCCATGAGTTCTAATCATGCTAACCAGTCTCCCATGGGAACCTCGTCGAACATTTTACTGAAGTCCATTTAAATCACGTCTATCGCTCTGCTGTTCTTTCATAAGAACAACCTAGCTTTTACACTGCATGGCACCTCAAATCTCAACTCTCCCTTTTACCATCAGGTTGAAAACATTTTGGAATTAAACCATGTCTCTTGTCAAGACCACTATTTTTCCTTGCAAAGTTTTAGGACTGTAAACTAAAAGTAGGAACATCCTGTTTTAAACCATGGAGACTGCGAAGAGATGGCTGCTGTTTGAGGAATCATACTGACGACATAAGAATCAGGACTAGGAACAGGCAGTTCTAACCTTGAGCCTGCTTTGCCATTCAATATGATAATGAGTGATCTCATCTCGGTCTCAACTCCGCTTTCCTACCTGTTCTCTAAAACCCTTTAAACGAATTAAAAAATTATCACACCTTTAAGTTCATTGAGCGCCCACTGTACTCTGAGGTAGTAAATTCCATAGCTTCACAACACTTTGAGAGATGAAATTCCTCCTCACTTCTGTCTTAAATGTGTGATCCCTTATTCTGAGATTTATTCTGAGAACCTCCCATAATGGTGAAACAACCTTTCCACATCTACCCTGTCAGGTCCTCCAAGAGTCTTTTGTGTTCCAATCTAGTCACCTCTTATTCTTCCATATTCTAATGATTACAGACCCAGCATACTCAACTACTACATAAGGCAGTCCCTCCATACATGGTATCAGTCCAGTGAACATTCTTGGAACTGCCTCCAACAATAGTATATCTTCCCTTAGATTAAGGGACCCAAAATTGTTCAGTATTCCAGCTGTGCCGGACCAGTGAATTATACCATTTTAACAAAATTTCCTCACTTTTATACTTCATTCCCTTTGAAATAAAGAGCAACACTCCATTTGCCTTCCCTATTAAGAAATGAAATTGGGTGCTAGTATTTTGTGATTCATGCACAATACCTCAAATCCCCGCTCTGTAGTTTTCTGCAGTCTTTTACCAATAAAGAATATTCAACTCCTTGATTCTTCCTGCCAAAGTGCATAACTCCATGATATTCCAAATATCATGTTTCTGTTGACTAACTTGACCTGTCCATATCTCTCTGCAGACTTTTTTTGTCATCCACATCACTTGCTTTCCCACCTTTTGTCATGTCCACCACAAACCTGGCTATAGTACATGCATTTTCTTCATCAACGTCCTTTCTAATAGACTCTAACATTTTCCCAAGAACAGATGTTGAACTAACCAGACTATAGTTAATTTTTTTTTGTTTTTTTGTCTCTTATCTTATAAATAAAATGTGTTGCATTAGCAGTTTTCTAATCCTCTGTGACTATGCCAGAATATATATAGTAAATTTCTAGTGGCGGCAGTACTAATCCCTGTGGCAACAACCAGTTACAGCTTGCCATCGTGAAAATGTTCTCCTTATCCCACACACTGTCTCGTGTTAGTTGGTCTACCTTTCATCCATGTTAATATACAACCTTCAACACCACTGGCTCATTTCTTATTAAGTAGCCTTATATGTGGCAACTTCTCAAATACCTTTTGAAATTCCAAATATTTTATACTCATTGCTTCCCCTTTATCGATCCTGCTTGTTACCTTAAATAATTCTCGTAAATTTGTCCGGCATGATTTCCCCTACATGAAGCCATTCTAACTCTGCTTGATCATATTATGCACTTCTAAATGCTCTGTTATTACATCTTTTCTAGTAGACAATTTTCCCAATAACAGATATTGAGCTAACTAGACTACATTTTTTTATGTCTCTTTTCTTATTAAATAAAATGTATTGCATTAGCAGTTTTCTAATCCTCTGCAACTTTGTCAGAATCTAAGGACCCCTGGAAGATTACTATCAGTGCATCCACTAAAGGTCCAGAGACCTTATTGATCTTTAACCCCATTAGTTTTCCTTAGCACTTTATCCTAGTGGCAGTTATTGTATTTATTTCATGTGCTTTTGCCCCTTGAGTATTTAGTAATTTTGGAATGGTATTAGTGTCTTCCACCATGATGACTGATGCAAAGTATTTATTCAAATCCTCTATCATTTTCTGGTTCCCCATTATCATTTTGCCAGCCTCATTTACTAAGGGGCCTATGTTCACTTTGGCTTTGAAATAACTCCACAAAGGCTAGTACTGCATCACCAAATCAGTCCTTATTTACAAATAGAGAGTCACAATGAACAGGATGTCTGACACTCATGTTCCCTGATAAGATGACAGGGCTCCCTGATTGGATGACAATAACAGCCTCAATACAGAATCAGATTCTCTGAGGTCCATCTGGCTGACCTCGTTACAATCACTATCGGCTTCTGTCCTCCTTTTTATATATTCAACTAAGTTCTTCCTCTCTTTTTTTGATATTGCTTGCAAATTTATCCTAAAAATCTATTTTCTCCCACTTCGTTTCTTTTAATTTCTTTTGATTGTTCTTAAAATTTCCCAATCCTCTGGTTTACCACTAAAATTTGCACATTGTATATTTTTTCTTTCAGGTTAGTGCTATCTTAACTTCCCCAGTCAATCATGGTTAGCTTATCCTCTTCCTTGAATCCTCTTGCTCACTGGAATTTGTCTTTCCTGTGAGCCATAAACTATTTTCTTAAACCTCAACATAGATTCTTAACCATTATTGTTAATAAACTCTTTCCCCAGTCCACTCCAGCCAGGTTTGTCCCCAATTCTTTGTAATTATTTAAGATTAGCACAGCTGTTTCTGACCCAAGTACCTTTCTCTCATACTGAAGACTGAATTTGACCATATTATGGTCACTGTTTGAGGAAATCTCTTATTCTGAGATTATTTATTAAACCAGTCTCTTTCTTCAAGATCCAAAATGGCCTGATCCCTGGTTGGATCCACAGCATATTGTCTGAGAAATGTGTCTCAAATACAGTCTAGGAATTCTTCCTCATGGCTTCCTCTGACAATCCCAATCTATATAAAGACTAAAGTCACCCAGGATCCATGTATTATTTTTGTTACTCACCTTAATAATTTGCTGAGTTATTCTCTGTCCCACCTTTTCTTTCCCTTTTTACTTCATACTTCTACATCCTCTAATTCAAGATTATTTCTTGCTATTGTACTTATTCTAGCCCATATCAATAAAGCTACCTCGTCACCCTTTCCTCCCAGCCTGTCCTTTCGAAACATCACATACTTCTGAATATTTCATTTCCACTTTTGATCTCCTTGTAACCATGACTCTGTAGTGATAACCATTTCCCTAAATTTGTGTGTTTATTTCACCTATTTTGTTCCAAATGCTAAGCACCTTCAAAAGCCATTAATTTTGACTTGTTTACATTATTTCCCCTTTTGACCATCTTCACTTTTGTTTGTTATTTTTGTATACATTCTTATCTCACGCTAATAACATTGTCCAAATAACTGCCCTACAATTCTGTCATATCCTCTTGCTTTGTAAGTTTACACTTCCTCCCTTCCAATTAGTTTAATGATTTTAGTTGCAAAGAACTGTATATCTCCATTAACATCAGCCACACTGTACTTTCAGTCTTTCTGCCCACTCCACAAGGGCCAAATATGTCCTCATGCTGATGTAATTACCTTTGCAATTACCAGCAATGTCAGATTCAAGTTTTGCATTGCCAAACTGCATTTGAAATTCCAGCATGCTATGATCACTCTGCCCTGGAGAATCCCTTATTTCCGATCATTAATTAATCCCATCTCATTAAACAATAAATCCCATAACATATGTTTGTTGGTTGGTTCTCAAAATATTGCTCGAAGAAACAATTTCTAATATTCTCTGTGAACTGTCCTTAGAGGCTATACTTGCCATTTTGATAATAAGCATGTTATTCGCATGCGTTTTAAAATCAGCCATGATTGTTGTTGTTACTTTCTTACAAGCCCCATTACCTTCTCGGATTATACTGTATCCTATTGTGGAACTGCTGTTTGGGAACCTATAGATAATTCTTCCAAGGAATTCTTTCCTTTGCTACTTAGTTCCACACAGATTTATTCAATGTCTTGATGTTCAGTGCCAAAATAACCACTGATCGCTTCCTTTACAAACATAGCTATACGCCCCATCTCCTTTTCCTTTCTGTCTATCCTTCTGAAATACTGAGTACCTTTAGATAGTCAACTACCAGACCTAGTCTCCTTCTAACCACGTCTCTATAATTGGCACCAAATCATACCCATTTGTCTCTATTTGCATTGTTAAAACATTTTTTTTTTATTCTGAATGCTACTTGCTATCAGATACAAAGTTTCCAAGTAGTTTTCCCAACTCTTGTCAGATTCTTTGGTATTATAGCATTCAAATATTCTGTCCGTTTCTTTCATTTCTGATTACAATCAGGCTGATCACAAACCTGCAATCTTTCTTTCTCCTTACACTTTTATTTATGAATTTTCCATGCAAATAAACCCTTGCTGGAGCACTTTTGAGTTGTATACAATGTTGATTTTTCCTGGTATAGAGAGAGCAAAAGCAGACAGAATGGAGCCTACAGATTCGTAACTAGGTAATAATTGCTTGATAACAATCTTCCTGACCAAGTGACCACAGCTACTGAGGGATCAATGCAGCAGAAAGACTGAACATAGAACATAGAACAGTATAGCCCTTTAGCCCTCAATGTTGTGCGAACCTTTTATCTGACTCAAAGATCAAATTAACCTACATACCCTTCATTTTACTATCATCCATATGCCTATCCAAGAGTTGCTTCAATGTCCTTAAGGTATTTGACTCTATTACCATGCACCCACCACTCTCTGTGTAAAGAATTGACCTCTGACATCTCTTCTAAATCATCTTGAAATTATGCCACCTTGTGATAGCCATTTCTGCCCTGGGAAAAAGTCTCTGACTATTCACTCTATCTATGTCTCTCGCCAACTTGTACAGCTCTATCAAGTGACCGCTCATCCTTCGTTGCTTCAACATGAAAAGCCCGAGCTTCATCACCCTTACTTCATAAGGCATGCTCTGCAATCCAGGCAGCATCCTGTTAAGTCTCCTCTGCACCTTCTCGAAAGCTTCCACATCCATAATGAGATGATCAGAACTGAACACAATATTCTAAGGGTAGTCTGACCAGGGCTCTATAGAACTGCAGCATAACCTCACAGCTCTTAAATTCAATCCCCCTGCTAACGAAAGCCAACACACCATACTCCTTCTGAACAACCCTATCAACTTGGTGGCAACTTCCAGGGATCTATGGACATGGACTCCAAGATCCCTCTGTTCCTGCACACTGCCAAGAATCCTGCCTTTAACCCTGTATTCTGCATTAAAATTCGACATTCCAAAATGAATCACTTCACACTCTTCCAGGTTGAACTCCATCTGCCTCTTATCAGCCGAGTTCTGCATCCTGTCAATGTCCCATTGCAACTTACAACAGCCCTCCACATTATCAACCACTCCCTCAACCTTCGTATCATCAGCAAACGTATTAACCCATCCTTCCACTACCTCATCCAAATCATTTATAAAAATCACAAAGCATTTATAAAAATCACAAAGAGCAGAGGCCCAGAACAGATCCCTGTGGAACACTACTGGTCACCATGCTCCAGGCTAAATACTTTTCAGCTACTACATCCTCTGACTCTATGGACCAGCCAATTCTGTATCCAGACAGCCAAATTTCCTGTATTCCATGCCTCCGGACTTTCTGAATGAGCCTACCATGGGTGACCTTATCAAGCACCTTGCTAAAATCCATGTACGCTACATCTATTGCTCTACCTTAATCAACGTGTTTCATCAAATCCTCAAATAATTCAATAAGGCTTGTGAGGAATGACCTGGCCCTCACAAAGCCATTCTTTCTATCTCTAATCAAATTATGGTTTTTCAAGTAATCATAAACCCCCTCTCTCAGAATCCTCTCCAATAATTTACCCACCACAGACATAAGACTGATTGGTCTGTAATTCACAGGATTATCCTTATTCCCTTTCTTGAACAAGGGAATAACATTTGCCATTCTCCAATCATCCGGCACAATTTCAGTGGACAGTGAGGACGCAAAGATCATCACCAAAGGCACAGCAATCTCTTCCCTCACTTCCTGTAGTAACCTTGGGTATATCATGTCTGGCCCAGGGAACTTCTGTCCTTAAGTTGTTCTAATTTTTAAGCACTTCCTCCTTCTTAACAACAACCAGTTCAAGCAGATCAGCCTGTTTCATCTTGTCCACACAAACATCAAGGTCCCTCTCAGTAGTGAATACTGAAACAAAGTATTCATTAAGGACCTCCCCTACCACCTCCGGCTCCAGGCATAAGTTCAATCCACTATCCCTGAGTGGCCCTACCCTCACTCTGGCCATCATCCTGTTCCTCACATAAGTGTGGAATGCCTTCGGGTTTTCCTTAATACTACCCACTTCTAGCTCTCCTAAATCCATTCTTCAGTTTTTTCCTGCCTACCTTGTAACCCTTTAGAGCCCTGTCTGATTATTGCCTCCTCAAGCTTAAGTAAGCTTCCTTTTTCCTTTTGACAAGATGTACCACATCCCTTGTCACTCAAGGCTCCTTCACCTTACCTTCACTTCCTTGCCTCCGTGAGACAAACCTATCCAGCACTAACAGCAAGTGCTCCCTAAACAACCTTCACATTTCTGTCTTGGATTTCCCAATTTAGGCACCCCAGTTCCTGTCTAATAGCATTGTAATTCTCTCTCCCCAAATTAAATTGTATAGTAAAGGTCAGAGTTGTGATCACTATCAGCGAAATGCTCTCCAGAGAGATCTGACATCTGGCCTAGTTTGTTGCTAATCACCAAATCCAATATGGCCTCCCCTACATATTGAGTCAGGAACCCTACCTGGACACATCTGACAAAAACTGCTCCATCCAAAGTATTTGAACTAAGGAGGTTCCGATCAATATTAGGGAAGTAAAATCACCCATGACAACAACCCTTTTATTTCTGCACCTTTCCAAAATCTGCCTCCCAATCTGCTCCTCTGGATCTCTGTTGCTATTGTGGGGTCTGTAGAAAACTCCCAATAAAGTGACTGGTCCTTTCCTATTTCTGACTTCCACCCATACTGACTCTGTAGACAAACTCTCTGCATGCTGTATCTGGCTGTTCAGTAGCTCCTCCATCCTCAGATCTGCAGCTCCGCTTCCCAACTCCTTCCAAACTAGTTTAAACGCTCCTGAAGAGCTCTAGCAAACCTCCTGCCCAGGATATTGATGCACCTCAAGTTCAGCTGCAACCAGTCCTTGTTCTACAGGTCGCACCTTCCCCAGAAGGTATCCCAATATCCACATATCTGAATCCCTCCCTCCTACACCAGCCCTGCAGCCACGTGTTCATCTGCACAGAAACAACATCAAAACTTTTGTTGTACTCTCTCCTGAGTGGAGGTACCAGAAAGTCTCCAGTAACCACGAGCTCGCTCCCATCCGCAGCAAATTTCCTTCTTGAAAGAAAAAAGGAAATATCACTTTTAGAAAGACAGCATCAATATGCAAGTAACCTAGTCAACAGGAGAAAATGAAAACGAATTGGAAAACAAAAAAAAAATTCAAAGAGAACGGCTCATCAGCTCCTATGGACCAGATGTTTGTTAAAATTCAGTCATGGATCATGAATGTTGCGGACTGGCCAGGATTTATCTGTCCCTACTTGCACTTGAAAAGGTGATGGTGAGCTGCCTTTTTGAACTACAGCAGCCACGTGCTGTAGATTGACCCACAATACCCTAAAAGAGGGAATTCCAGGTTTCTGACCGAGCGAAAGTCAGGATGGTTAGTGGCTTGGAGGGGAACTTGTAAGTGGTGGTGTACCTATTGCACCTGCTGCCTTTGTTCTTCTTCCATGAGTTTGGAAGGCACTGTCTCAGGATCTTTGGTGGATTTCTGCAGTGCATCTTACAGATAGTACACACTGCTGCTGCAGCTGATGGAGAGAGTGGATGCTTGTGGATGTGGTGTCAATCAAGCAGGCTGCTTTGTCCTAGATAGAGTCATAGAGATGAACAGCATGGAAACACCCCCTTCGGTCCAACCCGTCCGTGCCAACCAGATATCCCAACCCAATCTCGTCCCACCTGCCAGCACCCTTCCTTTTCATATACCCATCCAACTGCCTCTTAAATGATGCAATTGTACCAGCCTCCGCCACTTCCTCTGGCAGCTCATTCCATACACATACCACCCTCTGCATGAAAAAGTTTCCCCTTAGGTCTCTTTTATATCTTTCCCCTCTCACCCTAAACCTATGCCCTCTAGTTCTGGACTCCCCCACCCCAGGGAAAAGACTTTGTCTATTTATCCCATCCATGCCCCTCATAATTTTGTAAACCTCTAGAAGATCACCCCTCAGCCTCCAACACTCCAGGGAAAACAGCCACAGCCTGTTCAGCCTCTCCAACCCTGGCGACATCCTTATAAATCTTTTCTGAACCCTTTCAAGTTTCACAACATCTTTCCGATAGGAAGGAGACCAGAAGTGCACGCAATATTCCAACAGTGGCCTAACCAACGTCCTGTACAGCCACAACATGATCTCCCAACTCCTGTACTCAATACTCTGACCAATAAAGGAAAGCATACCAAACGCCTTCTTCACTATCCTATCTATCTGCGACTCCACTTTCAAGGAACTATGAACCTGCACTCCAAGGTCTCTTTGTTCAGCAACACTCCCTCGGACCTTATCATTAAGGTGTATAAGTCCTGCACTGATTTGCTTTCCCAATATGCAGCAGCTCGCATTTATCTGAATTAAACTCCATCTGCCACTTCTCAGCCCATTGGCCCATCTGGTCCAGATCCTGTTGTAATCTGAGGTAACCCTCTTCGCTGTCTACTATACCTCCAATTTTGGTGTCATCTGCAAACTTACTAACTATCTCTTATGCTCGCATCCAAATCATTTATGTAAATTACAAAAAGTACAGGACCCAGCACCGATCCTTGTGGCACTCCACTGGTCATGGGCGTCCAGTCTGAAAAACAACCCCCCATTACCACCCTCTGTCTTCTACCTTTGAATCAATTCTGTATCCAAATGGCTAGTTCTCCCTGTATTCTGTGAGATCTAACCTTGCTAACCAGTCTCCCATGGGTTCTGAACCCTTGCAAGTTTCCAAGTTTCCTTCCTTTAGCAGGGAGACCAAAATTGCACTCAGCATTCCATAAGCAATGTCTAACCAATGTCCTGTACAGCCTCCTATACTCAATGTTCTGACCAATGAATGAAAGCATACCAAATGCTTCCTTCACCACCCTGTCTTCCTGTGACTCTACTTTCAAGGAACCACGAACCTGTACTCCAAGGTCTCTTTTGTTCAGCAACACTCCCCAGGATCTTACCATTAATTGTATAAATCCTGCCCTGTTTTGCCTTCCCAAAATGCAGCCCTCACATATATCTAAATTAAACTCCATTTGCCACTCCTTGGTCCAATGGGCAACCTCGTTGTACTCTGAGGTAATCTTCTTCGCTGTTCACTTATACCTCCAATTTTGGTGTTACCTGCAAAACTTACTAACCATATCTCTTATGTTCATATCCAAGTCATTTGTCAGGGGAAATAAAGCACTTTATTCCCCATGATGCCCACCTCTCCATAAGCACATTGTGAACATTGGTGGACACCGTATGCTCGTTCTTCAAGAACACCAGGGCTCAAACATCGCCATAGAAGAGGAGCAGACAGTCAGCGGAAATTATCCCCACTGCCTGGACATGTTTTGCGATAACCTGGCGAAGCCAAGTAGATCCACAAAGCGGTCCTCCAATTTGCACATACCCCTCCACTCCAGTTGCCTATTTTCCAACATATGGCCCATAGCCTTATAAGATATAGCATTTCAAGTGCTCACCTAAAGAGTTCTTAAGTGTCTTGAGGATTCCCATCTGTACCACTCTTCTCTAGGCAGAGTGTTTCAGATATCCAACTGCCCTTCTTGATTAATGATACCATAGTAGCTGTCCTCCAATCCTCTAGCACCTCTGCTGCAGTCTGACAGAATTTGAAAATTAATGTCCAAGGCCCCTACAATCTCCTCCCTTGCCTCCTACAGCAGCCTTGGATACATCTCATCAGGGTCTGTGGATTTATTCACTTTCAGGCCACTAGTACATCCTAGCCCACTAGTATGCCAATTTGTTCAAGAATAGAACATCACAGTCCTCTTCCCCAATTTATACACCTACACTGTTCTTCCCACTGGTGGATACAGCACAAAATAGTCATTTAAAACCTCAGCTGTGTCTTTTGGCTCAACATAAAGGTTTATACTTTGGTCCTGAATGGGCCCTACTCATTGCTTAGTCATTTTCTTCTACCTAATATATTTATAAAAAGCCTTCATACTTTTCTTCAAAACCAGTCCTTTTTCATGTTCCTCCTTTGCTCTCCTGGTTTATTTTTTTTAAAATAACTCTCTCTGCACTTTCTATTCTCTTGTTTTGAGCCCTCAGTATCTGGCACAAGCTTCCTCTTTTTTCCTATCTAATACTGTACATCCCTTGACTTCTATGGTTCTCTGGACTTGTTGATCCCACTTTTCAATTTCACAGGAACATGTTGGACCTACACTCTCATTGTTACCCTTTTGAATGATTCCCACTGCACTGATGCAGGTTCTGATGCAAAGAGGCACAGGTAGTTCTTCTATAACATGACAGTTGCATTCTTGTGGAGAAAGTGAGGACTGCAGATGCTGGAAATCAGAGCTGAAAATGTGTTGCTGGAAAAGCGCAGCAGGTCAGGCAGCATCCAGGGAACAGGAGAATCGACGTTTCGGGCATAAGCCCTTCTTCAGGAATGAGGAAAGTTTGTCCAGCAGGCTAAGATAAAAGGTAGGGAGGAGGGACTTGGGGGAGGGGCGTCGGAAATCGATAGGTGGAAAGAGGTCAAGGTGAGAGTGATAGGTCAG
>NC_057731.1:4380797-4411579 GCF_004010195.1 Chiloscyllium plagiosum | reverse complement strand
ATTCCACCAAGGATATGCAGGTCTTTGGATTCCTCCATCGTCAGACCACAGCGAAACGACGGTTGGGGGAAGAACGCCTCATCTTCCGGCTAGGAACGCTCCAACCACAAGGGATGAACTCGGGTTTCACCAGTTTCCTCATTTCCCCTCCCCCCACCTTGTCTCAGTATAATCCATCGAATTCAGCACCGCCTTCCTAACCTGCAATCTTCTTCCTGACCTCTCCGCCCCCACCCCAGTCTGACCTATCACCCTCACCTTGACCTCTTTCCACCTATCACATTTCCGACGCCCCTCCCCCAAGTCCCTCCTCCCTACCTTTTATCTTAGCCTGCTGGACAAACTTTCCTCATTCCTGAAGAAGGGCTTATGCCCGAAATGTCGATTCTCCTGTTCCCTGGATGCTGCCTGACCTGCTGCGCTTTTCCAGCAACACATTTTCAGCAGTTGTATTCTTGTGCAATCCCACAGAATAGAAACATGACACTTTTGAAACAGCGTTTAAAGTATTGGTGATGTAATCGCATTTCAACCAACACATTTTAAAAGTTTGTGATTTAGAAAGTGTTCCTAATTCATCAATCGCATTACAGCGAATTCACATTAATGAAATGCATGTTATAGCAGGACGACCTGTACTCCACATTTTAGCTTGATCTTGTCTTATCGTATTGAGATCCAATTCAGATCCTTTATTTTCCATTGATCATTGTCTTCATCCATAATTACTTCAAATTTTACTGAATTATGGTTGCTATCATCAAAACGTTTCTCCACTGAGCTGTCTACCACTTGCCTGGCATCCTTACCTACAATGAGGGCCAGCACCACTACGCTCTTGAGATTTTCCACGTGCTGGCTTAAAAAAATTCTCGAGGACACATTAAGAATTCCACTCCCTCTAGCCTTTCACACTTGGTCCATCTCAGTTAATACTGGGCAAGCCGAAATCTCCTCCTATTCTTACATTATTATTTTTATACTTATGAGATTTGCTTCCATGTCTGTCATTCTATCTCTCTCCAATTGTTTAGGGATTTATAACACATCCTCAAACTGCTTCTTTTTGCTTTTACATTCCACTCATATGGCCTCATTTGAGAAACCTCCTGAGATTTCATCCCTCCTTTGTGTAATAATCGACTCCTTAAACTTGCCAATCACCTGTCCAAATGACCTTTTCCTCACTGCGGACCCTGGGTGCTCTGGTTTCCTATCATTTTCCAGAATGGACCTCCACTTGTGAAAAAGACTCTTGCCACCATGCCTCTTATGATCTTATACACCACTATAAGGTCCTCCCTCAGTCTCCTACGCTCTAAAGAAAAATATCCTGGGTTGTCAAACCTCTCTCTACAACTCAGACCTCTGAGCCCTGGCAATATCCTTGTAAATTTCTTCTGCATTCTTTCCAGTTTAATAACATCCTTCCTATAACAAGGTGATCAAAACTGAACACAACACTCAAAGTGCGGTCTCACCAACATCCTTTATAACTTCAATGTAACTTCCCAATTTCTATACTCAATGCCCTGACTGAGGAAGGCAAGTGTGCCAAAAGCTTTCTTCACTGTTGTGATACCCGTGACTCCACTTTCAGACAACTATGAACGTGAACTCCAAGGTCCCTCTGTTCTACTACACTTCTGAAGGCCCTGCCATTCACCATGAAACTCCTACCTTGATCTGACTTTCCAAAATGCAAGACCTCACACTACTCTATATTAAAGTCCATATGCCATTTCTCAGCACATTTCCCTAGTTGATCAACGTCCTGTTGCAATTTCTGATAACCTTCTTCACTGTCCACGATACTGCCTACTTTCGTGTAATCAGCAAACTTAATCATGCCTTGTACATTCTTATCCAAATCATGGATATAGATAACAAACAGCAACAACACTGACCCCTGAGGCACTCCACTAGACACAGGCCTCCAGTCCAACAACCATCCTTCCGCTATTACCCTCTGCTTCCTACCATCAAGCCAATTTTGCATCTAATTTGCCAGCTCGCCCTGGATTCCATGCAGTCTAACCTTCTAGAGTAGCTTACCTTGTGGAACCTTATCAGAGGCCTTACTGAAATTCATAAAGACTATATCTACCGCCCTATCCTCGTCAACCTTCCTGGTCACTTCATCAAAGAATTCTAACAAATTTGAGAGGCATGATCTCCCATTCACAAACCCATGCTGACTACTCCTAATCAAACCCTGCCTTTCCGAATGTATGTATATCTTATCCCTCAGAACTTTCTCAACTAACTTACCCACTATAGATGTTAAACTTACTAGTCTATAGTTCCCAGGTTTTTTTTTGCAGCCCTTTTTGAATAATAATACAACATTCTCTACCCACCCATACTTCCAGGACCTCACTTGTGGCTAATGATGATGCAAAAATATCAGCCAGGGCCGTTGCAATTTCTTCTCTAGCCTCTTGCTCTGTCCTTGGATGTATCTGGTCTGGACCAGGAGATTTAGCCACCTACATATATTTTAAAACATCCAGCACCTCCTTTGCTGTTATATGGATATCACCACTAACTTTCGCAAGTTCCCAAATCTTCACATCCTCCTCCATGGGAAACACAGAGGAGAAATGTTCATTGAGGACCTCGCCCATCTTCTGCAGTTCTACACATACATGTCCACTTTGGTCCCTGAGAGGCCCTATTCTCTCTCTAGTTATTCTTTTTCCTTTAATGTACTCAAAGTACCTCTTTGGATTCACCCTAATCTTCTCAGCCAAGGCCATCTTGTGCCCCCTTTTCACCTCCTGATTTCCTTCTTCAGTAAACTCCTGTATTCGTAGTATACCTCCAGGGATTCCCTTGATCCCAGCTGCCTAAACCTGAGCCATGCTTCCTCCCTTTTTCTGTTCAAAGCCGCAATATCTCTTGTCATCCAGGGTTCCCTATTTGTGCCAACCTTGCCCTTCGCCCTCACAGGAACATATAAACCTTAAGCTCTGGCTATTTCACTTTTAAAGGCCTCCCACATGCCAGAGGTCCCTTTACCTATAAATACACTACTCCAATCAACCCCTGCAAGCTTCAGTCTAATTGCATCAAAATTCGCCTTGCCCCGATTTAGAACTTAAACCAGTGGACCAGTTTTGTCCCTCTCCATTAGTATTTTAAAATTAATAGAACTATGGTCATTGGTCCCAAAGTGTGTACCCACTGTCACCTCCGTCACCTGTCTTGTCCTAATTCCCAAGAGTAGGTCGAGTTTTGCCTCTTCCCGATAGGACCCTCTTCATACTGTCTGAGGAAACCTTCCCAAACACAGTTAACAAATTCCACCCCATCTAAACCCTTAATGCTCTGGCAATCCCAGTTTATGTTAGGAAAATTAAAATTCTATAGTGATAATCTATTTGCTCCTGAAAGTCTCCCGAGTCTCAATGAGTTTTGTTCCCTTTGACTATTTTAAAGCCTATAGTACAACCCCAATAATGTCACCATTCCCTTATTTCATAGTTCCACCCACAAAGCCTCACTGAATGATCCTTCAGTTATTTCACCTCTGATTACTGCTGTGATATTCGCCGTAATCACAAATGCAACTCCCTCTCCCCTCCTTCCACTTCAAAACTTTCAACCCTAGCAACTGACAACATCTCTTCCTTCTCACAGTCTGAGACAAAATGAGTCTGTTCACAATCTTGGCTTCATATTTGACTTCAAGCTAAGTTTTGGATCACATTTTTACTATTTCATGGGATGTTGCCTGTCCCTGATTGCCCTTGAACTGAGTGGCTTGCTTCATAAATCAAAAGGCAGTTAAGGAGCTGTGGGCCTGGAGTCATAAAGGTGCATTTATGAATAGATGGGTTCACCATTTATGGGTGTGCCATTACCGTCAAGGGCCCAAACTCTAAAACATCCACACACATACATAATATCCCTCTCAACCCTGCTTTACACCTTTGGCAATGTGATCTAACAGCATCTTATGAGGTTCGGCATCCCACTTCTGTGAAGTGCTTCAGGATGTTTGATTTGTTAAAGGTGTTATACAAATGTAAGTTGTGGATTGTAACTTCTGAAAACTGATCTTGTTTTTCCAATTATCATTTAGGTAGCCACAGTTACTTTTTTTATGATCACTGAATGTCTTAAAGCAAAGAAATACTTTTGACAGACATTCCCCACTGTAATGGAGTAAATGTTGCAGACAATTTGTATAAATGAAGCTCTCACAAGCAGCAATGTGCAATGACTAGGCAATCTGTTTGTGTGCTCTCAATTGAAAGATAAATAATGGTGATGTCATCGGTGCTAATGCCTGTACGCCTCCATTTTGTATCCAATGGAGGAAGCAGATGGGGCATGACAGACTGCAGAAATATTAAATAAATGTCAAGCATGGAGATAGACAAAGGTTTGCATAATAAATGTGTTCATAAAAGTAATACATGGCACAAAAGAAAAATAAACAGCTAATTTAATCATTTCTTGAAATACATTTTTTGCTTCATTTGAAATCTTGGACAAAATATTTTTGCAAAAAATGTTGATTGATTTGATTTGACTTAATTTATTCATGAACAATGCTTGACAGTTAAATGTTTACATTTACTCTTATTGTAAAATGTTGGCAGACTTTAGAATGGTTTTTCCAATTATAAACAATGGCTTCAGCAATTTCAGCTACAAATTATTAACACAAATTATGCAATCAGAGATATTTGTGGGTAGCAAGTGTATGAATGCAATCATGTTTACACATCATATAGCCAATGGACAGACTGATTTTTTGTCACAGCTGTCTGAAATATTGCCAATTTGTCGACGTACAAGCTTACAAAAACACACAAAAAATAAAACATGGAAAAATAGCAAATCCTTTGGATTACATTATTGAATTCTGGTTTGTGTAATTCTGGTTGTATGACCTTAAAGTACCATCACACTGGTCAAACATTAACCTGTGATTGTTGCAAAAGTACAAAATGAATAAAATAGGTATTGATTTAGCTGACCAAGCAGTTCCATTTCCTTCAATGGGATAAGCTATCTCCAATTAGATTCACCATCAGATTGTCAGAATCTAACCAGTTTCCAACAAAAGCAAATGTAAAACAGAATTTGTGGAGTGTTCCTTTTTCTTGGAAATATGAATAATCACATTTAGTCCAGAGTATTTCATCTCAAACAAATGCCTTTCCGAATTACAATCTTTCACCATGTTGCTAATGAAATAAACTAATAAATATTGTTTTGTGAAACCTGAAGTTAAAATCATAGTTGGACAGATTCTAATATTAATATTCAATTAAAAATTTGAGTATCTAGCTATAATTACAAAGTTGCAGTATATTAAGAATAAATGAAAAACAGTCTCTCCATTGCCACATTAAGTTGACTGCTCGAACAAATAGCACAGAACTTACTTAACTAAACATTAGCATGTTTTAAACTTACAAGTCAAGACGATAATACTATAGCCTCACAGGATATTCAGGCAATGATTGATCAACACAGCTTTTGTTAAAGAAGAAAGCTGTTTGCCATAATAAATCATGCATAATCTAAGGTTAGCAGAGTTCAACCTCTTCACTTCAGTCAATGATTAACCGCAGATATTCACTGCTCTGGAAAATTAGTATTCAGAAGAGTTGTACTTTCACCACAGGAAACTATCACAAATGTGCAAATGTACAATGCAATTCTGACACCATCAGTGGGTAATTGGTATTTAAATTGTTAACACTTCCAAGCTGAACAAATCAACCAACAAACTCTGTTTCCATCTTTAGCCATATATCACACACTGAAAATTAACACTTTAACCAACATTTTGATAGTGCCTCAGATATTTAGGTTCACTGACATCAAGCACGTATCACAATATTACAGTTTCTGGGTCAAGGGCTCAAAGCTGTAAACAGTTGTAACCTTCTCACCAGCATTCTGCATTTCATAAGAAACAGTTGACTGCCCCAGCCAACATAATAACTGTATTGAAGATATCAGCATCAAACAAAAAACATTACTTTTGCTGGTGGCTCGCAAAAGAGCCTATCAGAATCAATCAATTCAAGGCTGTTAAAAGAAGTTTTACTGGTGTAATCCAATTGGTTAGCAGGACCAACGTGTCTGTCAAAACGAGACATTTACTTGGATTTCCTATTGGTTGTATAAAAGTTCAAAGCAGATCAATTTTAAAATAAGCTGATAGTTTCCATGAGCGACGGTTATCGTGTGTTGGACTGAAAGTAGCTATCCATTAAATTTAAAGTAATTATTACTATTGTCACAAAAATGACATCTGACTTTGTGGAAACATTCCTGTCTGATCCAAAGATGTGCAATTCAAGCCTCACTAAACTTGAGTTAAATTCTGATTCGACTGCAAGTCAAGCTTTTTTCATTCATCCATTCACGGGATAAAGGCATCGCTGGCAATGGCAAACCTTAAATGTCCAGAGGGCAGTTGAAGAGTCAACCACATTACTGTGGATCTGAAGTCATGTGAAGACCAGACCAGATAAGGATTGCAGTTTCCTTCCCTAAAGGACTCGTGAGCCAAATGGGCTGTTCCTGACAATAGACAATGGATTCATGGTCATCATTAGACTCTTAATCCTAGATTTCTTTCTTTAATTGAATTCAAATTGCACCATCTGTCAGAGCGGGATTCAAACCCAGATCCTCAGGACATTGCCCGAGGTCCTTTGGTTAATAGTCTAGTGATAACACCAACCAGCCATCACTTCCCTAAGTCAAATATGGAATCCAATCTGGTCATCACACTTTGGGAAGAATGTGCAGGTCACTGAGTGTATGTTGAAGAGATTTATCAGAATGATTCCATGAATGGAGGATTTTCTCTGAAGTTACTTTGGAGAAGCTGGGATTTTCTCCTTGGTCAAAGTGCGAAAGATTAAATCATGTCTGTATAAGATGGGCAAGGAAAAACTGCTCCCATTCATTGATAGGGCAAAGACTGGTGAGGTGTCGGAAGACTGGCAGTTGGGTAACATGGTGCCACTATTTAAGAAAGGAGGTAAGGAAAATCCAGGGAACCATAGACAGGTGAAACCAAAAGAGAAAATGCTGGAAAATCTCAGCAGGTCTGGCAGCATCTGTAAGGAGAGAAAAGAGCTGACATTTCGAGTCTAACTGACCCTTTGAGAAAGTCAGCTCTTTTCTCTCCTTACAGATGCTGCCAGACCTGCTGAGATTTTCCAGCATTTTCTCTTTTGGTTTCAGATTCCAGCATCTGCAGTAATTTGCTTTTATCCATTGACAGATGAGCCTGATATTGGTGGTAGGTAAATTGCTGGGAGGGAATCGAGGAACAGGATTTAGAGTCATAGAGATGTACAGCACGGAAACAGACCCTTCGGTCCAACTCATCCATGCCGACCAGATATACTAACTCAATCTAGTCCCACCTGCCAGCACCTGGCTCATATACCTCCAAACCCTTCCTATTCATATACCCATCCAGATGCCTTTTAAATGTTGCAATTGGACTAGCTTCCAATACTTCCTCTGGCAGCTCATTCCATACACATACGACCTTCTGTGTGAAGAAGTTGCTCCCTCAGTCTCTTTTATATCTTTCCCCTCTCACCCTAAACCTATGCCCTCTAGTTCTGGACTCCCCCATTCCAGGGAAAAGACTTTGTCTATTCACCCTATCCATGCCCCTCATGATTTTATAAACCTCTATAAGGTCACCTCTCAGCCTCCGACGCTGCAGGAAAAACAGCCCTAATCTATTCAACCTCTCCCCATAGCGCAAATCCTCCAATCCTGACAACACCCTTGTAAATCTTTTCTGAACCCTTTCAAGTTTCACAACATCTTTCCAATAGGAAGGAGACCAGAATTGACGCAATATTCCAACAGTGGCCTAACCAATGTCCTGTACAGCTACATGACCTCCCAACTTCTGTACTCAATTCTCTGACCAATAAAGGAAAGCATACCAAATGCCTTCTTCACTATCCTATCTACCTGCGACTCAACTTTCAAGGAGCTATGAACCTGTACTCCAAGGTCACTTTGTTCAGCAACATTCCCTAGGACCTTATCATTAAGTGTATAAGCCCTCTAAGATTTGCTTTTCCAAAATGCAGCACCTTACATTTATCTAAATTAAATTCTATCTGCCACTCCTCAGCCCATTGGCCCATCTGATTAAGATCCCATTGTAATCTGAGGTAACCTTCTTCAGCTCCAATTTTGGTGTCATCTGCAAACTTACTAACTATACCTCTTACGCTCACATCCAAATCATTTGTATAAATGATGAAAAGTACCAATCCTTGTTGCACTCCACTGGTCACAGGCATCCAACCTGAAAAACAACCCTCCACCACCATCCTGTGTCTTCTACCTTTGAGCCAAATACATTTACATGTATTTGGAAAGGCAAGGACAAAGGCAAGGCAAGGAGATAGTCAACATGGTTTTGTGCATGGAAAATCATGTCTTACTAACTTGATTGTGTTTTTTGAAGAAGTAAAAAAAGAGGATTGATGAGGGCAAAGTGGTGGACATGATCTATATCATCTTCAGAAAGGCATCCAACAAGGTTCCTCATGGCTGACTGGTCAGATCACATGGAATAGAGGGAGAACTAGTCATTTGGAGACAGAACTGGTTCGAAGGTAGTAAACAGAGGGTGGTGGTGATGCTTTTCAGACTGGAGGCCTGCGAGCCATGAGAGTGCTGAGTCCACTGCTTTTCATCATTTATATAAATGATTTGGGTGTGAACACTGCAGGTACAGTTAATAAGTTTGCAGATGACACCAAAATTGGTGGTGTAGTGGACAGTGAATCAATCATGGAGAATGGAGGATCAGCTCTAAAATTTAATTTCTTCTTGTGGAGCAATTATTTGCAATGAACGCTGGCATTGGCTTTGAAGAGTTCTTTTCTTGTTGCCATATGGAATTGACACTGCTGTGAAATATCCAGAAAGGAGAAATTATATATTTCCAAATCAGGATGGTGAGTAGCTTGGAGGGGAACTTGCAGGTGATGATGTTCCCATATATCCGCTGTCCTTGTCCTTTTATATGGAACAAAGAAAATTACAGCACAGGAACAGGCCCTTCAGCCCTCTAAGCCTGTGCCGATCCAGATGTTCTCTTTAATCCTGTCGCCTATTTTCTAAGGATCTGTATCCCTCTGCTCCCTGCCCATTCATGTATCTGTCAAAATACATTTTAAATGACACATTCGTGCCTGCCTCTACCACCTCTGCGTTCCAGACACCCACTACCCTCTACGTAAAGAACTTTCTACTGTTCTATCCCTTTAACGTTTCCCTCTCACCTTGAACTTGTGACTCCTAATAATTGAGTCTCACACTCTGAGAAAAAGCTTCTTGCTATTCACCCTGTCTATACCTCTCATGATTTTGTAGACCTCAACCTCCAATGAAAATAATCCTAATCTACTCAACCCCTCTTCATAGCTGGTGCCCTCCATACCAGGCAACATCCTGATGAACCTCCCCTGCACCCTATCCAAAGCATCCACATCCTTTGGACAATGTGGCAATCAGAACTGTATGCAGTATTCTAAATTTGGCTGAACACAGTACAACTGTAACATGACCTGCCAACTCCGCCTAATGAAGAAAAGTATGTTGTACGTCTTCTTGACCACTCCATCGACCTGCGTTGCCACCTTCAGGGTATAATGGACCTGAACACCCAAATCTCTCTGTGCATCAGTTTTCTCCAGGGCTTTTCGATTTACTGAATAGTTTGTTCTATATGAAGTGATCTTGGACCTTTGGTGAATTTCTGCAGTGTATCATGTAGGCAGTACATACCAATGCTGGATTAACTGAATGGTTATAGATGTGGTGCCAATCAAGTGGATGGTGCCAAATTTTTTGAATGGTAGAGCTACTCCATCCAAGCAAAGGGGTAGTACTCCATCACACTCCTAAGCATTACAGATTGTGAGTAAACTCCAGGGAGTCAGGAGGAGAGTTACTCACTATAGCATTCCTCACCTCTGTCCTACTCTTGTAACTGCTATACTTATATGGCTAATACAGTCAATTTCTGGTCAATGCTAACACCAAGATGTTGATCATGGTAATGTCACTGAATGTTCAGGTGAGGTGGTTAGATTGGAGATAGTCATTGGCTGACATTTGTGTGGTGCAAATATTTCTTGTCACTTTTCAGCCCAATTCTGGATGTCTTTGGACATCTTCGGTATCTAAGGAATCGCAAATGGCAAACATTTATCAGCAAATATTGGCAAACATACTCACTTCTGACCCATTGATGCAGGGCAGGTCATTGATGAATTAGCCCAAGGAAGTCCGGCCTAGGCCCACTACCCTGAGGAACTCCTGCAGTGATGTTCTGGAGCTGACGTGACGGATTTCCAGGTATGTTTCAGCTATGACTCCAACCATCGCAGAGTTTTCTTCTTGATTCCCATTCACTGCAGTTATGCTAGGGCTCCTTGATGAAACACCCCATCTATCACTTGCTGCTTATATTGTTTGACACATGTATCATCCTGATTTATAACCTCACCAGGTTTACAATTTATTTTTAGGTATGCCTGATGCTGGTCCTGACATGCCCTCTTGCTCTTTTCACTGTAGCAGGGTTGATCCTCTGGCTTGATACTCTTGTTGTAATGGAAATATGTCAGGCCTAGAGGTTGCAGATTGTATGGAGTAGAAGTCTGCTGCTGCTGATGGCCCACATCAATTCATGGGTACTTGATGTTGTTAGATCTTGAGTTGTTAGATCTGTTTCAATCCCATTTAGCACAGTGATGGTGTTACACAACACAATGTAAGATGGCATCAATGTGAACATAACAACAAAAAAACTTGAAGGAGTAGGCAATTCAGGACCTTACGCCTGTTCTGCCATTTGATACGATCATAGCTCAATTCTGCTTTCCTGAGGCTCCCCATAACACTTCAACCCAATACCGATTCAAAATCTGTCTATCTCAACCTTAAATTTACTCAAAGTCCCAGCATCCACTGCACTTTGAGGTAGTGAGTTTTGCAGTTTCACAACCCTTGAGAGAAGTAATTTCTCCTCAATTGTTTTAAATCTGCTAACTCCTTCATCTAAAACTATGATCTCTCGTCCTAAATAGCCCCACACAAGGAAACATGCTTTCTATGTTGACTCTGTCAATCTCATTTAGCATATTATATAGCCCAACTTGATCTCCTGTCATTCTTCGAGGAGAAAGTGAGGTCTGCAGATGCTGGAGATCAAAGTTGAAACTTTATTGCTGGAACAGCACAGCAGGTCAGGCAGCATCCAGGGAACAGGAGATTCGACGTTTCGGGCACAGGCCCTGAAGAAGGGCCTGTGCCCGAAACGTCGAATCTCCTGTTCCCTGGATGCTGCCTGACCTGCTGTGCTGTTCCAGCAATAAAGTTTCAACTCCTGTCATTCTTCTAAACTCTAGACAGTATGTGCCTAAACTGCACAATCTCAATTCATAAGACAAGCCCCTCATTTCTGGGATGAATTTAGTGAACCTCCTCTGAACTGCTTCCAATGCAATTACATTCCTCCTCAAGGAGACCAAAATTGTACGCAATACTCTAGATGTCTTGTATAGTTGCAGCAACATTTGCCTACTTATGTACAGTTACTTTAGCAATAAATGCCAAAATTCCATTTGCCTTCCTTAATCCCTCTGAACCTTCATACTAATTTTCTATCATTCATGCACAAGGATGTTCATATCCCTCTGAAGTTTACCTCCATTCAAATAAGTTGCCTTTCCATTCCTCACACATATCCGCATTAAACTTCACCTTCCAATTTCTAGCCCATTCACCTAACCTACCCACATCCATTTGTAACTTTCAACTGCTTCATTACAATTTACTTCCCCACCTAGTTCAGTGTCATCTACAAATTTGGCTATAGTATATTCTGTCCCTGCATCCATAGAAATTGTACATATTTAGAGCCTCAGGACTGAACCCTCTGGCACCCAACTAGTTATATTTTACCAATCAGCAAAGACCCATTTATAGTGACTCTCTACCTTCTGTTGATTAGTCGGTCCTTTACCCAAGTTCATAAGTTATCCTTAACCCAATGTGATCTTACTTTTTGTCTTAACCTTTCGTGTGGCATCTTATCAAATGCCTTCTGGAAGTCTAGACAGACAACACCTGCAGGATCCTCACTATCTACCACTACTTCTTAAATCTTTGAAGTATTCTAGCAAGTTAGTCAAACATCACTTACCCTTCATAAAGCCATGCTGACTCTAATGAACTGTATTTTGACTATCCTATTATTATTGTCTAAATAATAGATTCCAACAATTTCCCAAGGACACACGTTAAACTAATTGTTCTATAGTTTATTTTTTGCTGCCTTCCTCCCTATCTGAAAAAGGATGTTATATTAGCATTGTTCAACTTGAACCTTTCCCATGTCCAGCGAATTGTAAACTATCATAACTGATGGATCCACTACTTCTGTTGCCATTTCCTTTAAGACCAGAGGATGTAGGCCATTGGTCCTGGGGACTTGTCTGCCTTCAATCTCAATAGTTCTTTCAATACTTTTTCCATTGCGATGATAATTGTTCTAAGTTCCTCTTTTTTTATAACCTCTACATTACCTGTTATGGTTCAGATAGTACTGGTGACCATGAAACAGAAGCAAAATATTGATTTTGTGATTCTGTGTTGCCCACTATTAACTCTCCAGGTTCATCCTTCAAAGGACCAATGTTCACTTTAGCTACTCTCTTCACTTGTATACATTCATAGAAATTCTTTTTATGCGTGACAGTGTTTTAATTATGCAAATAAAACAATTTATTTCAAACTTGCAGAGTATATAAGTTTAAAAATGCTTAGCAAATCTTCTAGATCACAGCTCTAACTCGCGCATCAAGTCCAAGAATAAGAATTACTGACACAAATAATGTAGTGTTAATTAGTACAAATCTATCAGTATTCACTACCGTTAATTCAATGAAACTCACAGCAATTTTGAAAGTCTATTCACAAAGACATTTAAATATGAAGGTCCAGAAGTTGCAGTCAGTAGTTCCATGTTCCTCCAGAGGGTGTGTCACTGACGGTCCCCCAGGACACAAACTCTAAGCAATCAATGAACCGATGAAGATTATAATGTTAGTTGTCTCCTTTTGAAAAATGTTGAAGAAAACTGTTCCTTGTTGAATGGGTTAGGAGTTTTCACAAGACATGCTAAATTCATAATTACTTTGAAACACCCTCATTGTCCTTGAAAAACTATTTTCATATTTAGAGAAGTCAAATTTTGACACTGTTATAAAATTTAGCATTTTAAAACAAGTTTATAATACTTTATCCATAATGATCCAATCAATTATTGATTCACCATTTGACAATTCAAATTAGAACCGATAGAATTCATTGTTTCTAACGGCCTAATTTGCTGTCAGTAATAATACTTCTATGTGATTTGCCAGTTACCCTACTTGTTGTTATCACTGTTGCTTCAAACCTGAAAACCCCACTGATATGGCATTAGATTGAAAACGTCCAAAAGAAAGTGCATTTCATTGTGGTCTGTTCTTCATTATTGCAAATATCAATGGTATACTTCTTCTGCTTCAACCACAGTCTGCTGACCCCTACTTCTCTTATTTTCTGTTGCTCCTCCATTCCCAAAGAACAACTCTCTTCAGTCAAGTGTGAAACCCCCTCAATTTCAGAGGCAAAACCAAAATGCTGAAAATCTGCTTCCATCAGAATTCCCTCTTGAAATGTCAGCACTTATGATTCCTGACTCATCAGTACCGTGCCAAGTGCAGCAGTGGCTCTCTGCTGGATTAGGGTGTGGGGCGCATATTGCAGCAACAAATGTGATTCTATGCTTCTCTCAAAAGGTAGTGAATCTGTGGAATTCTTTATCACAGCAGGTTATCGATGTTGGGTCATTATGTATATTCAGATAGATAGATTTGTGACCTGTGATGGAATTAAGGGATATAGGGAAAAGGCAGAAAACTGGAGTTGAGGGTTGTCACACCAGCTGTTATTTAACGAAATGGCTGCAGAGACTCGATGTGCTGAATCACCTACTTCTGTGCCTTCATATGGTCTTATGTTAATAATCTTGAGGCAGTGTCAGTCACATCAGTGTATTTCATGTGTTATTCAGAATGGAGACATGCATGCTAGCCTTCCGTTTCTGGGAGGGAGATGAATAAATATGAATGGGGTTTCTCTACTTTTTTGTACATTAGATTAAAAAAACCTCAGCAATACAAAAGCCATTGCTTTCATTCGTTATTGCCTGAACCATAGCTTTGTGTCCCATTTTATACTTGCATACAGACCTGGAGATTTGAGGCTTTCCTTGTTTGTAATTTTCAAGTGTCCGTGGTTTCTAAACAATTTAAGTCCACTGGATGTTACCTTGGACCACAAATAAGTTTTCAGTATTCTCATGTGTTTTTGTAAGACCTGACATTTGTACAGCTTTTACTCTGCTGAAAGAACTGTCAGCATTTGGCAAGAAAATGAAGACTAGGCTGAAATATCTGTTTTATCTAATTTTCTAGTCTTCCATATTGAAGGTTTTATTACCAAGTTCTTCTGTGATCTATGAACCAACAGTGGACAGCTTGTACTTTCACTGCTCAACTTTGACAGCTTTTTCCAACTTGATTGTCTTCATTTTCGAGGGTCCTTAGTTATGTCGCAAGAACAAGAGGGAGTATTTGTACTGTCCTGGTTAAAGAGGTCAACATCTGAAGGGAAATGTGGGGAATTACATAAATCAAATATTGTTATAATTTTACAACCTTACGTGATATTTCTCTGGCACTGCCCATCAGCAACCAGATGAAAATGTGATCGTACACAATATCTGACAATGTACCTTTGTCCAAAGTTAAACAGAAAACGTTCTAAGAAAATCAACAGAATTGATATGAGCCCTTTGTCTCCGTACTCAGAACCTTAAAGCTCATCATCTTTGCAACTGAGATTGAAATTATGAATCAAGATTACACAGAAAGTTCAATTAAATATCAACTGAAATAAAAACTCAAAATGCTGGAGTCTTACAGCATATCTGTGCAGACAAAAATAGCATTAGCAGTGATCTTTCATCAGAATGAAATTAGAATAATTTTGTGTCTGGTGGCATTGGTTCTTTCAAAAATTTGAATACCTCCATAAAAAAAGGCTCTACAATGTTAATTGTTCATCCAATATTGCAACTAAGAGGAGCTGATTTGAAATTATTATAATTTGTGAAATTAAAAATACAAAGGCTTGTTGAGGTCTAACATCAATATCTATGATATTTTGGACAGGTGGATGCTTCTTGAGGAAAGATTTGAAGGTCAGTCAGCAAAGTACTATACCAGAATATTCTTGTCGAGAGCTGACAAAGGCATGCATGAGGGCTGCAGCAGCGATACATAAGCTTGCCATGCCAGTGACACATCAGTGCATTGCATCAGGGCATTAATCCCTAATGAAAGGCGCCAATACCATTGAAGTTATACTGAAATTCTGAATGAGATCACCTCTCACTCTTCTAGACTCCAGTGTGCAAATGTGTTTAGCCTTTGCTCATTCGACAATCCCTCCATATCTGGGATCATCCTAGTGAACCTTGTCTGAACTGCCTGCAATGAAATGCTATCTTTTCTTAAATAACGGGACCAGAATTTATCACAGTTCTCCAAATGTGGTCTCACCAGCACCTAGTACAGTTGCAGTAAGACTCCCTACTCCCTAGCCTGTGGCTCGTTGGTCGAGGGGTATGAGTCTTGCTTTGGGCTTTTCATGGTGTAGAGATGCAAGGGGTCCAGGTTTCAAATCCCGGATGAGTACTTGTTTCCCATCTTCACTGGGGCAGCACAGTAGTTAGCACTGCTGTCTCACAGCACCAGGGACCTGGATTCGATTCCACCCTCAGGTGACTGTCTGTGTGGAGTTTGCACATTCTCCCCATGTGTGTATGGGTTTCCTCCAGGTGCTCCAGTTTCCTCCTACAGTCCAAAGATGTGCAGGTTAGCTGAATTGGTCATGCTAAATTGCCCACAGTGTTCCAGGTGGAGGTTAGGTGCATTAGTCAGGGGGAAATGTGGAGTAATGGGGGAATGGGTCTGGGTGGGTTGCTCTTCGGAGGGTTGGTGTGAACTTCCTGGGCCGAAGGGCCTGTTTCCACACCGTAGGGATTCTAATCTAATGCTTATTTCCAACCCTCTTGAAATAAGGACCAACTCTCCACTAGCCTTCCTGATTATCTGCTGCACTGTGCACTAGTTTTCTGTGTTTCATGCACAAGAGCCCTATGTACCTTTGTGTTGTCATTTTATAGTTTTTCTCTAATCTCCATACTTCCTTCGTACTTTGGTGTTTTATCTCAAATTTGGATTTGGAAGAAAATTCCCAAGATCAGTTTCATCCCAATGTTCAACTATTTCATGCATTAAAACAGAAATTAAGAATGGCATATGAAGCAGTTTATGCCAGTTAGTAAAATATAAAATGAATTTCGGCATTTTAATCATTTTAACTTTTTATTCCTCAGGGATATTTACTTAAAGATTGTAATCAAAGTTCCAAAGACGTTTCTTAAAATTAATTCAAAGGATTTGGACTTCATAGTTGAGCCAATATTTATTGACCAATCTTAACTGCCCTACGGAAGTAGCTATGAGCTATCTAATTCAACCACTGTAGTCCATTTGTGTGGAGTAATGCATAATCCTGTTCATGAGGCTGTTGCAAGATATCATCCCAGCAACAGAGAAAGAACAGCAATAAACCTCAATTCAAGATGGTGAGTGGCTTGGAGAGGAACTTGCAGATTGTGGTGTTCCAACATTTCTACTGCTTTTGTCCTTCTAGATGGTTAGGGTTCAGAGTTTGGAAGGTACTGTCAAAGGATCTTTGGTGAGCTTACACATGCACCTTTGCAGACAGTATATATTGTTATTCCTGTCCTTCAGAGGTGAATGAAGTGAATATTTATGGATGTGGGTTGTTTTGTCCTGGATGGTATTAAGTGTTGGAGCTGCACTTGTCCAAGCAACTGGGAGCATCCATTGCACTCCTGACTTGTGCTTTGTAGCTGGTGGACAGGTTTGAGGAGTCAACAGGTGAGTTACTTGCAACAAGGTTCCCAACCTCTGACCTGCTAATGTAGTCACAGTATTTATAAGGTTATCAATTCAATTTCTGGTTGTTGGTAACTCCCAGGATACTGATACTGCAGTTTCAGCAATGTTAATACAACTGATTATCAAAGAAAGATGGTTATTGTCTGGCATGAATATTACTTTCCATTTGTCAGCCCAAAACAGGATATTGTCCAGATATTGCAGCACTTGGACATGGCTACTTCACTACCCAAAGAGCCGTGAATGATATTGAACATTATACAGTCGTCAGCAAACATTTCCAATCCTAATGTAATGATGGATGAAAGATCATTGACAGTGCAGCGGAAGATAACTGGGTCTAGGATACAACATTAACAGCTGAGATGACGAACCTCCAACAAATTGCCTATTTCCCACTGACTCCAGTTTTGTTAGGACTAATTGATGCCACATTCAGTCAAATGCGGCTGCAATGTCAAGGGCACACTTTCACACTCACACCTTCCCTCTAGAATTCAGTTTTTTGTCCATATTTCAGCCAAGGTTATGACCCTGGTGGAAACCAACCTGAGCACCGGTAAGCAAGTTTAATGTGAAGCACCTACTACTTGATACTGTCGATCATAATACCTTTGATCACTTGACTGATTAATGAGAGTTGACTGATGGCGTGCTAATTGGCTGGGTTGGATTTGTCCTGTTGTTTGTGTACGTGACATACCTGGGCAATTTTACACATGGGCAGGTAGATGTCAGGGTTGGAGCTGTATTGGAACACCTTGGACACGGGTGCAGCAAGTTCTGGAGCACAAGTCTTCAGTACTATTGTCAGAATGTTGTCAGTGTCCATAGCCTTTGCAGTATCCAGAACTTTTGGCTATTTCGCACTATCACATGGAGTGAATCAAATTGGCTGAAAACTGGTATTTGTGGCATGATAATATATAGCATATTATTTAAAAGTACATATTCATGCTATCCGAAGAAGGAAACCTTTAGAAAAGTCAAGTAGAGAAGGCAACATTGCTCCATCACTTTATCAGTCAATAAAGGAATTCATAAGAATGAAAACAGAGCCCTGAAAACTGAAAGGTAAGCCTGGAAATAAATAAAAAGCAGCCTTCGGGGGAAAAATGGGACCTCTGAAGCTATTAAATGCACTACCATATCGACTGAGCCACAAAAATCCAAAATGTTGCACTGTGATTCCAAGTTCATTGATCTCAGCTGATGTGTCAGTGGGAGCATTACCCTGTCCATCAACTTAGGAGAAAAAGAAAGAAGGACTCGCCAAGGTTTTGCTCCTGATGATCTCCTGTGACCTCTGATTCCAAGTGTAGGTGTGGACATTGGATAAGGTCATGACTGTTCCCAGTTGGGATGGCCATCATTGCTGAATGGATTGCTGACACCCTCTGCATAGGCCCATGTTTGAAGAACAGCAGTTTGGTTCAGTTACTAAACAGCACCCAGCGCCTTTAGCAGGAAACACTGAACAAACCTATGTTTTTGGAAGATAAAGCAAAATCGAGGAAGGAAGATAAAAACTAAAACTTCTATCTAAAATGTATCACAGATCAGATCCTAATGACTTTTCTCTAAATTCTCACCAGTGCACTAATGTTATTTCAAGGTTTCAAGGTGTCACAAAATATTCTCCACTCTTAGCAATGTTCTAACTTATAGTTAGCACTCTAAATTACATTATAGTATTTAATTAGCTTTGTTTAAAACCATGAAAACTGGATAATCAGAAAAAAAATTAATAATCAAACTCTGTATCCATTTCACAATGGGATACTTCATTGCCTAGTCATGTTTCATGTAGCAGTATCTAGAACTTGAAATCTGCACACAAATTTTACAGCAATTCTTTTGCCAGACCTTAATTGATGGTCTTCATTTACTGAGTCAAGTGTCAACCTTGCTTTAGTGAATGCAGTCAGGTTTTAATTCAAGCCCTACAGAAGAATTTCCAGCACATATTCTGAGACAATAGGAGAATTGCAGTCTTTCAGCTGACATGATAAACAAAAGCTTCCATGATATAATGTGTGGAACAGCAAGACTTCATCTAATGTCCAGGACGAAGTTTATTCGTTAATAAATTTTACTTTTGCTCACAGAATAATCCTGGAGTTAGTTTACAGGGGAAAAAAAACTTTCCACATAATATGCAAAATACCATGCATGAGGGAACTTATTAATGAGCTTTTGTGAACTGAAAATGATGTCAGACTTGCTGGCTCGCACTATTGGAAACTAGAAATAAAAGGAAGTGGAAGAGAAATTAACAGTTGAAACAATTTCAGCTCAGCAAATAAAGAGATAGATTCAATTTACTGTACATTTAACAATTATACAGTCCTCAAACAGCTAACTTATATCTGAATTCAACCTGGGTAATTTTTAAAGAAAAAGTTAAATCAATCAAAAAAAGTTTTATATCAAAGATTTTAAGTGCTTAATTTGCATTTCGAAACTGGTATTACTTCACTTCTTGGAAAATGCAGAACTTAGAAAACAAAATAAAAATGGAGATTTCCTTTTTGTTGGCTTGGTCAGCATATTTGTCAGACAGCAAATCCAAATTATAAGGACAATCTTCAGAACAAGATTTAAGAAGCAAAGCCAGAAGATCAAATAACATAAACCTCTGTTTAAAATTGCCTTCAAGAATGGAGACACAGAAGGGGGAAAGGGAAAGAGAGAGAGAGAGCGAGGGAGGCAGACCGACATACACAGAGCAATATTGTCAAAAATATATTTACAGAAAATGAAGGTCAGAACAACCTGGACCAAATTATTCCAATAAAAATCGAAGAGCAATGACAGCTAGGATATCATTGAAAAGTTATTTGAAAGAAACAAAATAAATCGATATAATGTAAGAGAAATTGTGGGGTGGAGTAAATTTTATTTGTTCTACTCACCAAAGCGGGCCACTGAACCTGCTTACTTTTTGATCCCTGAGTCTGGTTGGGGTTCTTTCTCTCTGCCCAGACCAGCTGGTGTTCCACCAAAAAAATCTTAAAATCTTCATAAACTTTAACCCACTCACGTTTTTCCCATTCTAGATCATCAAATTCCACATACACCTAGGGAAAACACAATTAAAAATTAAGTACATTGCTAACACCAATTTACATATCTCTAAACTGCTGTGGTTGAGATGGTTGTTCAAAATCCTAATTGTCAACAGGAAAGCAAAAATCACAAACCTTATTGCACTGCAACAGAGATTTCTTTTGTTTCTGATCACAAAAAAAACTCACATTATCTTACTGTCATGAAATAAAAAAATTTCCAAGAAGTTGAGTAAAATGGGAATCTTCCTAAGCTATTCCATTTACACTGAGTTAGTTTAACTGCAGTTCACTATGAAGTTTTCTTTTGAAGTACCTATAAAATAATTTAAATATAAGTTATTTGTGGAAAGCCCATGCGCCCTTCTCACAATTTATTTTTAAAACTCTGCAATAACCAGCATATCTGCATTAAAATTAACTGTCCTTGATGCTGAATTCGGATGCCACAGGTACTGAGGGCCTGGTCTGTCTACTGTGCATTTATGTCTTTACTGGTCTGAAACTTCCAACTGATTGCTGACAATGACTGGCAAAATGCCAAATTCTTCTTAATTTAATAAAAATGAAAGCAGTTATCAGCAAAGGCAATTTTGGAACAGAGTAGTGCTAGAAAGCATTTTATTGTTTTTCAAGTGTGGCTGAGAACTACAAACATTTCTCATGTTTTTAAGGAATAACACTGGGTTAAAGAAATCAATCAAAACTTAGTATAGTTTCCCAAGCCAAAGAGAAAACCGTTGCTCTATTGAGATTAATTTTTAGCAAGAAACCAGGGTCAGTGAAAAAAATAAAGACTTCTCAACAAGGTTGGTGGAAGTTAAGTCCTTTTATTGCCAATAATTATAGTGGCAAGCTCATTTGGAAGCACAGAATTTGAAGACATGGAGGTCAGTGAAGCACTCATGCTGGGATAAAAGTGAATTCAATATTTTCCAGTGAAATGTAATAGTATGACAGCATTCACAGACCTGTTGCTTAAGTTTATGATTCTTTCTTTGTATGAAATCACACAAAAGCAACTCAGAAGTTTAGACAATACACTTGGTTTGCAGGCTTTTTAAGACTAGGTTGACTTCGGCATTATCTCCTACATTTCCTACAAAATGATATTTAAATATTCCTTTTCATGATTATATCAACTAGTCAGTGCTGTGCTTTCAGCAGAGTTAAGTTCAATTAAAATATAGATTTTCTAATACATTCTACTAAATATCGATTGAATTCTAAGGATTGTGGCTCATAAAAGAGAAGCATTTTCTGTTTATTTTGGGATGCTGTCCCTTACTTGGAGTAAATCTGATTACGAAAAGTTTTAGCCAGCTGCATGCCCAGGACAACATTTCATAGCAATACACACAACTGAATGAACAATCTGCATAATCAGAAAATTAAATGGAAAACGTTGATCTGAAATTGACTGATGCTGATTTAAAAGCCTTTGTTCAGAAACAAGTTAAATATTTCTTGATGGCATAATTTATTTATAATTTGCATGTGCAACTTTGTACAGTGCCAGAACAGATGCAAAGAATTTTTAAAAATTAGAAGTTATGAAATTTGAGACATTATCAAATCGCTAGAAATAAGATCTCTTGAAGTCTGTTGTTGTTCCTCAAATAAATAGTTGCAACACAAAAGACATCCCACAGTCTAAATCATTACACAGTTTTAGGTCTTCTAAAAAAACAGCCCCCAAATATAACCCATAACCAAACATTGCATTCCGAAAACATTGCAAAATATGTATAACAACATAGAAAATGTTTTCTAATTCAGGTTTAATTAATGATTCAGCATATTGCTGGATTGCTTACATTGCATAACGTAATTTATCAAAAGTAGAAACAAATTATTTCAGTTTATATACATTGGTTTAACAGAAGAGTATCTTTCCCATTTTTGGAAGGAACAGAAGAATATGTTGAGGTACCACATATTTGCTTGATTGGCACCACATCCAAAAACATTCACTCCCTCCTCCACTGATGCTCAATAGCTGAGCGGTCTACTATCTACAAAATGCATTGCCGAAATCACCATGGTTTCTTAAACAGCATCTTCCAAACCTATGACCACACCATCGAGAGGGTCAAAGGCAGCAGTTACATGGGAACCTCAAATTCTCCTCCAAGACATTCATCACCCTAATGCGAAGTTTATCATCATCCCTTCACTGTAAGTGAGTTACAGTCTTGGAACTCCTTCCCTAACAGCTACGTGGGTGCACCAATACCTGCAGTGAATCCAGGAGCTGTTCACCACTACTTTCAAAAAACTCAAAATAAATTTGCTAAGCATGATAACTCTTTCACAAAATCATGTCATTCTTCCTGATTACCTTGTACTTGTCGAAGTGCATAGCTATAACATCTTTAATGACTCATATGAACACTATTCCCAACAGATGTCAAGTCAACTGGTCTTTAGTTTCCTGTTTTCTGCCTCCCTCCCTTCCTGAATAGAGAAGTTACATTTGCTACTTTCTCTCTCCTGGAAGATTTACCAAATCCAGTGAATTTTCAAATATTAACACAACCTTACTACCTTTTTAGCCACCAATTTTAAGAACTTGATTAAATCCATCTGGACCTAGGGCCTTGTCAACCTTCCTTGGTTTGTTTCACTACCTCTTCTCTTCACCAAGTTCCTCTTCCAATCTATTTCCTGATTTACAGCTGTTACTGGTATATCTTTTTCTATTTCTACAGTGAAGACAGAAGCACTGTATTTGGCCATTTCATCCATCATTTATTATTATTTTCTGTTAGCTTCCTACTCTCAGACTCCAGATGACCAATGCTCATTTTACTTACTCTTTTCCTTTTTAAATACCTGAACAAACTTATGTTGTCTGTTTTGACATTTTTAGCAAGTTGTCTCTCAAGGTCTAATTTCTTCATGCTTGTTAACATCTTTGTCATTCCCTGCCCTTGTTCATATTCTGCCTAATCATTTGGTAAGCCACATATTTTTTTACAATTATACACTTTTTCCTCAGGCTTGATGCCACCTTTCACTTCTTTAGGTAACCACAGAAAATGGGTCCTTCAAATGTCAGTCACTGTACCATTATACATCTATCCCCTTGCCTCGAATGCCAGTTCATTTCAGCCAGCTCAACTTTTGTGTGCACATTTAGCTTTGTTTAGTAATGAAATACTCGTCTTAGATTCACTCATTCCTTTCAAACTTAATCTAAAATGTTGTAATTGGTGGTACCTAGTCCAATATAACCTGCTCTTTGATTGATTCCAAAAACATTTCTGCTCTGAGAAGCTGTCACAAAAGATTTCCCTTAACTCCTCATCCAGGTAAGCATTGATATTTTAATTTTTACAGATTCCACATTGATTAAAATTGTCTATGACTATTGACTTTTGTCACAAGCATGCAATCATTCTTGTTGTACACTTCATTCTGGATTGTGCTTCCTGTTGAGGGCCTATAGACATATCGACCAACCTGACATGTGATTTCCTCTTTCCAACTCCATTCCAGGAGCCCACAGTGCTACTGCTTTGAGGGTTTACGCCAAGTTAAATTCCAAGTCCACATTAATCTGTCGCTGTCAGATCAACAATGACTCACCGCTGCTAAACTGGGCTGTATACTAGTCTAGAAGATAGATTAATAGAGACATAGTGGCAGACTTTAAAGAAGCAGACCACTATCTGTGGTTAATTTAAGAGGTGAATTAAAGTAGATAATTGAACAAAGCTGTGTGGTAAGTCAGATGATTGGGCAGAATATGAAAAATGACACTTGGAAAATGTTGCCTTCAGGGATAACAGTGGATAGGCAATGGTAAACACTGAAAGACCATGTAAAGGAACTGTAAAAATTGTTCATAAAAAGGAAAAGATAATCTGACCATGACTAACAAGGGAAATTAGGGATAGATCCAAGGAGGAGGCATACAAATTGGCCAAACAACAGTACACACAAAGATTGGGAGCAGTTTACATTTCAGCAAGGGACAAAGGGATTGATATACAAAGAACAAAGAAAAATTTACAGCCCAGGAACATGTCCTTCGGCCCTCCAAGCCTGAGCCGATCCAAATGTACTGTCTAAACCTGTTGGTCAATTCCTAAGCATCCGTATTCCTCTACTCCCCACCTACTCATGCATTTATCCAGACGCATCTTAAATGAATCTACTATGCCTGCCTTTAACCACCTCTGCTGGCAACGCGTTCCAAATGCCCACAACCCTCTCTGTGAAGTACTTGCCGTGTGTATCCCCCTTAAACTTTCCACCTCTCACCTTGAAAGCATGACCTCTTGTTACTGATTCCTTCACCCCGGGAAAAAGCTTGTCTCTATCCACCCTGTCTATACCCTTCATGATTTTATAAACCTCAATCAGGTCCCCCCTCAATCTCCTTTTTTCTAATGAAAATAAACCTAACCTACTCAACCTCTCTTCATAGCTAGCACCTTCCATACCAGGCAACATCCTCGTAAACCTTCTCTGCACCCTCTCCAAAGCGTCCACATCCTTTTGGTAATGTGGCAACCAGAACTGTACGCAGTATTCAAAATGCGGCCGAACAAATATCTTGTACAATTTTGACATGACTTGCCAGCTCTTATACTCAATACCCCATCCAAAAAAAGGCAAGCATACTATAAGCCTGCTTGACCACTCTATCCACCTGTGCAGCAACCTTCAGGGTACAATGGACCTGCACTCCCAGATCTCTCTGCCCATCAACTTTTCCCAAGGCTTTTCCATTCATTGTATAATTCGCCCTAGAATTAGTCTTGCCTAAATGCATCACCTCACATTTGTCTGGATTGAAATCCATCTGCCACTTTTCCATCCAACTCTCCAGTCTAGCTATATCCTCCTGTATTCTCTGACAGTTCCTTATACTTTCTGCTACTCCGCCAATCTTTGTGTCATCTGCAAACTTGCTGATCATACCAACAGTGCCCTCTTCCAGATCACTGACCCCTGTGAAACTGGTCACCTTTCTCCATTTCAAGAAACTCCCTTCAACTACTACTCTGTCTCCTGCTGCTCAACCAGTTCTTTAGCTACCTAGCTAGAACACCCTGCACACCATAAGACTTCACTTTCTCCATTAGTCTACCATGGGGAACCTTATCAAATGCCTTACTAAAGTCCATGTATATGACATCAACAGCCCTTCCTTCATCTATCAACTTGCTCACTTCCTCGAAGAACTCTATTAAGTTGGTAAGGCATGATCTCCCCTGCAGAAAACCATGTTGCCTATTACTGATAAGCCCATTCTTTTCTAAATATAAATAGATCCTATCCCTCAGTACCTTCTCCAGCAACTTTCCCACCACCAATGTATAAAAGGGAAAATAGAGTACAAGAGTCAGCTTGTAGGGAACATGCAAACAAATTGTAGAAGCTTCCATAGGTTGTGAAGAGAAAAAGATTTGTGAAGACAAATAATCAGAAATAGAAGTTATAATGGGGAACAGACAGATGGCAGACCAATTAAACACATTATTTCTCTTTTGTGAAGACTGAATCAAATTATGTTCTAAAAGCATTAGGGAACATAGAGTCTAGTGAGATGGAGAAAATGAAAGAAATCAGTACAAGCAAAGAAATTGTGCTGAGGAAACTGATGGAGTTAAAGGTCAATCAATTCCCAGGGCCTAAAAACATGTGGCCCTAGAAACATGATAGTGGATGCATTGGTAGTCATCTTTCAAGATTCTATAGATTCTGGAACAGTTTCTACAGATGGAAGCTAATCTAACTCCACCACTTAAACAAAGAGGTAGAGAAAACACAGGGAAGTACAGAATGGTTAGCCTGACATCAGTAATGGGGAAATTGGTAGAGTTAATTATAAAAGATTTAATAGCAGAGGATTTTGAAAACAATGACAGGATCAGACAGACCAACATGCACTGACGCAAGGGAAATCATTCTTGATAAACCTACTGGAACGTTTTAAACCAGTAGTTTACTTGGACTTTCAGAAAGATTCCAATATGGCTCCAAAAAGAGGTCAGCATTTAAAACTGAAGTGCATGGGATTGAAGGTAGCATCCTGACATGGCGCAATTGGTTGGCAGACAGAAAAGAAAGAGTGGGATAAACAAGTCATCTTCTGAGTGGCAGATAGGGACAAATGGGGTGCCACATGAATCATTGCTTGGATCCCACTTGCTCACAATATATATCAATGATTTAGATGAGGAAACCAAATGTAATGAGTTTGATGCCACAAAGCTGGTGGGGAGTGTGAACTGTGAGGAGGATGCAACTATGTTTCAATGTTATATGGACAAATTGAGTGAGTGGACAAATGCACAGCAGATGAAGAATAATATGTATAAATGTGAGATTATCCACTGTAGTAAAAACAAGGTAGGTAATTATCTAAATGGTGATAAATTGGGAAATGGTGAGGTGTGATGACCTGGATATCCTTGTACACCAATCGCTGAAAGTAAACATGCAGCAGGTAGGAAAAAAGACAAACCATATGTTGGCTTTTATATTGAGAGGATTAGAGTACTATAGAAGAGAGGTAAAAACAATGACTGCAGATGCTGGAAACCAGATTCTGGATTAGTGGTGCTGGAAGAGCACAGCAGTTCAGGCAGCATCCAAGGAGCAGTGAAATCTACGTTTTGGGCAAAAGCCCTTCATCAGAGATGCACTTACAGGCCTTTGGTAATTCGACACCCATAGTACTGATTGCAGTTTTGGTCTCCTTACCTTAGGAAGTATGTTCTGGCGATGCAGTCAATGCAACAAAGATTTACCAAACTGTTCTAATGAAGAACCACCAGACTTGAAACATTAACTTGAAACATTATGGGCGGCACGGTAGCACAGTGGTTAGCACTGCTGCTTCACAGCGCCAGAGACCCGGGTTCAATTCCCGCCTCAGGCGACTCTCTGTGTGGAGTTTGCACATTCTCCCCGTGTCTGCGTGGGTTTCCTCCAGGTGCTCCGGTTTCCTCCCACAATCCAAAAATGTGCAGGGGTTAGGTGAATTGAGAGGCTGAACAGGCTGGGGCTGTTTTCCCTGGAGTGTCAGAGGCTGAGGGGTGACCTTATAGAGGTTTACAAAATTATGAGGGGCACGGATAGGGTAAATAGGCAAAGTCTTTTCCCTGGTGTCGGGGAGTCCAGAACTAGAGGGCATAGGTTTAGGGTGAGAGGGGAAAGATATAAAAGAGACCTAAGGGGCAACTTTTTCATGCAGAGGGTGGTCCATGTATGGAATGAGCTGCCAGAGGAAGTGGTGGAGGCTGGTACAATTACAACATTTAAGAGGCATTTGGATGGGTATATGAATAGGAAGGGCTTGGAGGGATATGGGCCGGGTGCTGGCAGGTGGGACTAGATTGGGTTGGGATATCTGGTCGGCATGGATGGGTTGAACCGAAAGGTCTGTTTCCATGATGTACATCTCTATGACTCTATTTGTACTTCTTTGTTTTATTCAAATTACGATTTGGTGGGCCGGTGCTGGTCTGGGGTGGACAAAGTTAAAAATCACACAACACCAGATTATAGTCTCATAGGTTTATTTCGAAGCACTAGATTTTGAGGCGCTGCCTCTTCATCAGGTGGTTGTGGAACATTATTCAAATTAAGAATACTTGCTAAAAGAAACAATCATTCTGCCTGCAAAGATTTAATTTGGATAGATCAATCGAACTGACACACTCTCAGAGCATATTTTTAAATTTCTCCTCACTTCAGAAAAATATTTAACTACCCCCTTCGATTTTATACTACCTAGTTCATTCTTGGCTCAGTAACACCACTCAGTGAGAATGGTGTGTGTTTGGGCTCCACTCCAGCAACTTAAACAACATCGAGGTTGACACTTCAGAGCCTTACTAATTAAATGCTTCTTTTGGAAAATGCTGTTTTTTAAATTGACATTAAACCAAGGCTTCCTCTTGCCTCCCACAGAATGCAAGTAATTTCACAGCACTATTCAAAGAAATGCCAGGGAGTACTCCAATATTTATCCTTCAATCAACATTACAGTTTATCGAGTAACGACACTTGAAAGTTACTTCATCAGCTGTGAGCTGCACATGTAACATTGTGGAATTCTGATCATTATTAAATGTAACTTCTTCCTTTCTTATTTTATTCCATAGATGAACTGCTTTTGAGATGCAAATGATCCATGTGATCTCCCCTTTTTCCAAAGTTGCATATCCGTAAATAGGATTACAAAAACAAAACACTATGGATGCTGAAACCGGTGTGGAACAGTGAGAATAGTGGAAATGTCAGTAGGTCTGCTAACATCTGCGAAGAGAGAAACAGATCTAATATTTCAAGTCAATGACCTCTCAGCATTATTGAGAAAGGTTCAAGATCTGACAAGTCAATGAAAAGGGGTGCGGCCGAAAAAGCAAAAGAGATCTTTGATCAATTGGAAGGTGCAAAAGATGGAATTTATTCTGATGGTCCAACACAAAAGGGAGCACAAGAAAGATGCATCTGGAGACAGTATGAATAGCAGCATTACAAGCAGTTGTCATTCAAAAGCAAAGAGAAGAAAATAAGAGAAACAAGAGCAAAATAAATTAGCAAAGAAATAGAAAACAAAATGGGGACAGTCCATTTAAGCTGCAATTGTTGAACTCAGACTTGAGCCTAGAGGCTTTAAGATGCCCAATTGAAAAATTAGGAGCCTGAGTTTGCATTTAGATTCTTTTGGAAACAGCAAGAGTTCAAACTCATAGATCAGGGCAGGAGGAAAGTAGAGGATTAAAATGACAAATGATTAGAAGCTCAGGGTCACACTTATCGATTGAACGGTGGTGTTTCACAAAACAGTCAGCATGCAGTTTCCCAAATATACTGCAGATTGCATTGCTATGCATACGCACAAACATACAAATTAGAAGCACATGTAGGCTATTTAGCCCCTCAATTCTACTCCACCATTAAATGGTAATGAAGTCATAGAGATGTACAACACGGAAACAGACTCTTCAGTCCAACTCATCCATGCAGATCAAATACCCTCAATTAATCTAGTTCTATATGACAGCATTTGGCCCATATCCCTCTAAACCCTTCCTATTCATAAACCCATCCAGATGCTTTTTAAATGTTGCAATTGTACCAGCCTCCACCACTTCTTCTCGCAACTCGTTCCATACACACACCATCTTCGGCGTGAAAATGTTGCCCCTTAGGTCCATTTAGAATGTTTCCCCTCTTACCTTAAACCTATGCCCTCTAATTTTGTACTTCACTACCGTGGGGAAAAGACCTTAACTATTCATCCTATCCACACCCCTCATGATTTTACAAACCTTACACCCCTCAGCCTCCAACATTCCAGGGAAAATAACCCTAGGTTATTCAACCTGTCTCAAGCTCAAACCCTCTAAACTTGGCAACATCCTTGGAAATATTTTCTGGACTCTTTCAAGTTTAACAACTTTCCTATAGCAGGGTAACCAGAATTGAACACATTTATCTAACTGTAACCTCTAACCCACTTTCCTGCCTCTCCCTGATAACCTTTCACTCCTTGCTTAACAATTACCTACTTCTGCCTTGTTTTAAAAAAAAAATGGGATGCAAGCTTATAAGGGGTTGGCTGGAATATGGATGTGTGTTAACAAAACAATATACTAATTTTAAAGAACTACAATAAATCACAGTCTCACTTGGAAAGTGGGTACTTTGGACAGTAAGAACAGAAAAGTGCAGGTGTTGCATTTACAAGGAACATGGGAAGGGGAGATGATGTTGGTGTGACTGGCAGGTCAATCTGGATGCCTTGGTAGAAACTGTCCTCTAACAATTGAAAAGGGAGTGAAGGATGCGTTTTTGGTGGTGTCATGTTGGAGGCAGTGGTCATGATCGATAATGATCTGTTAAATGGGTGGGATGCAAGGACAAGAGGAAACCTGTCATCATTCTGGGAGAAAATTCTCTTGCATTACAAGAAGGACTAGACGCTGCAAAGTTTAAAACAAGAGCTTTTATTAAGGAAGTCAGTATTTACTGTGGAAAAGGATATGGAAGATATAGACTGTAGGGAAATAGATGGTGACATCTTGCAAAATGTCCAGATTACAGAGGAGGAAGTGCTGGATGTCTTGAAACGGTTAAAGGTGGATAAATCCCCAGGATCTGATCAGGTGTACCCGAGAACTCTGTGGAAAGCTAGAGAAGTGAATACTGGGCCTCGTGTGAGATATTTGTATCATCGATAGTCACAGGTAAGGTGCCGGAAGACTGGAGGTCAGCAAACGTGGTGCCACTGTTTAAGAAGGGCGGTAAGGATAAGCCAGGGAACTATAGACTGGTGAGCCTAACCTCAGTGGTGGGCAAGTTGTTGGAGGGAATCGTGAGGGACAGGATGTACATGTATTTGGAAAAGCAAGGACTGATTCGGGATAGTCAACATGGTTTTGTGCATGGGAAATCATGTCACACAAACTTGATTGAGTATTTTGAAGAAGTAACAAAGAAGATTGATGAGGGCACAGCAGATATATATGTGATCTATATAGACTTCAGTAAGGCGTTCGACAAGGTTCCCAATGGGAGACTGATTAGCAAGGTTAGATCTCATGGAATA
>NC_057731.1:4350272-4380453 GCF_004010195.1 Chiloscyllium plagiosum | reverse complement strand
TTGTGAAACTTGAAAGGGTTCAGAAAAGATTTACAAGGATGTTGCCAGGGTTGGAGGATTTGAGCTATAGGGAGAGGCTGAACAGGCTGGGGCTGTTTTCCCTGGAGTGTCGGAGGCTGAAGGGTGACCTTATAGAGGTTTACAAAATTATGAGGGGCACGGATCGGATAAATAAACAAGGTCTTTTCCCTGGGATCGGGGAGCCCAGAACTAGAGGGCATAGGTTTAGGGTGAGAGGGGAAAGACATAAAAGCGCCTAAGGGGCAACTTTTTCACAGAGAGGGTGGTACGTGTATTGAATGAGCTGCCAGAGGATGTGGTGGAGGCTGGTACAATTACAACATTTAAGAGGCATTTGGATGGGTATATGAATAGGAAGGGTTTGGAGGGAGATGGGCCGGGTGCTGGCAGGTGGGACTAGATTGGGTTGGGGTATCTGGTCGGTGTGGACAGGTTGGACTGAAGGGTCTGTTTCCACGCTGTACATCTCTATGACACTATGACTATGACTCTAAGTCATCATGTCAGATGATCTGTCTCAAAAAGTGACAGTCCAGCATACTTCCCGTAAAAAATTTCCTTCCCCTTTATATCAGAGGTTCCTGCAATGAAAACATTCACAATATTGATACACAGTCAGAAGGCAAGACGTTCTGGAGGATGTCAATTCCTGTGTGGCTGTCAGCACATCTCAGGCATGTGTTTAGTTTTCTCACTGGCTTTAACCTCTCGTGTTTTAAAATGTATGAGGAACGTCATCTGTCCTGGTCTTTTCCTGGGACTAATGAGTGTTGGAAGTGTGTGCAATGTCGTGGTATCTTTATACTAATGTACTGTCTCCCTCAGATGTCTCAGGTATTGCTCTGTCCTTAAGTATATCCAGGTCTGTCTGTGGCAAAGATATTTGTGGATCCTCAATTAATGTTAACTTGCTCTAGCTGCCCAGAGTTAATCTGCATGTTTTCTCCATAATACATTTTTTCCAATTGTATCGTGTTGGGAACTGGTCCAATCAATGCTATAATAATGGTTCATACCCACTTCCTGCCAGTGGTATAATTCCTTGCCAACATTTCTTAACCATTTTGGAAAACAGTGTTTGGTCTTCCATTGGAAAAGCCAGAATCCGTTGCTTCCTATCTTTAATATATATTGAAGTAATAACTGGTTGATGTAATATTTTGCATTCCTCAACAAGACAAGGGGCAGCACAGTGGCTTAGTAGTTAGCATTGCTCCCTCCCAGCGCCTGGGACTGGGTTAGATTCCACCCTCAGGCGACTATTTAAGTGGAGTTTGCACATTCTCCCAGTGTCTGCAGGAGTTTCCTCCTGGTGGTTCGGTTTCCTCCCTCAGTCCAAAGATGTGCAGGTTAGGTGGATTGGTCATGCTAAATTTCCCATAACGTCTAGGGGTGTGCAGGCTAAATGGATTAGCCATGGAAAATACAGGGATAGGTCAGGGATATGAGTCAGGTGAGATGCTCTTTAGAGGGTCAGTGTGGACTCGATGGGCTGATTGGCCTGATTCTAAACCTAATGGATTCTATGATTCTCAGATTGTCATTGGGGTTTAAACCCATCAAATACAGTGTTCAACTGACAATTTACCATAGATGGAAGAACTTTTGAGTCATATCATGGGCTGTGCTCTGGTATATTAACAAAAGCTAACACAGTCTTTTGCACAATGATTCTTGTTCTCCTGTTACCTTTAAGGAATGTTTCATTAAAGTTAAAAAAAAAACTGCTGATGCTGTAGATCTGAAATGAAAACAGAAATTCAAAGTTTGTGCGAAGATTTGTAGCTCGGGTGCTCGTTGTTGTGGTTCTGTTCGCCGAGCTGGAAGCTTTGGTTGCAAACGTTTCGTCCCCTGGCTAGGCGACATCATCAGTGCTTGGGAGCCTCCTGCGAGGCGCTTCTTTGATGTTTCCACCGGTGTTTATAGTGGTCGTTTCGTGGCTAGTTGATGTTCATGTATGCGTATTGTTAGCTGTCTTCCTGTTTGTCCTATATAGTGTTTTGTGCAGTCCTTGCATGGTATTTTGTACACTACATTAGTTTTGCTCATGTTGGGTATCGGGTCCTTCGTTCTGGTGAGTTGTTGTCTGAGCGTGGCTGTTGGTTTGTGTGCCGTTATGAGTCCTAGGGGTCGCAGTAGTCTGGCTGTGAAGTGTAAACTTTAGGTAATCCATAGGTTTAATTTCTGAGCAAACTTTGCTGACAATCCATTTGAGGCTGGGTGATAAGAAACTGATCACATATATTGAATTCCGCTGTGCTTTAGATACAGGTCGGTCTGTTATAGCACGTGCACGTCTCAGCAACATGAATTCGCTGTAACTTGATTGACGCATTGAGGCAACGTAATTACAGTGTCAACACTTTAAGTGCTGTTTCTAAAGCGCAATTTCTCCATAACACTGGATTGCACAAGAACACAACCATCGCGTGACAGAAGAACTGACTGTACTCCATAAACTCACGTGGTATAAACTGTGGATTATCACCAACAAGTTGATCCTGATACCAAATCCTGCTAAGATTGCCCTCAATCTTTCAACAGTTTTCTCAAGAGGTCATCTTCATAATGCCAATTTCAGGTGACTTAATAATAGCATCAATGACTACGAAAAAGATTTGCCCTTCAAAACGTCCAATGTAGTCAATCTTGAGTCTTTGCCATGGTCTTTTTGGCTATTCCATGGGCGCAATGGCACTAATGAAGGTCCACTGCAAATCTGTGTGCAATCTGCACCTTTTCCTCAACTCTGGGATCGAGCCCTGGTTACTAAACAGAGCTTCTGGCTATCCCCTTCATTCTGGCAATACCACAATGATCTTTGTGTAGTTGATTTATCTGTGGTGGAATGATAATCCTCTTTCCCCATATGATACATCCTGCCTTTACTGATTGTTCTAGCTTCTGCATGACATATAGTTTCATTTCTGGGGTTTCTGTACTTCTGCTCTATGTTGTAAATGTTTTCCTCAAACAGATACATTCAATGGGCTATTTTTTGCTGTAAACAAATTCTTTATGCCAGTAATTTGCTGCTGTATGATTTTTCCATATTGATGATAGTTCTGAGTCTGCACTGGTGCTCATCTCTTCACGACTCTTATGCTCAAGCTTTACTGTTGAGTTTCCTTGGCTGCGAGCTCAGTCAAACTGCTATTTCAAATGCTTTTTTTTAAAGATTGGACTCCTTTCCTTTTCTGAATTACTTCACATCTTAAACCACACACCAGTCTGTTTCTGAAACCATCAGTTTAACTGTTTCCAAATTCATAACATTCTGCTGTGTCTTTAAAGTTGCTCCAACCGGGAGACAGATTTATCATCATTTTAGTTGCATTTGTGGAATCTGAACATTTCAGCAATTAGCAATGGTTTTGGCAAAAAACATTCTGTAGGATGTCTACTACTTCTTCAAAAGTTTCAGAACTTGGTTTCTGCCCATTCCAAACTCTGGGTGGGTTAAAAGTTTACCCACACCCCCCAATATACTCAGAAAAGCACGAACAACCATGCCCATTTTGTTAGCTTGAACAAAATAAAGGAATTTCTCTATGAAGGAATTTCAGCTCTCAGTATTTCAGTCATAGAGTACTATGGTACCAATTATTCCCACAATTTTGATGGAAAATGCCGATGCAGCACAATGTTCCACAGAGTTTTTTGAACTACCTTCTTCCCATTTAAAACAAGGTATTCCATAGGTTGCCTCTTTGTTTGTTTACCAAGTCCACACCTTTGGCTCAAAACATTTCCTTATATCTCAGCTATAAAACTATAGGATCCCTATAGCCCATTGAGTCTGCACCAACCCTCTGAACAGCATGCCACCCAGGACTCGGGGTGGCAGCAAGAGCTTTTATTAAGGAGGTGTTCACTATGCAAGGCGACAGGCCAGACTGAACTACTTACCTCCAAAATTTCCCTCATGACAATGTCATCATGAAGGCGAGACTGGGCTCAAATTGATAGTCAACACACTTAAATAAATACACAAGTGCAAGAAATGACGTTGACATGGTCAATTGTGTGTCAAATTGGGGGGAGTCTTTGGTTAAGAGAAATACAAGGTATCAGAAGGCTGGAATGGAAGCTTTAATCAAAACACTTGCAACAAAGACTGAGAAATTGGGAGAACAGAGTGGAGTCCTTACAAGAAGCGGGTGTGAAGAGGTTTGCTTAAGGTGCTCGACGAATCAGGGGGCCTAAAAAGGATAGTCATTGAGATAAATTATTACCAGAAATGGAGTCAAAGAAGTTGAAGAACAGAAGTGAAGAGTCAGATCTGGACTACAAATAGTTAATTTGCTTAATATGCAGCAAAATTGGAATCTTAACAATTTAGCATGCAAATAACATATGGCAAGCCAAGAAGAATTAGCTGTCAGCATTAACTGGAATAACTATCTTCGAAATGTAAAGCTTGAAACTCATGAACTGGTCAAACTGAATCTGATCAGAACCTGCAATTAATTCTAGTGCAGCAAAGAGACAGTCTGCTGGAATCATTGCAAAATATCTGCTGAAAGAATCAAGTTTCAGTTCAAAAGGATTTATTTTCTGCCCAACTTAAGAGATTCAGGAGTTCTTCTCAAGTTTTCATCTGAATAAAACTGTGTAGAATATGCAGCATAAAAAAAAGGCAATCAGCCCAACTAACGTGTTGCTTCTTCACACGATTCTCCTAGAATTCAGTCTACCTCATTCCAGCCTTCTGATGTAACTCATCATTCTTGCTCCCTTAACGTATTCATCTACTTTCCATTTGAAAGAAATTTCTATGGTACATCATAGTATTAGCTCAACTGCTTCCTGAATTCCACATTGTTACCATAAAAAATTCCCTTTCTATCCTCATTTACCTTGTTCAAAACTATCTTTTATTAATGGCTTTGCACATTATTAATTTTAAAAGAACATTTAGAAGCAGCAGGCTTTGCACAAGCGATTGGGAGAGATCACACCCAGAGTCAGTAAAAACACATCTGTAGTGAGGCACAAACCAAGTGAATGTTCACTTCTTGGATTTTGGAGCAGCATGGGAATTCAGTGCAGAATGGAAAAAGTGCTTTATGCTTTTTCTCTTGGCTCATAGTTTGTAATGTCCTTTCAACAGGATAAATTAAGGCCCAAGGACCAGGGTCCAATACAAAACGAAAGAGTAACATCACAGGAAAACTAAGTTCTTTGGTTAGTAAGAACTGCTGTTGGATACTTATTGAGGATTACTGGAAATGCACCAGGGATAAGTATCGTCAAAGAATAAGAAAGGGGAGTATCTTTTTGATTTAAAAGCCAGTTAATAAGATTAGTTTAATTTAAATTTTGAATCATGGCAGGTGAGGTCAACCGAGTGCAATGTGTAACCTATGCTATGCAATGCGGGAAATCATGGATTCAGCTGGTGTCCAAGATGAGCACATGTACAGAAAGTGCTCCCATCTGCACCAACTTGGTCTCTGTATTTCAAGTGGCTCTGGAAACACTGTGGCACATCTGAGAGGTCGTGATTAACATAGTCAGCTTGTTAAAGTGGTGGTCATACTGCAGCTCAAAGAACTGGAGCAAAGAATGGAATGGGTGACCAACCATACAGTCAAAGAGAAACAGGCAAGTAGTACAGGAATCCCCTAAGGTCCCACACACAAATCGGTATCCCATTTTGAAAGGTTAAGGAGGCCTTGGTCTGGCACCATGACGAGCCTGACTTCAGATGAGGGAAGAAGAAAGCATGAGCGACAATGACAGGGGATTCTTTGATTAGGGGAACAGACAGGCATTTCTGTGGCTGCAGACATGATTCTTGGATAGTTGTTGCCTCTCTGGTACCAGGCTCCAGAATGTCACTGAATCATGATAAGAAAATACAATGATGTGATACACATTGGTACTAACAATATAGGTAGACTGAGGGGTGAGATCTTGCAATAAGAACCATGCTGTAAATTAAAAAGCAGGATTTCTAAGATTGCAAACTCTTGGTCTTTCCCAGTGCCACATGTTAGCGAGTGCAAGAATAGATGAATAGGGTCGACAAATGCATGGCTGAAGATTGGTGCAGAGGGTTTTAGATTCTTAAATCATTGGGACTGATTCAGGAGAAGAACAAATGTCCACAAATGGGACAGTCTGCACCTGAACCAGAATGGAACCAACATCCTTACAGTAGATCGTGTTAATGGTATTACAAGTTTAAACTGGTTCTGCAGGGGCAGGAAAGTCAATATTGACATTTAGAAAAGAAACAGATGTCAGATATGACAAAACTGGATGGCCTCTACTTTAATAATAGGAATATTATAGGTAAGACAGAGGAGTTAACAGAATGACTTGTCATAAAGAATTACAACATTGGGTTGCCATCACAGAGATGTGGTTGAGGAAGGTACAGAATATGAAACTCAACATTCTAAGGTGTAAAATCTTCAGGCAGGACAAGAGGGTGTGTAAAAGAGGAAGCATGGTCAATAACAACTACAGAGTCAGTCACTATTCTAAGGAGGGATGATATTTTGGGCAGGACATCAAAGGAAGCTTTTTGGGTCGAGTTTAGAACTAAACAAGAAGCAATCACGCAAGTGTATTATCGGACCCCAAACCGTCAATGGGCAATTCAGGAACAAATAACTAGACAATTCACTGAAGTGCACAAAAATAATAATGGGATAATTGTATTAGGTGATTCAATATCCCAATGAATGTTTGGGAATTATCATATTATAAAAATTTAGAGAAGGCAGATTTCATGAAACGCAATCAGGAGAGTTTTTTTTGTCAACACATACAAGGTCCGACAAGGACTGGTGCAATGATGGATCTAATTCTGAGGAACAAAACTAGACAGGTGTTTGGAGATATCAGTGACCACAACATAGTATGACTTACGTTTGTTGTGAAGAAGGAAGAAGAGCTGCAAAAAAGGGTTTCGGGTTTGGGGATGGCAGATCTCAAAGTAAGGCAGGATCTGGCCGAAGTAGACTGAGAACAGCTACTTGAGGGTAAAGCTACAGCAGAACACTGGGAGGCATTCAAAAAGGGATTGGGGGAATGTGTTCCCTTTGGAGTGAAATGCAGGAGCAACAAGCCCAGATGACTAGGAAAATTAAGGACTGGATAAAAAGGAAAAAAAAAGAGAAAAAAAAAGAGACAAAGGGTGCAAATCAAACAGAGGCCAGTGGAATACACAAAGAGCAGAGGGAAATTTAAGAAAGCAATCAGGCAAGGAAAGAGACGGCATGAAAAATCACTGGCAAGCAAGATTAGGAAACATCCCAAGATAGTCTACAAATATTTCAAGGAAATGAGAATAACCAGAAAAAGAGGAGGGCCCATTCGGGACCAAGGAAGAAACGTGTGCATGGAGCCAAAGGACATTAGTAGATTGGTGAACAAATCTTTCACAACTATCTTCACTTGGAAGAAGAAAAATATCAATACAAAATTCAGGTTCTTCAACAGATGGCTATCAGGAAGAAGGAGGTTTTTGTGGGCTTAAAAGTAGATAAATGCCCAGGACCAGATGAGTCGTATCCCAGGCTATTGTGAGAGATGAAGGAGCAAATCACAGAAGCCCTGAACCAAATTAATTCCTTTCTGGCCAAAAGGTAGGTTGGCAGCAAATGTCGTTCCGATTAGAGTAGTGCTGGAAAAGCACAGGTCAGGCAGCATTGGTGAGCAGGAAAATTGACATTTTGGGCAAAAGCCCTTCATCCATTCCTGATGAAGGGCTTTTGCTCAAAGTGTCAATTTTCCTGCTCCTCGGATGCTGCCTGACCTGCTGTGCTTTTCCAGCACCACTCTAATCTAAACTCTGGTTTCCAGCATCTGCAGTCCTCACTTTTGCCAAGCAAATGTAGTTCCACTTTACCACCCTTTTTGAAGAGATAAACCAGGGAATTAAAGATCAATGAGTGGAAGAGAAAGTAATTCCAAGGAGAGAATTAAGCTTCATTCAGAGAAGCAAGGTATGACAAAGGATAGTCACCACACTCTCGACTCTGATCTCCAACATCTGCAGTCCTCACTTTCTCCAAAGGATAGTCAGCATGGTTTTGTCAGAGGGAGGTGATGCCTAATAACTCAGTTCAATTTTTCAAAGAATGACCAAATGTGTAGATAATGGTAGTGCAGATGATGAAATGAATATGAATTTCAACAAAGCTTTGGAGGTTTGGTAGTGATTGTAATGAGGTCAGCCAGCTGGACCAGATTAACATCCCCAGTCCGTGAGACCTGACTGATATATAAGGATGAATATCAGAGATCTTGAGCCTTGAATTCCTGACTCAGTGAAAGGCAGTATTATTGGCGAGTTCTGAGAAGATTTGTAGCTCAGGTTGAGGTTTTGGATGTAGGTTTGCTCACTGAGCTGAAAGATTCATTCCCAGACGTTTCGAGGCAGTGTTATTGTCAAAGAGAATGTTCATGATGGTATGCCAGTCTCTGAACAGTATTTCAGTGGCAACAAGATGAAAGCATGATCATGAACAAACTCACTCACAGCAGTCGTTTAGAATTTGGAGCTAAGTATTTTCTTACATTATGCCTCTGTTTGACTTGTTTGACCCTGCTGTCGAGGACTCATCTGTGGAAAGAATGTGTCATTTTTTTCTGGGCAAATGACATTGTGGCAGATGAAAAAAATGAGTGATTCTCTTGCCAGCCTGTAGAGCTGCAGCTTCTTCTTCTTGGAGCCTAACCTTTCCTGAGACACCAGATACTAAAGCCTTTCAAAATTGATTGATACAGTGAAGGAATACTATGACCCCCAAGCCTCCTTTAATTCTGAGATGCTATCACTCTTACTTAGCAATTCCAGAACCAGGGGAATCCGTACTGGGTGTTTTGGCTAGGTTAAGATGACTAGCCAAAGCCTGTGAATTTGGTTTAACCCTTAATCAGATGATTACAGATCATCTAATATGTGGGATTAATGGTATGACTATGCAAAAAAACCACTGGCTATAACTCAACTGGACTTCAAACAGGTACTACATCTCGATTTATCTTTGGAAAATGTGGCAAGTGGAGCACGAGAGTTGCAAAACATTCTCAGGGAAGTGGATACATTCACCAGACGCCTAAGGTGGGGGAATAACGCAGGAGTGCAGGCAACTGCATTACCTTTATTCATTCACGGAATGAGGGCATTTCTGGCTAGGCCTATATTTATTGCCCATCCCTAATTGCCCAGAAGGCAGTTAAGAGTCAACCACATTGCTCTGGGTCTGGAGTCACATGTAGATGAGAGCAGTTAAAGATGGCAGCTTCCTTTCCAAAAGGACATTAGTGAATCAGATGGGTTTTTTTCCTGACAATCAACAATAGATTTGTGGTCATCATTTGACTCTTAACTCCAGATTTTTATTAAATTCAAATTCCACCGTCTGCCGTGGTGGAGTTCAAACCAGAGTTCCCAGGACATGATCTGGGTCTCTGGATTAACCAGTAGGCCATCGCCTCACTCAGGAAATATCCTGATAAGAGTAACTCCAGTTTGGTCAACAGCAAACCACTAAAATAAAGCCAAGTCCCAGCCAAACACGTAAAACTTTCTTCAGGAATCTGCCCGGTAAGACACGCTAATTATTGCCAATATGGGGATTCAGAACAGTAACACAGCCCAACTAAACTTAAATGGAGTAAGTTAACTCATAGGCCAATATCCAGGAAGGTGTCCAGGAGAGTTCATACATCTCCTGTATCTGGCTTGGAATTTTTTTTAAAGATTAGATTCCCTACATTGTGGAAACAGGCCCTTCGGCCCAACAAGTCCACACTCACCCTCCGAAGAGTAACCCACCCAGACCCATTTCCCTCTGACCTAACACTATGGGCAATTTAGCATGGCCAATTCACTTGAACTGCACATCTTTGGACTGTGGGAGGAAACCCACGCAGACACGGGGAGAATGTGCAAACTCCACACAGACAGTTGTAAGAGGCTGGAATCGAATCTGGGACCCTGGTGCTGTGAGGCAGCAGTGCTAACCACTGAGCCACCGTGCCGCCCTAATTAAAATGCTTTGCAACATCCAAATCAGAACCAATGACAATAAACGTCTGGTTAAATGGCCATCCAGTTCAAATGGAGGTCAATACCAGCACCGCCATGTTAATGAACTCAGAAACAATCTTTTAATAAAATTCGCCCTTAAAATTGTGCAAATCTTCGGCTAGGCAGAGTACCTACACGTCGAACCTTAGCAGATGAAAGATACAACCTCCGCCCCAGTCTCTTTTGAAAGGTAGTTGGTTCTATTAACAATGATTGTAGTAAAAGGCTCAGACCCAAGCTTGAAAGGAGCAAAATCAGTTGCGAAAGATTCACGTAGTTCAGCTCAACATTTGTCAAGTTGAAAATGGCTGCCTGAGTGAAGTCCCAGAAGTTTTCCAAGAAGATCAAGGGACTTTACAAGAAGCCAAAGTGACTTAGTTTTGACCATGAAGCAAGGCCGTTTAGTGCCATTTTCCTTTCAGGGAAAAGTAAAAGCAGAACTCACACGACTGGAAAGTGAAGGAACAATTAAAACAGTGCAATTTGCAGAATGAGTGGTGCTGGTTGTACCAATTTTCAAGCCCAATGTGGCAATTTGCTTTTGTGGGGATTTTAAACAAACAGTACAACCGTTTTTTGCAGATGGATAAATACCCAATCCTTCAGACACAGGATTTGCACACAAAAATTGGCTGGATTTTGTCCTTGACTAAGCTTGATATGAGCTATACTTGATTGTAATTGCACTTCAACCAGGATTCTCAGAACTATATTTCAAGTTATATGCATATGGGCTTGTACCAATATACGAGACTGCCATTTGGAATCTCGGTAACCTATTCAATTTTTCAGGGGAAAACAGAGAACATTTTGCAAGGTCTACCTCAAGCTGCCATTTACCTAGATGCCGTCCTGATAACCAGGAAAACTAATAAGGAATGCTAAGAGAATTTAGATATAGTCCAAAGATGTTTTTCCAAGGCAGGCATAAACCTTAGAAGGAAAGAGTGTGTGTTTTGCACCCCCGAAGTGACTTATTTGGACTACGGGGTCGACAAGACTGGGTTACACACCACTTTATCTTGTGCGGATGATCACAGATGCCTTGGCCCCCACATCTGTTTAAGAGCTTAGGTCTTTTCTGGGTCTGGTAAATTATGTCAAGTTTTATACAACCTGGCATCAGAGCATCAACTGAGCGGAATGGTGGATCAGTGGTTAGCACTGCTGCCTCACAGCGCCAGGGACCCAGATTCGATTTCAGCCTCGGGCGACTGTCTGTGTGGAGTTTTCACATTCTCCCTGTGTCTGCATGGGTTTCCTCCCACAGTCCAAAGATGTGGTCAGGTGAACTGGCCATGCTAAATTGCCCACAGTGTTAGGTGCATTAGTCAGAGGGAAATGGGTCTAGGTGGGTTACTTTTCAGAGGATTGGTGTGGACTTGTTAGGCTGAAGGGCCTGTTTCCACACTGTAGGGAATCTAATCGAATCTAACTCCTTCAAAAAATAAAGGGTCAACTTTGAAGATGGTCTCAAAGACAAGCCTTGGCTTTTGATGAAGTAAAGAAACAGTTATCATCCTCTGATGTGTTGGCAAGAATCATCTGGTATTGAAGATGCAATGCCTGCCCAAATGGCATTGGGGTGGTACTTGCTCATTGCTGGCCCATTGGAGAGGAATGCCCAAGAGCCTATGCATCCAGGACTTTGGTTAATGCAGTCAGTAAACATGCCAAAAAAGAAAAAGAAGGTTTGGTGGTCATATTTGGAGTTAGAAAATTCCACCTTTATAGGCGAAAATGTCTAATAATCACAGGGACCACAAGCCCCTACTTGGTCTGCTTAAAAAGGATAAGGCAGTGCCACTCACAGCTTCGGGTTGCATTCAGCAATGAGCTCTAATATTAAGCTCTTATAAATACAAATTAGAACACTATCTCGGAGACCGAGTAGTGAAGGCAGTCGCATCAAGTTGCCTTTCATTAGCAGACATACCATCTGTGATATCCCCAGTGGAACAGTCGGTCATGACATTGATTAGTAGCATATCCAGAAAAGTCACAGCTAACAATATCAGACTTTGGACCCAAAGATCTAGTCCTTTCCAAACTAAAACAATTGTTATTAATGGGACAATGAAATGGCTGTCGCAGCTAAAATTAAAACCTTTTTGGACTCAGTGAGACCAGCTCACAGTAGAGAATGGCATAGTGTTATGGGGAGTGACAGTACTTGTGCTGAACGAAGGTGGCTGTCAAACATTGGCTGAACTACACCAGGGCCATTCAGGGGTCTCCAAAATAAAGATGTTGGCAAGGAGTTATGTCTAGTGACCAGATTTGGATACACACATACCTGCATTGGCAACTTTTCCACCAGAGTGACAACAAAGACAAAAATTACTGCCAACAGCTTCCCCACATCCTGAAAATAGCTGGGTAAACCTGCATGTTGATTATGCAGGTTCTTTCATGAGGTCATTGTACTTAGTCATTGTAGATGCCCACTCCAAGCAGTTGGACCTGCATACAGTCCTTTCATGAAAGACTGGAGCAACAATCAAAAAAATTGCACAGGTGTTTTGCGACACAAAGTCCCAGAGGTATTGGTCGCAGATAATGGGTCATCATTCACCAACAGGGGCTCCAGTTACTTGTTAACGTTGAATGGGATTTGACAAATGTGGACAGTGCTATACCACCCATCATCTAATCGCCTGACAGAACGAGCTGTCTTAACCTTAAAGGCTGGATCGAAGAAAGAGTCTTAGCCTCACTAGATACCAGGTCATCATGGTTCATGGTGATTACAGGACCACCCCACATGCAATACAGAGATAGCACCAACAGAGATGCTCATGGGTTGTCAATTCTGGATGATGGTGACGATGATGATATTGTCTGGTTGTGTGTGTTTGTGTGTGCGTGTTTTGAGGGGTATGGGCACGTATGTCCTCATATGTGTGGTGGGGGGGGGCAAAGAATGGTGAGTGTGCGTGCCTGCGTATGGGAGAAGGGTGTGTGTGTGTGGTTGGCTTGGGAGTGTCTGTGTGTGTGTATGCATGCATGTGCATGTGCGCATGTGTTTGCCTGGATGAGAAAAATGGCATCAGGGATACCATTGCAGAACCCAAGACTCTGCCAAGCGAAGGGCAAAGTTTGGTGCAAGAATCATGGAAATAGCCCCACATGAGTAACAGCTGGGATCAGGACCACGGACTTCAAATTTGAGTAGGTGTAACAGTCCTGAATGAGCATGTGGACTATTTAAATTTGCAGACTCCCTGGGCCCAACGCTTGCCCTGCCACTCAGTGCCTTCAGAAATACTTCAGGAATCCATTGATTTACCCTCTCCATCAAACATTGTTGAGTTCTCTGAATCAGAAATGGACATGACGGAATTAGCCATTTTGATGCTTCTACCGCTGGAAGAAGGGAGTGAAAGTCTAGAGAGGCGCTTCAGGCACAAGAGGCGAGCTTCCAAGTAGGAAGAACCAAATCCAGTGTTAAAACACTGCAGGAGACTCTCAAAGGAATCAGAGGAGGGCTCAGAGGAGGAAGGATATAGTGATTGTAATAAGGTCAGCCAGCTGGACATCATAGAATATGAGTTCCCTGACTGGACCAGATTAACATTCCGAATCGGACAGACCTGGCTGAGATAAAAGGATGAATGTCAGTGATATTGAGTCACCGAATGCCTGACTCAGGGAGAGACACAGTTATTGTCAAAGACTATGCGTATGTAAATGAAGGATGATTGATGATAGGATGCCAGCCTCTGAAGAGCAATTTTGAATTCCACATGGGAGACTGATAAATAAGGCAAAGCACATAGTAGTGGGAAGTTGTGCGTGGAGTCCAAGGATTAGTGAAGCACTAAATGAATATTTTTCTGTCAGCATTCACACTGGAAAAAGACAATGTTGTCGAGGAGAATACTGAGATACAGGCGACTAGACTAGACGGGATTGAAATTCACAAGGAGGAGGTCATAGCAATTCTGTAAAGTGTGAAAATAGATAAGTCCCCTGGGCCAGATGGGATTTATCCCAAGATTTTCTTGGAAGCCAGCGGAGAGATTGCAGAGCCTTTGGCTTTAATCTTTATGTTAACATTGTCTACAGGAATAGTGCCAGAAGACTGGAGGATAGCATATGTTGTCCCCTTGTTCAAGAAGGGGAGTAGAGACAACCCTGGTAATTACAGCCTTACTTCGGTTGTGGGTCAAATGTTGGAAAGGGTGATAAGAGATAGGATTTATAATCATCTGGAAAGGAATAAGTTGATTATGGGTCGTCAATACTGTTTTGTGAAGGGTAGGTTGTGCCTCACAAACCTTATACAGTTCTTTGAGAAGGTGACCAAACAGGGAGGTGAGGGTAAAGCGGTTGATGTGGCATATATGGATTTCAGTAAGGCGGTTGATAAGATTCCCCATGGTAGGCTATTGCACAAAATATGGAGGCATGGGATTTAGGGTGATTTAGCGATTTGGATCAGAAATTGGCAGCTGAAAGAAGACAGAGGGTGGTGGTTGATGGGAACTATTCATGCTGGGGTTCAGTTTCTAGTGGTGTACTGCAAGGTCTGTTTTGGGGCCACTGCCCGTTTGTTATTTTTATAAATGACGTAGATGAGGGCATAGAAGGATGGGTTAGTAAATTTGCTGATGACACTAAGTTCGGTGGAGTTGTGGATAGTGCTGAAGGAATGTTGCTGGTTACAGAGGGACATAGGTAAGCTGCAGAGTTGGGCTGGGAGGTGACAAATGGAATTTAATGTAGAAAAGTGTGAGGTGATTCATTTTGAAAGGAGCAACAGGAATGAAGAATACTGGGTTAATGGTAAGATTCTTACTGGTGTAGATGAACAGAGAGATATCGGTGTCCATGTAGATACCTGAAAGTTGCCACCTAGGTTGATAGAGTTGTTAAGAAGGAATACGGTGTGCTAGTTTTATTGATAGAGGATTTGAGTTTCGGAGCCACAAGTATAAAACTCTGGTGCAGCCACACTTGGAATATTGCAAACAGTTCTGGTCACTGCATTATAGAAAGGATGTGGAAGCTTTGAAAAGGGTGCAGAGGAGATTTACTGGGATGTTGCCTGGTATGGAGGGAAGGTCTTATGAGGAAAGGCTGAGTGACTTGAGGCTGTTTTCGTTAGAGAGAAGGTTAAGAGGTGACCTAATTGAGACATATCAGATAATCATAGGGTTAGATAGGGTGGACAGTGAGAGCCTTTTTCCTCAGATGGCTAGCACGAGGGGACATAGCTTTACATTGTGAGGTGATAGATATAGGACAGATGGCAGAGGTAGTGTTTTTACTCAGAGAGTACTAGGGGCATGGAATGCACTGCCTGTAACAGTAGTAGAATCGCCAGCTTTAAGGACACTTAAATGGTCATTGGATAAATGTATAGATGAAACTGGAATATAGTGGGATCTTGAGATTATTTCCACAGGTCGGCGCAACATTGGAGGCGAAAGGCCTGCACTGCACTGTAACGTTCTATGTTCACGTGGGATCCATTGTGATTTGGCAAGTTGGATCCGAAACTGGCTCAGTGGCAGGAGACAGAGGGTGGTGATAGAAGGTTGTTCGTGAGAGTGGAGGCCAAAGTCCAAGGACATAGTATTGTTCATGATACATATAAACAATGTAGATGGAAGGGGGGGATCATAATTAAGTTTGCAGATGACACGAAGATTGGTCAGGAGGTTGACAGTGAGGAAGAATTTGTGTTGCAGACGTTTCGTCCCCTGTCTAGGTGACATCCTCAGTGCTTGGGACCTGGCTGTTCTCTGTTTGGTTTGTCCTATAATAGTAGTGTTGTCCCAGTCGAACTCATGTTGCTTGTCATCTGCATGTGTGGCTACTAAGGATAGCTGGTCGTGTCGTTTCGTGGCTAGTTGGCGTTCATGGACGCGGATCGTTAGCTGTCTTCCTGTTTGTCCTATGTAGTGTTTTGTGCAGTCCTTGCATGGGATTTTGTACACTACATTGGTTTTGCTCATGCTGGGTATCGGGTCCTTCGTTCTGATGAGTTGTTGTCTGAGAGTGGCTGTTGGTTTGTGCGCTGTTCACAGAAGCGCTTCACAGGAGGCTCCCAAGCACTGAGGATGTCACCTAGACAGGGGACGAACCGTCTGCAACACAAATTCCCAGCTCGGCGAACAGAACCACAACAATGAGCACCCGAGCTACAAATCTTCTCACAAACTGTGAGGAAGAATGTCTTAGATTCCAGGAGGGTGTAAATGATTGGTCAGATGGGCAGATCAGTAGGAGATGGAATTCAACCCTGACATATGTAAGGTGATGCATTTTGAAAGCAAGAAAAGGACAAAGGAGTACTTAATGATTGGCAGGACACCAGGAAGCTCAGAAGAGCAGAGAAATGTTGGGTGTTTGTCCACTCATGCCTGAAGGTGTCAGGGCAATTAAGTAGCATTTGGGACACTTGCTTTTATTGGTTATGGCATAAATATTAAGGGCAGCAAGGTCATGTTGGAACTGAGTAGGTCTTTGGTTAGGCCACAACTGGAGTACTGTGTGCAGTGTTGGTCTCCATACGATAGGAAGGATGTGTTACATTAGGGCTTTAGGGTAATTCACCAGGATGTTGCCTTGGATTCAGCATTTCAGTTATGGAAACAGGCTGGCTAAGTTCTGGTTGTTTTTTTTGGAGCAGAGAGGTTGAAGGGGAACTTGACAGAGGAGTTTAAGATTATGAGGAGGATAGACAAGGTGAATTGAAGCAACCATACCTCCAGTGGAAAGGTCATAATTTTAGGGTGAAAGGCAGCAAGTTTAGAGGGGATTTGAGGAAAAGGTTTTCAATCAGAAGGTAATCGGATCTAGAGCGCACTGCCTGGGAGAGTAGTTGAGGTGGGTAACTTTGCAAACTTTGAATAGTACTTAGATCAGCACTTGAGTGTGATAACATTCAAGACCGTGGGCCTTATGCTAAAAGGTGGGACTGATAATAGATATAGTGTAGCTTTGGCAGCACTGACTGGATGAGTCGAAGGGTTCTTTCTGTACTGTATGAGCGAGAGTTTTCAGGTGTCTACCTAAAACAAAACCAACCAGTTCAATCTGTCCTGACTACGATATTGTCACATTTGTCATTCCCATTAATATTTTTCTGCACTTTCTATAATGTGCCTTCAATGTAGACAACAGGACTGTGTACAGGATCTTTAATGTGGCTGAACCATGACCCTATATAAGTCAACATAACATTATGTTGATACTTTTGAATTCAATACCCCAAGAAATAAACTCCAAGACTTTGTTCATGGTTCTAATTACCTTGCTGACCTCAATGTTGTATTCCTGGATTCTTTAGCTTTTCTATCCCATTCAATTGCAAATCATACTGATCCCAATTCTTGCAGAACATCATTTAGTACTCTCATCTAATCTGAACAAGTCTGTGTCCAAACTTTGTGCTTTCTGTATTTTTTCGTCAATTGTCTATGTATGTAGCAAAATGTAGCAAGACGCCCAATATTAAGTGCAGTGAGCTACACCACTAGACTAAGACTGCAGCTTTCTTCTGACAAGATACAGTAGCACATTAAGGGCAATTTTGTTCTTGGAAATTCATGTGCAAAGTGTGTGGCAACTCAGCAGAGTGCGGTTCCAAAAGATGTGATTTTAGGCATGAAAACATTAACCGTACTCCACCACACTTGTTTAATTTTAGTTGCATCCTCATGTTGTAATCTTCCTCTTTCCCATTGATTTCTGCTTTCAAACTTCTTGCCCAACAAATCCAAGTTCAAATTAACCATAGTGTCCAGTAACTAAACAATGGTAAGACCGTACCATCCTTAGCCCTTACCACAATGATAGATCCCGGTCACTTGATTGCTTATGTCTTCATCTATTATTAACTTTGCTGGATGTATTTCTCTTCCTCATTTTATGGATGCGAGGAGGCTGATGTGGGAATGGGGAAGTATGTGTGTTTTATTCTCAATCATTCTTGACTTTCTCAGCAGTGCTCTTAGAAAACGTTAGTTACTATATCAGAGACAGTGATGTATTATGCTTATTTGTGGCAAAATTTACTCCCACATTTTGGGTTTGATGTAACAGGAGTGAAAAAGAAAAAAAATTAAATCAATAGGAATCGGCTTCACTCTGAGTGGCTTTAAGCTCAAATTTCTGGCCAAGTAATACATCTCCCATTAAGCACTGAAGTGCTGTTTTACATTTCAGAAAAAGCAGTAAGCCAAATCACTGCTTCTAGGTCAAATCGTCATAAGAGTTCACAAATTATTTTCTCACTAACGTCAGGATATTTCTCTGGTCCTGAACAAAACACATGCCTTAATTGACAACAATTTAGATTACTAATCATATATCTAATGTTAGAGAGATAAGCATGTTGGTCAAAATTAGTTGCCACATTTTCACACAAAGTAACAGCCGCCAGTTTTCAAGACACTACATAAAGTGCCAAAAAATACTGACAAAAGAAAGCTCGTCTTAAGTATGAAATGTGCAACAGTCGTGTTGCTCTACTTGATTGCCATCTTGAAATGTGTATCATCCTACAAACCATCTTGGGAAAACAACCAGCAACTCCTGCTAGATCCCATACACTGACTTATATTGACAAATTTCTAATCTCATAAAGCCAACTCCGAATGCAAGCCTTGCCAAACATGTACATTTAAATGAAAGGAGGTTGATTGAAACATTGAATATAGGCCAAAAGACAGGCATTTTGGCACTTATGAAGTGGTGTCATGTTTTACGGGTTGACTTGTACACTACAATCTCCAGTCTGAATTAACTGTAAAACGCTTTGTGAAGTATGTTTTAGTTATGGTGCAAGGTAAAGTAGCACCAGAGTCTGGATCTATCAGTCAATCTGCAAGACCAGGAAGATCGCTGGGGACTGCCAGTATGCAAGGGCAGCTCAACTTGAAAGACAAGGTATTCAAGGATCCATTAAAATAGCTTGCAGTTAAGGTCATTTGTCAGGACAGAATTATGAAATCAAGAATGTGCTTTTCAAATAGGTGTGGTGACAACGGTACTTTTGAACATTAAGCTTGTGCACAGCAGTTGCTGACATTGTCAATTAACTATATTATAAGTTTACGCAGGGGTTAGGAAATGGGTGGGATTCAAAACCAATGCATTGTTCAAAGTCCAACATTCAAGTTCAATTTCTGCTTATCATACTAGTTATGAAAATGTTTTTTTTAAATCCGATTAATTATGATCATTGGAAAGATCAGTTTTTGTTTCAAATTAGTGTATAAATCCTGAGGTTTCATGTCACAATCAAGCAGCTTAAAGGCAAAAACTTAAACACTCATGAAACAGACAAGGGAAGAAATGAACAGGAGGTGGGTCAGAACAAAGACTTTTTCAGTGATCAAGTTGTAGAGTACGGGGAGAGAATTTACACAGTGGCAGGAGTCGCTGATGGAGAAAAAGAATTAAAGTGGTTGGTAGCTACTGATAAGTTCTTGATCTTTGCGTCAAAGGGGTTTATAACAATTTTTTGTGTGTTCATTCATAAAATGTGTTCATTGCCCTCAAGGCTGCAGTCCTATTTCATGCATCACATTCTTGGCTTGAGCTTAGAAGATGATGGACAAGCACTGGCGAGACAGGAGTCGCATAATTGCGGGCAGAATTCATAGCCTCTGACCTGTTCTCCACGCCACAGTAAAACCCACCTCAAGACCTACAAGAAGTAGGCATTCAGCCCATGTGAGTCTGATCTGCCAATCAATGAGATTATGGCTGATCTGATCATCCACCTTTCCTCACAATCTTTGATTTCCTTATTGATTAAAAATCTATTGATCTCAGGCTTGAGTATACTAAATGACCCACCCTCTACAGCCAAGAGTCATAGTGTCATGCCGCATGGAAATAGTTAAAAATCACACAACACCAGGTTTTAGTCCAACAGGTTTAATTGGAAGCACACTAGCTTCCGGAGCGACGCCCCTTCATCAGGTGATTGCCTGATGAAGGAGCGTCGCTCCGAAAGCTAGTGTGCTTCCAATTAAACCTGTTGGACTATAACCCGGTGTTGTGTGATTTTTAACTTTGTACACCCCAGTCCAACACCGGCATCTCCGAATCAAGCATGGAAATAGACACTGCAGTCCAACCCAGTCCATGCTGATCATAATCCCAAACTAAATTGGTCCCACCTGCCTGCACTTGTTCCATACCCTGAGAACATTTCTTATTCACGTACTCATCTAAATGTCTTTTAAACGTTATGACTGTACCCACATCCATCATTTCCTTTGGAAGTTCATTCCACACATGAACCACATTGCGTTAAAGGACTGCCCCTCATATCTTTTCTAAATCTTTCTCCTCTCACCTTAAAAATATACCCCCTACTCTTGAAATCCCCAACCCTGGGCAAAAGATACCTGCTGTTCACCCTATCTATACCCCTCATGAATTTATAAACTTCTAGAAAAGTCACTCCTCAACCTCCTATGCTCCAATGAAAAATGTCTCAGCCTATCCAGCCTCTCCTTATAACTCAAACTCTGCATCCCCAGCAACAACCTGGTAAATCTCTTTTGAAACCTCTCCAGCTTAATAATATCCTTCTCATAACAGGGAGACCAGAACTGGACACACTACTTGGTGGTAAGAATTCGACAGGTTCACTGCTGTCAAGAACTTCCTAATTTTCGTCTGAAAAGGGGGAGCCCCTACTCTGAGATTATACCCTCCATTCCTAACATCTTTCACAAGGGAAAAAAAAATCTGAGTACGTACCCAATCAAGTCCCCTAAGGATATTATGTGATTCAATCCAGTCACCCCTTATTCCTCTTAAATGAGTTTAGGATAATCTACCAAACTTCTCCTCTCAAGAAAAATCCCTCCATATCCACAATTAATTTTATGAACCTTTTCTGGACTGCATCCAAGGCCAGTATGCCATATCTGAGACAAATGGACTAAAGCTCCTCTCAGTAGTCTAAGTGTGATGTAACTGATGTCTTGTTTTTGTAAGACTTCCCTACTCACTGCAATATTCCTAGCCTCTGAAGTGCTCTTGCAGCCACTGTGCTTACGTGGTGAGTCCAATTAAATTTCTGATTAATGGTAACACCCCAGGGTCTTGATAGTGGGGTATTCAGTGATGATAACATCATTGAATGCAAAATGGCAATGGTTAGATTATCTCTTATTGGAGATGGTAATTACCTGGCATTTGTGTGCTGTGAACGTTGCTTGGTACTTTTCAAACCAAGCCAGATATTGTCAAGGTCTTGCAGCATTTTGACATAAATAGCTTCAGTATCTGAGGATTGCAAATGTGCTGAACATTGTACAGACATCAATGAATATTCCATTTCTGGCAATGTGATGGAGGGAAGGTCATCGATGAAGTAACTGAAGATGGTTGAACCTAGGTCACAACCCTGAGAAATCCCTGCAGAAATGTCCTGGAGCCGAGATTACTGATCTCCAAATACCACAGTCATGTCCCATTGTGGCAGGTATGACTCTACCCAGCGTTTTCTAACTTTGCTAGGGTGCCTTGATGCTACACTAGTCATAGAATAATACAGCACAGATACAGATCCTTTAACCCAATTTGTCCACGTCGACCAGACATACCAACCTGACTTAGTGCCATTTGCCAGCATTTGGTCCATATCCCTTCCTATTCATACACCTATCCAGATGTCTTTTAAATGTTGTAATTGCACCCGCCTCCACCACTTCCTCTGGCAGCTTGTTTCATACATCCACCACCCTCTGCATAAAAACGTTACCCCTTAATTCCCTTTTAAATCTTTCCCTCTCTCAGCTTAAACCGACATTCCCTAGTTTTGGACTCCACCCAAGGAAAAAGACCTTGGCTATTCACTCTATCCATGCCCCTCATGATTTTCTAAACCTCTAAGGTCATCCCTCATCCTCCAACACTCGAGGGGGGAGAAAAACCCGGCTTATTCAAGCTCTCCCTATAACTCAAACCCTGCAACCCTGGCAATATCCTTGTAAATCTTTCCTGCATTCTATTTAACAACATCTTTCCTCTAGAAGGGCAACCAGAATTTTACACAGTATTCTAAAAATGGCCTCACCAATGTTTTGTACAGCTGCAACATGACATCCCAACTCCTACACTCAATATTCTGACCAATGAAGCCAAGATTGCCAAACACCTTTTTCACCACCCTTTCTACCCACAACTCCACTGACAAAAAATGATGCATCTGAATCCTCAGGTCTCTATTCAGCAACACTCCTCAGGGCCCGAACATTAACTATACATTGGTAAGACTAACAACTGCCTTGTTAGTCTTACCAAAATGCAGCACCTCACATTTATTAAATTAAACTCCATCTGTCATTCCTCAGCCCATCTGATCAAGCCCTTGTTGTACTCTGAGATGATCATCTTCACTGTCCACTACACCACCAGATTTGGTGTCATCTGTAAACTCACTAACCATACCTCCCATGTGCGCATCAAAATCATTGATTAAATGACAAAAGCAATGGGCCCAGCACCAATTCTTGCGGCATGCTGCTGGTCATTGGCCTCCAATCTGAAAAGCAACCCTCTACCATCACCCTCTCTCTCTTACTTTCAAGCCAATTTTGTACTCAAATTGGCTGATCCCATGTGATCTAACCATACCAACCAACCTACCATGCACAAGTTTGTTGAACACTTTGCTAGATTCCATACAGACAATGCCTACCACTCTGCCTTCATCTATCTTCTTTAGCACTTCCTCAAAAAACTCAATCAAGTTAGTGAGACATGAATTTTCACACACAAAGCCAAACTGACTATTTCTAATCAGTCCTTTCCAAATGAATGTAAATCCTGTCCCTCAGAATCCTTCCAACAACTTACCCGCCACTGATTTAAGGCGCACTGGTCAAATGTGGTCTTGATGTCAAGAGCAGTCTCTGCCACCTCATCCACAGAACTCAACTCTCTTGACTATGTTTAAATTAAGTCCGAAATGTGGGAAGGAGCTAAATGGCCCTGGCAGAGGCCAAACGGTTATTGCTGAGCAAGTAATGCTTGATATCAAAGTTGGTTACACCTTCTATCACTTAGCCGAGCATAGGAAAATCATACTTCACTTATGGCTTGTTCAACAAACACTCAATTCAAGATATACATTAAAAAAAAAATTGGTTGTTATCAACCCCTGCGAAAAATACTCCTTTCTTGCAAAATGATGATCAAGTCTTGGTTCATTTGCAAAGTAGTCTTTCTTCCCATGCTCCTCATATCATATTTCTTTTCCAGTTCTTTGATTTTCCCTGTGCCAGTTGAAATGGTTTTATTTCTTACACTGTATCTCTGTTCTTCCATTTTTCAGGTTCTCTCATCCTCCTTGGATTCTCTTCCTTCACCTCTTCCTCTTGTGGTCAAGGAAGAACTCAACAGAAACAAACATGATGATCAGGCAGCCTGGTAAACACCCACTTCTAACTGCTGCATATCAGGGAAATTGATGTTGTATTGATATTTGCATGGTGAAATTACTTGTACGTTTCTTCCCATCACTTCTTTCTAATGTTCATACAAATCATACTTCGCTCCATTGCGATCCTCATTCCATTAATATTCTCACCATCTTCCCCTCCAGAACCAACACATTATAATAACTATCTCGTATCTTACTCAAGCCATAAGACTGAAAAAGAAAGGAGCAGAAGTAGCCATTCAGTCCATCGAGTCTGCTCCACCATTCAATCATGGCTGATATGTTTCTCAATCTTATTCTCCTTCCTTCTCACCGTAATTCTTGATCTCATTTCCAAATAATATCCTTTCTATCTCTGTCTCTGATGCATTCAATGACTTGGCCAGTGCAGCCTTCTGTAGCAATAAGTTCCACAGATTGACCACCCTCTGGCTGAAGACATTCCTCATCGCAGTTCTGCAGGTTGTCTCTTCACTGAGGCTGTATCCTCAGGTCTTAGTCCCTCCTATTAGTGGAAACTCCTTCCCTACACCCACTCTATCCAAGCCTCTCAGTGTTCTCTAAGTTTCAATGAGACTCCCCCCTCATTCTTGTAAATTGCAGAGAAGACAGAACTCAAGCTCTTGCCCCATTATCAACCTAATCTTTCCAACTTTAAATCTTACCCAAACATTAAATGTTGGAAAGCCAAAGTCTCATCAAATTAGCCATTTTTTGACTTTGATTCACAAGCTTTCAGAGCACTGGTCCTTCATCAGTTAAAGTGGAGAGAAGCAAACAGGCACAGAATTTATAGTCAAAGAGATCATTGCAAGATAATTTGAGGTAATTAAGAGTGTCAAAAGAGAGTACAAATGATGTGAGTGAAGTATCAACGGTTTGAATAACAAGTCTTTACAGGTAATCAATCAAATGGTGAGAGTGTAGTGTCAATAGCTGAATAGCAAGTGAGGCAGTTAAGGCAGAAAATTTTACCAGTAGAGAACAGAATGGTGGAGTTATATGTCGTGCAACATGAACCCAAGATCACGGTTGAGGCCGCCTTCATGGTTACGGAACTTGGCTATTTCTACTTGGCAATTCTACATTGTTGTGTATCTCGTAGGACACCTTGGAGGGCGCTTATTCGAAGATTGGAGAATGAATGTCCCTGATGGCTGAAGTGTTCCCTGACTGGGAGGGAACACTCCTGCCTGGCAATTATTGCATGGTGTCCGTTCATCCGATGTTGTAGCAAATGGTGAGATCCTAAACTAATACCTTCTGCCAGTATTCACCAAAGGGAAGGAATTGGTGGAGGATGATCTCAGAGAAGAGAGCGTCAAGTTTCAAAGCCAAGTTGCTACTAAAAGAAAAAGGTGTTGTGCTTCTTATAAAGTACTACAGTAGCTAGGTCCCTGGGTCCTGCTAGGATCTATTTCAGAATATTGAAGGAGGCAAGAGAACTAACTGCAGGAGCATTGATAGATATCTTTGCATCCTCTTTGGCCACAGGTGAGGTCCCATAGGATTGGAGAATAGCCAACGTTATCCCATTGTTTAAGAAGAGTAGCAGGAATAATCCACAAAATTATAGTCCTGTGAGTCTCACGTCAGGGTTAGGGAAAGTTTTGGCAAAGGTTTTCAGGGACAAGATCATTACGCATTTAGAAGCATATGTACTTATTAGCAAGAGACAGCATGGTTTTATATGCAGGGGAGGTTGTGCCTCACTAAACTGACTGAGTTTTTTAAGGAGGTGATTAAGGTGACTGATGATGGCAAAGTGTTTGTTGTTGTCTGCATGGACTTCAGTAAAGCCCTTGGCAAGGTCCCTCATGGCAGACTGGTACAAAAGGTGAAGTCACATGGTATTAGGGGTAAGCTGATAAGATGGATACAGAACTGGTTTAGTCACAGGAGTCAGATGGTAGTGGTGGAAGCATGCTTTACGGAATGGAGGACTGTGACAACTGGTGCTCCACAGGCATCAGCACTGGGACCTGTGCTGTTCATGATCTACATAAATGCTTTGGAGGAAAACGTAGCTGGTCTAATTATTAAGGTTGTGGATGATACAAAAATTGGAGGAGTTACAGATAGTGGGGAGAATTGTCAGAGGAAACAGCAACATATAGATCAACTGGAGGCATAGGCAGAAAAATGGCAGATTGAGTTTAATCCAGACAAATGTGAGGTGATGCATTTTGAAAGGTCAGGTACAGGTGGAAATTATACAGTGAATAGAAGAACCATTAGGAGCATTGATGTGCAGAGGAACCTGGGTGTGCAGGTCTACAGATCACTGAGGTGTTAGCGCATGTAGGTAAGGTAGTAAAAAAGGTTTATGGCATGCTTGCCTTCATTGGAAGGGGCATTCAGTATAAGGATAAACAAGTTGTGCTGCAGCTTCATAGAACTTTAGTTAGGCCAACTTGGAATATTGCGTACAGTTCTGATCACCACACTACCAAGCATAGAGAGGTTACAGGAAAGGTTTACCATGATATTGCCTAGTATGGGGGATTTTAGCTATGAAGAAAGGTTGGATAAACTGGGCTTGTTTTCACTGGAATGTAGGAGTGTGCGGGGCAACCTGTTCGAAGCTTATAAGATTGTGAATGGCATGGATAAACTGGAAAGTAAGAAACTTTTTCCCAGGGTGGAGGGATCAATTACTAGGGGACACAGGTTCAAGATATGTAGGGGGAAGTTTAAGAGAGATGTGTAAGGCAAGTTTTTCACACAAAGGGTGGTGAGTGCCTGGAACATGTTACAAGAGGTGGTGGTGGAAGCAGACAATAGCAGCATTAAAGAAGCACCTGGATGAATAAATAAATAGAAAGGGAATGGAGGAATACAGATCCTTTAAGCGAAGATACTTTTACTATGGAAGGGCAAAATGTGTTGGCACAGGCTTTGAGGGCTGAAGGACCTATTGCTGTGCTATATTGTTTATTATTCTTTTTTGTTCCACTCAGACCATTTGTACTATCTTTCAACATTCTTAATTATCTAGAATTATCTTGCAGTGATCTGTGCTTCCCTACACTTCACCTGACGAAGGAGCAGTGCTCTGAAAGCTTGCAATTTCTGTTGAGTATAACCTGGTGTCATATGACTCCTGACTTTGTCTAGATTAATAGGCTAGCGATAACACCATGAGGCTATTGCAAATATCATTCCTTCCAAGTGTTATCCCTTCCGAATGTCTTCCTCTAAAGAGGGTCTTCACTTTCATAATTCAGCTTTCAAAGAATACAATTCGAATAAATAAAGTGATAATTTGCCTGCTTTCTTTTATCTCATTGTTTTGGAAACTAACATTCCTGGAGTGCCAGGAATTATTAATTACTTCTCCTGTTAATAAGGCACAGTTGGATATTTAAAGGTTTTCAAAATTCAATTTGTTTCAAAAGAGAACAGCACATCTCCTACTCTGTGTAATATATTATCTAAAATTTTTAGCAAGAAACTACAACTGTTGTGCAATCAAACTCTCAGCATTTTTCTCTCTAACCTCCAAAGAAGCAGACATAAGTGTACGCAACTTGTGTTTTTAAAAGTCAACATTCTTACACCCTGCAATTTTGAAACAGTAGAGTAATTTTTTAAAAGACAACTACTGGACATTAAGGTTAGTATTGAAGAAACATATTCCATAACCTAAGCTGAACAAGAACTGTTGTATTAAGAAAAATGTGGCGCATGTACATCGTCAGATTACATAATCCAACTTTAGATGGCAGAGTTACAGTTTGGACTAGAAATATTAAATCCAAATTTTTCTAGGAGGATGAACATGACAAAGAGTTATGATTAGATGAGGCAGTAAACACAAATAGCTTAGAATCATTTTACACACAAAGTAAACAAGCAGAAAAAAGGGAATACCTGCACTGAAATTCACTGAAAGGTTGATGGAATGGAATGAAAGCGATATTGAGCATACTCAAGACAGTTTTGTCAAATGGCCTAGTTCTGTATTGCCTTTAAATATTTTCAGGGCCGGGTCCTATCCAATCTTCGTAATTTCATCCAGACAGGTTTGTATATACAAGATACCTCATCAATATTTTTAATATTAATTTTTTTTTGAAAGTGCAATTGCAATTGCAAAATTGAAAACATCACAGTCAGTTTGTATCCATCAAGCTCCCGTAATACTGTGACACTGACTAAATCACTTACTTCTGTGCTGTTTATTCATGGATAAATATTGACCAGACAACTAGGAACAACTTCCCAGCTTTAAGTATTCCCCCCATTCCTGTACTCCAGTGTCAGTGCTTGATTTTTGTGCTCAACTTCTGGAATGGGATTTGAATTCTAACCTTCTGACACAAAGATGACAGGACGAAAAGTAATCCTTTTTTGGATTAATATCAAGATTTTATCATGCACCCTTGCAATGTCTTGGGGCATGTCATTATACTGAAGGCACTTGGTAAAAACAAGTTGCTGTTTTATATGATATGCAATTCTTGGTAAAAATGTGAAGAAAACAATTAAATACTCATTGGATAAATTTCATCACCCAATTGGAAAAAGCAAAGCTTTCAATTCGCAATTTCTTACAGAAATGCACATCTTCATTTTGGGTAGGAAGAAGAATTCAGTACGAAAAGCTGAAAACTCAATTTTTTCAAAAACATTGGTTTCGAGGAATTTAGTGAGTGATCACACGTGTTAAATGACACACGGTTGGTAAGAGGGAAGTTTTGACATCAAATAATAAAAAAACTTTCAAAGCACCAACAAGAGGACAAGCAGGCAGTCATAATCCACGACAAACCGTCTAAGTCATTCACTGAAATTAGCATACAACAAAACGATGTGTAAAGCATTATGAAACACAAAAGCCTTCTCGGGATCTGCACCCATCTACATTAACGACTTTGGTGAAGAGACTAAGTTTCTCAGTGATGCAAAGAAGGTGAGGGGTTGGGGAGGGGTGTGAATGCAAACCATGAGGAAGATACAGGGAGGCTGCAAAGAGGAACAGGTTCTACTGAGTGTGCGAGAAGGAGGCAAAGAGTTTACGGTGACACAGTGGTTAGCACTGCTGCCTTACAGCGCCAAAGACCCGGGTTCAATTCCCGCCTCAGGCGACTGACTGTATGGAGTTTGCACATTCTCCCCGTGTCTGCGTGGGTTTCCTCCAGGCGCTCCAGTTTCCTCCCACAGTCAAAAGATGTGCAGGTTAGGCGAATTGGCCATGCTAAATTGCCCATAGTGTTAGGTGAAGGGGTAAATGTAGGGGTATGGGTGGGTTGCGTTTCAGTGGGTCGGTGTGGACTTGTTGGGCCGAAGAGCTTGTTTCCACACTGAAAGTAATCTAATCTAATCTAATCAAACATGGAGTTACAACAAAAGCAAAATACTGCAGGTGCTGGAAATTTGAAGCAAATGCTGGAGAAACTTAGCAGCAAGAAACATAGTTTACGTTTCAAGCCAAGAATGACTTATTTTCTGAAGAAAGAGGCTGCAAAAAGAATAGGAGGCAGAAAAAGACTACAAGTGGAGTGGGTGGAAGAAAGAGATTGGAAGGTTGGGTTGGAAAGAGGTTAAAAGGGATAGGGAGGCTAAAGCATGGGGGGGAGAGGAATATTGCAAGGAGTGGGGTTGGTGAAGAGAAACGTTGCAATGAGAAGGACACAGAAGAAGGCTGCGAGGGCCGTTTGAGTGTAAAGAAAGTTAGGCTGTAAGAGGTTGGGGTCTGAGGCAGACTGCAGGAGAGGATAGGATGTTGCGGGGTGAGAAGACAGCCAAAGGAGAGAGAAGAGTTTGAAACCTGTCCAGAAAAGACCAATCAACACACTGGAAGCCAGGAGAACTTCAAATTGCTAGGATAATGAATTCCTTGCAAATAAATTTGCAGTCTTCAGTTTAGGCTGCATATGTTCAGGAACTACTATTTGGAGAAAAGGAGTGGTCGATGCTATTGTCATATGCACCATGTTAACTACTTAATTTAGATCTGAGATGCAATGAAAAGGGTAGGAGCTACTCATTTAAAACATTCCAGCTTTGTGAATATACTGTGATTGCATCAGTCAATTGACAGTGCATTTAAAGACATATTTATGTGCAGGCTTCAGTGCCAGTGCTTGTAAAAAAATATTCTGCTCAAGCACATGCTTGTTGACTTGTGCCAATTTAAATTCTATGTATAAAAAATAATACAATGTTTCCCTTGCATGATGAGCAGGAGAAAGTGAGGACTGCAGATGCTGGAGATCAGAGCTGAAAATGTGTTGCTGGAAAAGCGCAGCAGGTCAGGCAGCATCCAAGGTCACCTGAGATAGAAATGGAAAGGTCTAGGAAGGGGAGGGAGGAGTCTGAGACGGTCCAGGTGAATTTGAGGTTGGGGTGGAAGGTGTTGGTAAAGTGGATGAACTGTTCAACCTCCTCGTGGGAGCACGAGGCAGCGCCGATACAGTCATCGATGTAGCGGAGGAACTTCTCTTTCCAATCCTCCCACTTCTTCCAAACCAAAGGAATAGCCATGGGCACCCGCATGGGCTCCAACTATGCCTGCCTCTTCGTAGGATATGTGGAACAGTCCATCTTCCGCAGCTACACTGGCACCACCCTCCACCTTTTCCTCCACTACATCGATGACTGTATCAGCACTGCCTCGTGCTCCCACGAGGAGTTTGAACAGTTCATCCACTTTACCAACACCTTCCACCCCGACCTCA
>NC_057731.1:4342019-4349970 GCF_004010195.1 Chiloscyllium plagiosum | reverse complement strand
CCCTCCCCTCCCCTATCAGCGTTCCGAAAAGACCACTCCCTCCGTGACTCCCTCGTCAGGTCCACACCCCCCATCAATCCAATCTCCACTCCCGGCACCTTCCCCTGCAACCGCAAGAAATGCAAAACTTGCGAAGCTTAAAAGGAGATTTGAAGGTGCTGCCCAACGTCATTCAGGATCTGAACACAACAATATTGAACAGTACAGCGTAGGAACAGGCTCTTCAGCCCACCATGTCTGGGCTGACAATGATGCCAATCTAAACTAGGAGAAAGTGAGGACTGCAGAAGCTGGAGATCAGAGTCAAAGCGTATGGTGCTGGAAAAGCACAGCCAGTCAGGCAGCATCCGAGGAGCAGCAGAATCGCAGTTTCAGACATAAACTCTTTATCAGAAGTTTCTTAGACCCACCTCCAATCTCCAGAGATATTTGAAACGAAACATGAGAGGCAGTCAGCTGTGAAAGTTCACTGCCTGATGAATGGCTCATGTCCAAAATGTCGATTCTCCTGCTCCTCAGACGCTGCCTGACCAGCTGTGCTTTTCCAACACCACACTCTTCGACGCTATTCTAAACTTACTCCAACTGCCTCCACATGTTCCATATCCCTCCATTCCTGCTTGTTCATGTGTCTGTAAATGCCTCTTAAACATTGCTATCATATCTGCTTCAACAATCTATCCTGGTAATGTATTCCACCCTCTTGTGTAAAAACGTTCCTCACACATCATCTTTAAACTTTCCCCTTCTAACCTCAAAATTATCCCCCCCAGTATTTGACATTCCATCATGGGAAAAAAGAAGATCCACCCTGTCCCTGCCTATCGTAAACTTGGATACAGGTCATCAGGTCACCCCGCAGCCTTCGACCCTCTAGAAAAAAAACCCTCTCCTGATAGCTAATATTATCCGATTCAGGCAAAATCCCGGTAAACCTCTTTTACACCCTCTCCAAAGCCTCCACATCCTTCTTACAGTGTGGCAACCAGAACTGCACACAATATTACAAACGTGGCCGAATTAAATTCTTCCACAGATGGAATATAACTTGCCAACTTTCATTCTTAGTGCCAATCGATGAAGACAAGCATGCCATATGCCTTCTTTACCACCTTAATCACTTGTGTTGTCACTTTCAGTGAGCTAGTGACTTGGATCCCCAGATCCCTATTTGTACTCATGCTCCTAAGAGTTCTGCCATTTTTTATATTCTTTCCTCTTGCATTTGACTTCCCAAAATGCATCACCTCACAATTGACCAGATTAAACTCCATCTGCTACATCTCCATCCAACTTTCCAACTGACTTATATCCTGCTATACCCTTTAACAAGCTTCCTCATAATCCATAATTCCATCAATGTTTGAGTCATCTGCAAACTTACTAATCAGGCCCACCAACATTTTCATCCAAATCATTTATATGTCACAAACAACAGAGGTCACAGCATTGATCCTTGTGGAACACCCACTGATAACAGTCCTCCAGTCAGAAAAACACACTTCCACACCTCATAGAGGATGGAGACCTTCTATGATCAAGCCAAGTTTATATCCAATTCACTGTGGATCCCATGTGATGTAATCATCTGGACCAGCCTACCGTGAGGGACCTTGTCAAATGCTTTAGTAAAGACCGTGTAGACAAATCCACTACCTTACCCTCATCAATCACCTTCGTCATTTCCTCAAAAATCTCAGTCAAATTTCTAAGACAAAACCTACCCCTGCACAAAGCCTGTTGACTAATGTGACTAAATCCTGTCTTTGAGAATCTTCTCCAATTGTTTCCCTAACAGACTGGTCCTGACTCAAGGTTCGGATACAGGCAGACTCTAACCTCACACCTTTAATGCATTGTCTGAGCTGAAATGTCACCTTTTTTTTTAATAAAATCTTAAGTTATCCAGGGACTGTGATTGAAAGTAGTTCTGGGATTTACTGTATATATTAATCAACTGAAACCTGCAACCCCATTCCAAGTGATTAAAGACTTAACAGCAATCTAGGTTTGTTCAATTTTCGTATCATTTGTATGACACTTTGATTTCTTAGTATAAATTCTGTGTCCTATGATCCTGCCCCACTAGCTACCTGACAAAGGAGCAGCGTTCTGAAAGCTTGTACTTCCAAATAAACTTGCTAGACTATAATCTGATCTTGTGTGATTTTTTAACTTTGTCCAGTGCAGTCCAACACCAGCACGCCCCCTTCATGGCTACTTGCCAAGGACATTTCATGGTCTATTTTCGCCCTCCGAATTCTGTGTTTAACTTCTTGCCTGTTTCCTTTATATTCATGGAGTCATAGCGTCAGGGGCCTTATCTGATTTCAGTTTCCTCAACCTTATTTCCTTTTACTTTTTGACTATACTTTCAATATCTCACCGTTCATGAGGTAAGGAGAAAATGTTCTCATAAGCAGAAGGATCCAGAACAATAGAACATAAATTTAGGGTGATGCAAAAGAAGCACAGCTGATGACAGAAAGCTCAATCAGCCTTCTCTGAGATTTTCTTTAAAAAAATGCACACCTGAGGCTAAGTGTGGAACCAGTGAGCGGAGAAGTAATGAAAGCAAAGGATTTAAACAGCTGTGCTGGGACTGTACAGCGTCCCAGAATAGAGAATCATAACAGGTTATTTGAATCTCATTCCAACTCAGACAAACAACACCACGTCGTCAAGTGATTTGGATATGCCTCAATACAAAGGACGAAGACAGAACAGACTCAACATTTCAAACAGAGGAGCAAATGTTTAAAATACAAAATTAATTTTTTTTAATGTGAGTTTTTTAAGTTTGTTTTAAGCCATCTTTTATCATATCAAATTAGTATGGAGGAGTAAGTAATATATATAATGTCAAAAATATGCTGTATCTATAGATTAAAGCAAAACAGAGCATTCTGGAAACATACAGCAGCTCAGTCAGCCTCTGCAAATCTTCAAAACTAGCTAAAAGCTGACAAACATTGTAACACAATTCCTTTACAGTTACCTCGTGCTTCAGAAAATCGTGCTATGGAAAACCATTATAGAAGATCACTTATAGAAAATCGCTATACCGGCTGAGTAGAAAGTTTGCATTATCCAAACAGCATCCACAATTCGCAATCGCATTATCGCCAATTCGCGCTGATAAAACATGATGTAAGTGTGCTTGTGTGTGAGAGTGTACAGTGTAGTCAGGTACCGATTGCAAACGTACACCAATTGCTGTATCAAAATAGGCCTGCAGACCAATTTTACCTTTTTACTCTGCATACAGCTACTGAGCATTTCCTAATGATGCCATGTTATAGTGACTTGAGATCACACACACAGCAAAGGGACCTTGGTGCACAGGGCTCCAACTAAGGTCCCTTCTCTTAACATATTCCATATACAGGTACAGTTATGCTAAATAAAGCCTTTTGCTGTTCACTCAAGAATAGAGATCTAACATCACGCATACATTCACATTTTTTGTGAATTCAGTGGATTTTTAACTTCTTCCATGCAACATGAATAAACTACGCTGCATCTGAAACAAAATACTGAATAATTAGCATTCGCACCAGCACCTCATTTATACTAGACCCATGATCCTTTCGAGTACAATCCTCCAGATGTTTTGAAAATTTCCAAGTAAAAAGATGTTAAGATCCAATTTGTCCAAAAGTAAAATAAAGATCTGCAGATGATGAAAATCTATAACAAAAACTGAAATTACTGGAGAAACTCAGCAGCTCTGGCAGTATCTGTGAAGAGAAAACAGATAACATTTCAAGCCCAGTTATGAAGAATAGTCACTGGTCTCGAAACGTTAACTCTGTTTTCACTCCACAGATGCCATCAGACCCATTAGGTTTCTGCAACAATTTCTGTTTACATTTCTCCAAATGTAGCTGGCTTTACACGTTTTTTTTTGCACTCCCACAGGTTAACAGATATTCCATTATTTACACATACTACCTTCAAGGTATCATTGTTAACTTGTTAATATCAGCATTCAGAATTTCAGCAAACACAATCAAGTTGGAGTTGGATGATACCAGATCAAACTCCTGGTATCTTGTGCAGATGGCCATTTCACAAGCTGCTGTTTTCTATTATACATTCCTTTATGCTTACAACTATCCTTATTTTAATCTTTACTGGAAAACCTCAATTTATAGCAGTCTTTTTTTTAAGATTAGATTACTTACAGTATGGAAACAGGCCCTTTGGCCCAGCAAGTCCACACCAACCCTCCGAAGAGCAACCCACCCAGACCCATTCCCCTACATTTACCCTTTCACCGAACACTACAGACAATTTAGCATGGCCAATTCACCTAACCTGCACATCTTTGGACTGTGGGAGGAAATCGGAGTGGAAACCGGAGCACCCGGAGGAAACCCACGCAGACACGGGAAGAATGTGCAGGAATTTAACCTGGGTCTCTGGCACTGTGAGGCAGCAGTGCTAACCACTGTGCCACCCTTGATATCCAAGCATGCAACAACGATATTGATCGCCAGTCTACAGTATCACAGATACCCTTAGAAAACTTCAGTTAATATTAGTTATCAAAAGAAAGTCAATTTTGATGAAAATATATTTCAGCAACTGAAATTTCGGCCCTCAAAATAAGTACTATAATATGTCAAATTCACTTTTATCACAAGTAAAAGCAAGATAAGCTTACAGCTACCACCACCAAAGAAAAGAAAAATAGTACAAGCTACTTGGAGCACAGTATTAGAGGCATGGGAAATCCATGTGATAAAATAAATTTTAGAACATAAAAACTAAGAGCAACAATTTAGCCCCCTCAAGTCTGTTCTGTCATTTGATATACGATCATGGCGAATCTCATCTCCACTCCAACTCTACCTTCCTATCTGCTCCCCATAACCTTTTAATCCATGACGAAATTTTTAAAAAGTGTCCATTTCCTCATTAAATTTATTCAGTGTTCCAGCATCCACTGCACTCTGAGGTAGTAAATTCCACAGATTCACAACTTTGAGGAACATAATTTCCCAATATCTCTGTCTCAAATTGTCCATCCCCTTCATCTAAAAGTATGACCTTTCATTCCGCATTGCTTCAGAAGGGGAAACATCCATGCAATGTCTACTTGGTCAATCCTTTAGCATCTTATACAGCTCAACTTGAACTCAACTTATCCTTCTAAACTTTAGTGAGTATAGACCTAAACTGCTGAATCTCTTCTCATAAAACAAGCCTTTCATCTCTGGAATTAATCCAGTGAACTTCTCTTAACTGCCTCAAATGAAGTTATATCCTTGCTCAAGTAAGGGGACCAAAATTGTACACAATACTCGAGATGCGGTCTCACCAATGCCTTGTAGAATGCAACAAACGCTTTTAAATTTCATTCCTTGAGCAATAAATACCAAATTACCTGTGTAGGTGACATTCTCAGTGCTTGGGAGCCTCCTGTGAAGCGCTTCTGTGTTGTTTCCTCCGGCATTTATTGTAGTTTGTCTCTGCCGCTTCCAGTTGTCAGTTCCAGCTGTCCGCTGCAGTGGCTGGTATATTGGGTCCAGGTCGGTGCAGCGATATACCGGCCACTGCAGCGGACAGCTGGAACTGACAACCGGAAGCGGCAGAGACAAACCACTATAAATGCCGGAGGAAACAACACAGAAGCACTTCACAGGAGGCTCCCAAGCACTGAGGATGTCACCTGGACAGGGGTCGAAATGTCTGCAACACAAATTCCCAGCTCGGCGAACAGAACCACACAAAGAGCACCCAAGCTACAAATCTTCTCACAAACTTTGAACCAAATTACCATTTGCCCAGCCTTATTACCTGCCATACTTACTTACTAACTTTTTGTGACTCATACAAAAGGACACCAGATCCCTCTGCACCAAATAGTACATTATCCTTTTAAACAGTGATCCAAAGAAGCACTTTCCCATTACAGTTCATGTTGCTACAACATGAATCAAAGAAAAGGCGACAGAAAGGTGCTGTAATTTTAGTGACAAATGCATTCAGTACTCACAAAATCAGACAAGATTTTCTTTGTTCCAGAGCTAGCCCCACTTCAAATTAAACACAATTCTGTGCTTGTACTAAAGATCAAGATACTAAAATGTGCTGGAAAAGGATGAATACTTCAGTAATGATCAGACTGTCTAAATTGCCAAGATTATCTTTACCAGTCCAGAAGCCCAAATACTGTAAACCTTTTCCCAGCCATAAGAGCAAACATTTATTTCTTCTTGCTTCAAGTAATTATTCATCATGTCATAGCGGTTTACAGCATGAAAACAGGCCCTTCTGCCCAATTTGCCCATGCCACCCAGTTTTCTCAATTTAAGTTATTCCTATTTGCCTGTTTTTGGTCCATATCCCTCCATTCCTATTTCATCCATGTACCTGTCTAAATGTTTCTTAAATTTAAAAAAAGGTACTTGCTTCCACTACTACCTCTTGCAGCTTATTCCGGACACTCCCCACCCTCTGTGTGAAAACAATTGCTCCTCTGGACTCCTTAGTATCTCTCCCCTCTCACCTTAAACCTATGCTCTCTAATTTGAGACTCTCCTACCATGTGGAAAAGCTATTCACTATCTACCTTATCAATGTATCTCATGATTTTACAGACTTCCATAAGGTCACCCCTCAATCTGCTATGCTCCAGGGAAAAAGGTCCCAGCCTAACCAGCCTCTCCTTATAACTCAAACCTTCCAGTCCAGGTAGCATCCCAGTAAATCTTTTCTGCACACTTGCTACAGTAATAATATCCTTGCTGTAGTAGGGTGACCAGAACTGCACGCAGTCCTCCAAACATGGCCTCACCAACAGCTGCAACAGGGTCATTTCCTTTACTCAGTACTCTGACTGATGAAAGCTCGCATGCCGAAAGCCTTCTTCGCCGCCCTGACTAGCTGGGATTCCATTTTCAAGGAGCTATGAACCTGTACCCCTACATCTCTATTCTATAACACTCCCTAGGGCTCTACCATTGATTGTGTAAGTCCTGTCCTGGTTTGCTTTGCCAAAATGCAATACCTTGCATTTATCTAAATTAAACTCCATCTGCCATTCCTCTGCCCACTGGCCCAGTTGATCAAGATCTTGCTGCATTCCTAGAAAAACTTTCTTCGCTGTCCACAATATCACCAATCTTGGCATCATCCGCAAACTTATTAACCATACCTCCTAAATTCTCATCCAAATAATTTATATAAATGATATAACAGTGGATCCGGCTCCGATCCCTGTGGCACACCGCTGGTCACAGGTCTCCACTAAAACTTCCTCGTTAACAACTCTGTAAGAATGGTTTTCTATTGAATCAATTTCTTTCCCTACCTGTTTCAGTCTTATGATTAGAGTTTCCTATCTCTTAGCATGAGGACACAGTATAGAAAGTTGAATAATGTTGGTCTGAGGAAACAGAAGGGCTTTATAGATGGGGGCAGAGAAATTATGATGCTGTGAGGCATGACTTAGGATGTGTGGCCTGGAAAAGTAAGCTTCAAGGCAAGGGTGTAATTGGTATGTGGAGCTTGTTCAAGGAGCAACTATTGAGTGTCCTTGATAAGTATGTGCCCGTCAGGCAGGGAGGAAAGGGTCGTGTGAGGAAGCCGTGGTTTAATAAGGAATTGGAATCCCTTGTTAAATGGAAGAGGGCGGCCTATGTAAAGATGAGGCGTGAAGGTTCAATTGGGGCGATTGAGAGTTATAAGGTAGCCAGGAAGGACCTGAAGAGAGAGCTAAGAGCAGCAAGGAGGGGACATGAAAGGGCCTTAGTTGGTAGGATTAGGGAAAACCCTAAGGCTTTCTACAGGTATGTCAGGAATAAAAGAATGACTAGGGTAGGAATAGGTCCAGTCAAGGATAGTAGTGGGAAGTTGCGTGTGGAGGCTGAAGAGATAGGAGAAGTCTTGAATGAGTACTTTTCTTCAGTATTTACAAATGAGAGGGACCATATTGTTGAAG
>NC_057731.1:4324977-4340957 GCF_004010195.1 Chiloscyllium plagiosum | reverse complement strand
TGAGTTCATGGAATGCCTTGCCAGTAGCAGTGGTGGACTCTCCTTCATTATGGGCATTTTAACGTGCATTGGATAGGCATATGGAGGATAGTGGGCTAGTGTAGGTTAGGTGGGCTTGGATCGGCGCAACATCGAGGGCCGAAGGGCCTGTACCGCGCTGTATTCTTCTATGTTCTATGTTGACAGGACTGTTTAGAGTCAGTGGACTGGCCCGTTTTCAAGAACTCAGCGGCCAATCTAAATGAGCATGCCATTATCATTACATATTTAATAATTTATAGATGACTACATGGCAAAGAAATTAATCCAAATGTTCTCCAACCAGAAACCATGGATGAAATGAGAAATCTACTCTCCACTGAAGTCCAGTTCAGGTAACCCTGACTATACAGGAAGTTCAAGTACAATCTTCACAAGGCCACCAGGGACGCCAAGAGGCAATATCAAACAAAGCTTGAGACCCAGACTAACCACATGACACGTATCGTTTGTGGAAAGGTTTACAAAATATGACTGGCTATAAAACGAAGACGAACAGAACCACTATCCCTACCCGATGAACTCAATGCATTCTACACTCACTTTGAACAGAAGAGCGGTGAAACAAAACTACCTGTCCCATCAGCCTTGGATGCACTTGTATCCTTGGACACTACCACAGGCATCAGATCAACCTTCTTTAGGGTAAATCTGTGGAAAAGTAACCAGCCTGGATAGAGACCTCACCCATTCACTCAGATCCTGTGTGGGCCAGTGGTGGAAGCATTCGCAGACACCTTCAACCTCTCCTAACTATGATCTGAAGGCTACCATTACCTTGTGCCAAAGAAAGATTATGCAGCACACCTCAATGACTGCCATCCAGCAGCGCTGACAATGATAATTATGAAGTACTTGGAGAGGCTGATCATGGCTTACATCAACTCCAGTCTTCTGGTGCAACAGGTCCGTGGCAAAAGTCATCTCCCTGACACATCTGGACAGCAAAGGTACCTATGTCAGGCTCCTACTTATTGACTGCCAGTCCACCTTCAACACCATAATTCTAATCAAGCTCCTCTCCAAACTGGGACCTAGGTCTCAGCTCCCCCTCTCTGGAACTGGATTCTTGACTTTCTGATCAATAGACCACAGTCAGTAAGGACAGGCGACAACACTTCCTCCACAATAATCCTCAATACCAGTGCCTGGCAAGTCTGTATACTCAGCCCCCTACTACATTCCTTGTCTACTCATGACGGTGTGGCCTAATTCCACACCAACCCTATTTACAAGTTGGTTAAAATACCACCATTCGAAGTTGGATCTCAAACAACAAGACAGAGTACAGGGAAGAGACTACATTCCTTGGATATGGTGTAAAGACAACAATCTGTCCTTTAGCATCAGCAAAATGAAGGAGCTGGTCACTGACTTTAGAAAGCAAAGTGGAGGACATGCCCCCATCTGCATCAATAGTGCTGAGGTGGAGAGGGGTCAAGAGTATCAAGTTCCTGGGAGTGATGATCACCAACAATCTGTCTTGGTCCACACATGTTGACAACTACTGTCAAGAAAGCACAGGAATGCTTCTACTTCCTCAAGAGTCTATGGAAATTCAGCATGTTCACATTGACAAGGAGAAAGTGAAGACTTGCGGAATGTTTCAGGGAACATTTAAAGTGATCTGAAGTTGTTTAGAAATAGAGGTCTGCTAAAGAAACTACAGATGTAGTCAGAACAGACTCTCAAGGTGTCAATTGAACGTATGTCTGCCTGTGGAACAAGCTGACAGAAGGGATTTCCCTCATCTACTTCCCTCAGCATGCCACTCACTCCCAGGCAGCTTGCTGGGCTGGAGTTGCGTGGAAAACCTAATTAATTAGGAGAGGCTGAAACAGGAATTGCAAGAAGATCTGGCATTAGATCAGGGAAGTAATCAGAGGTGGAGGACAGGAAAAATTTCTGGCTGTAACAGGCAGCTCCTTTTTTGAGGTATCTTAAGTATTGGAGGTGATTTCCTCAAATTCCAGAAGCAGCAATTACTGTTTTATATGCTGTTGCATTTTTTTCTCCATAGTTCCAAAACAAAATCAAACCAATGGCACTTTTAAAAGGGGGAAGGACAGACAAAGACAGCACATGGTCAGGTCAGTGCAGGAGAGAGAGAGAGAGAGAGAGAGAGAGAAAAACCTACACTGCTCTGTGACACCGCAGTTTTGCTGCTGAATTCATGCATTGCTGGACGTCAGAGTGTGTCTCGGGAAAATTAACAAACAGTGAAATTCACAACTGATCTTGGAGGTCGCAGCACAGAAACAGAAAAGTCAATAGTTTTAAATATAGCCTTGCTTCAAATCTACAATAGTGAGTAGAGTGGGTTCTTTCTTGATTTTATGTTTTATTGAGATATGTCCCTTGATTAAACTTAAAATATAAGCCCTAAGTATTAAGTTAGCCTGGAGCAGTGCTTTGTAGAGGAATAAGTTGGTGCTATTTTCTGGGTCTGTAGATTCGAAGAAACAAAATGGTCCTTAGGAGAGTGATATATTTTTCTTGTCGGATGTGGGAGTTTGGGGACAGTTTGTGTGTTACTCACGCCTGCATCTGCAATAAATGCTGTTGGTTGCGAGTCCTATCAGATCGAATGGATCGGTTGGAGCAACAATTAAAGGCAATGAGGAATTTACAACAACAAGGGGGTGTGATGGATGTCAATTATAGGAAGAGAGAAAAGTCATAGATACAATCACATAGATGGATTAACTCCAGGAAAGTTAAGAGAGGTAGGCAGGTAGTGCAGGAGTCTTCTGTGGCTATTCCCATTTAAAACAATTATGCTGTTTTGGAAAATGTAGGGAGTGATGGATTCTCAAGGGAATGTAGCACAAACAGCCATGTTTCTGTTATCAAGACTGGCTCTAATGCAGTGAGGGGTACGTTGGGTTCCAAGACATCAATTGTGTTAGGGGGCTCTCTAGTCAGAGGCACAAACAGGTGTTTCTGTGGCCAGCAGTGAAAAATCAGAATGATGTGTTGCCTCCCTGGTACCAGGATCAAGGCTGTCTCAAAGAGGGTGCAGAAGGGGGAAGAGGGCCCAGCAGGAGGTCATTGTACACATAGGAACTAATGACATAGGAAGGGACAAGGATGAGAGTATAAAGAGTTAGGCAGGAATTTAAAGAGGAGGTCCTCGAGAGTAGTAATATCTGGATTTCTCCCGGTGCTATGAGCTAGTGAGGGTAGGAGTAGGAGGATAGAGTGGATGAATGCATGGCTGAGGAGCCGGAGGATGAGAGAAGGGTTCACATGTTTGGATCATTGGAATCTCTTCCGGGGTCGAAGTGACCTGTACAAGAAGGATAGATCGCACCTGAATTGGAAGGGGACTAATATACTTGCAGGGAGATTTGCTCGAGCTGCTCAGGCGGATTTAACCTAGTAAGGTGTTGGGGGGGGGAAAGAGTGAGAGACCCAAGAATGTGACAGGGAAAGAGATCAATCTGAGACTGGTACAGTTGAGAAAAGAAGCAAGTCAAACCGTCAGGGCAGGCAGGGACAAAGCAGAGAACAAAGTAGGCCTGATAAATTAAACTGCATTTATTTCAATGTAAGATGCCTAACAGGGAAGGCAGATGAACTCAGGGCATAGTTAGGAATATGGAACTGGGATAGCATAGCAATTATGGAAACATGACTCAAGGATGGACAGGACTGGCAGCTTAATGTTCCAGTATACAAATGCTACAGGAAGGACAGAAAGGGAGCCAAGAGAGGAGGGGGAGTGGCGTTTTTGATGAGGGATAGCATTACAGTTGTACTGAGGGGGGGATATTCTTGGAAATACATCCAGAGAAGTTATTTGGGTGGAACTGAGAAATAAGAAAGGGATGATCACCTTATTGGGATTGTATTTCAGACCACCTAATAGTCAGAGGGATAATGAGCAACAAATTTGTCAGGAGCTCTCAGTTTTCTGTAAGAATAATAAGGTGGTTATGGTCGTGGATTTTACATTTCCAAACATAGACTGGGTCTGCCATAGAGTTAAAGGTTTAGATGAGGAGGAATTTGTTAATTGTGTACAAGACAATTTTCTGATTCAGTATGTGGATGTACCTACTAGAGAAGATGTAAAACTTGACCTACTCTTGGGAAATAAGGCAAGGCAGGTGACTGAGGTGTCAGTGGGGGAGCACTTTGGGGCCAACGACCATAATTCTATTAGTTTTAAAATAGAGATGGAAAAGGACAGACCGGATCTAAAAGTTGTAAGTTCGAAACTGGAGCAATTCTAATTTTGACGGTATTAGGCAAGAACTTCCAAAGGTTGATTGGGAGCAGATGTTCGCAGGTAAAGGGATGGCTGGAAAATGGGAAGCCTTCAGAAATCAGATAAGGAGAGTCCAGAGACAGTATATTCCTGTTAGGGTGAATTGAAAGACTGGTAGGAGTAGGGAAAGCTGGATGACTAGAGAAATTGAGGTTTGATTAAGAAAAAGAAGGAAGCATATGTCAGGTACAGACAGGACAAAATCAAGTGAATCCTTCAAAGAGTACAAAGGCAGTATGAGTATACTGAAGAGGGAAATCAGGAGGGCAAAAAGGGGACATGAGATAGTGTTGGCAAATAGGGTTAAGGAGAATCCAAAGGGTTTTTTACAAATACATTAAGGACAAATGGGTAACTAGGAAGAGAATAGAGTCCCTCAAAGATCAGCAAGGCAGCCTTATTCGCACTCCAAGAATTATGAAAGGAAAAAAGCTGGTCTTGACAAGACACGTGGTTATATTAAAACGTTTTTTTTAATTCCAAAATGTTTTCAACCTGATTGTAAAAGGGACAGTTGAGATTAGAGGTGCCATGCAGTGTAAAAGAACAACAGAGCAGCAGATGTGATCTATATGGACTTCGCTAAGGCATTCGACAAAGGTCCCTATAGGAGACTAGTTAGCAAGGATAGGTCTCATGGAATACGGGGAGAACTAGCCATTTGGATATAGAACAGGCTCAAAGGTAGAAGACAGGGTGGGGGTGGAGGGTTGTTTTTCAGACTGGAGGGCTGTGACCAGTGGAGTGCCACAAGTATCAGTGCTGGGTCCACTACTTTTTGTCATTTATGTAAATGATTTGGATATGAGCATAAGAGGTACAGTTAGTAAGTTTGCAGATGACACCAAAATTGGAGGTGTAGTGGACAGCGAAGAGGGTTACCTCAGATTACAACAGAATCTTGATCAGATGGGCCAATGGGCTAAGGAGTGGCTGATGGAGTTTAATTTAGGTAAATGTAAGGTGCTCCATTTTGGAAAAGCAAATCTTCGCAGAACTTACACACTTAATGGTAAGATCCTACGGAGTGTTGTTGAACAAAGAGACCTTGGAGTGCAGATTCACAGCTCCTTGGAAGTAGAGTCACAGGTAGATAGGATAGTGAAGGCGGCGTTTGGTATGCTTTCCTTTATTGGTCAGAGAATGGAGTACAGGAGTTGGGAGGTCATGTTGTGGCTGTACAGGACATTGGTTAGACTACTTTTGGAATATTGCAAGTCTGGTTTCCTTCCTATCGGAAAGATGTTGTGAAACCTGAAAGGGTTCAGAAAGGATTCACAAGGATGTCGCCAGGATTGGAGGATTTGAGCTATAGGGAGAGGTTGAGTAGGCTGGGACTGTTTTCCCTGGAGCATCAGAGGCGGAGGGGTGACCTTATAGAGGTTTACAAAATCTTGAGGGGCATGGACAGGTTAAATAGACAAATTTTTTAACCCTGGTGTGGGGGAATCCAGAACTAGAGGGCATAGGTTTAGGGTGAGAGGGAAAAAGTATAAAAGAGACTTAAGGGGCAACCTTTTCACGCAAGGGGTGGTACACGTATGTAATGAGCTACCAGAGGAAGTGGTGGAGGCTAGTACTATAGTTACATTTAAAAAGCATCTGGATGGGTTTTTTGGATAGGGAGGGTTTGGAGGGATATGGGCCAAGTGCTGGCAAGTGTGACTACATTAGGCCTGGGATATCTGGTCGACATGGACGTGTTGGACCGAAGGGTCTGTTTCCGTGCTGTACATCTCTATGATTCTACCTCCGGATACACGCATGAAACAACCCACCACCCTGTGGCCGAACACTTCAACTCTCCCTCCCATTCCGCCAAGGACTTGCAAGTCCTGGGCCTCCTCACTCCACGTCTAGAGGAAGAATGCCTCATATCCCACTTGGGACCCTCCAGCCATAAAGGATCAATGTGGATTTCACCAGTTTTCTCATTTCACCTGTTTCCACCTTATCCCAGATCCAACCTTCCAACTCTGCATCGCCCTCTTGACCTGTCCATCTTCCTCCCCACCTATCTGCTCCACCATCCTCTCCAACCTTTGACCTTGACTCCCAGCTTCATCTCCCTGTCGTATTCTCAGCTACCTTCCCCCCCCAGCCCCACCCCTTCCCCTTTATCTCTCAGCGCCCTTGGGCCACAAGCCTCATTCCTGATGAAGAGCTTATGCTCCAAGTGTCGTCTGTCCTGCTCCTTGGATGCTGCCTGACCAGCTGTGCTTTTCCAGCACCACACTCTACAACGATGTCCACAGCAACACTCACCAATGTTGATAGATGCAGCACAGAAAGCATCCTGTCTGGATACATGGTATGGGAACTCCTCTTCCCAAGACCAAAAGAAACTACAGCGTTGTGAACACAGCCCAATCATATAATCCCTATAGTTGGTCCCTAGGGCCATCACGCAAACTGGCCTCCCATCCACTGACTTCATCCATACTTCTTGCTGCATCAGGAAAGCAACCAATCTCATCAAAGACCCCTCCCACCCCAGTTGTACTCTCTTCCACCCTCTTCCATCAGGCAGAAGATAGAAAAGCTTGTATACATGTACAGATTCCAAAATAGTTTTTTCCTCACTGATTTCAGACTTTTGAATGGACCTCTATAATGTTACTGTTGATCTCACTTTTGGGCATCTGTAACATTGTATCTTGCACTCTGTTCTAGTACCCTGATATGAGCATATGGTTCAATCTACCCGTTAAGCATGTAAGACAAGACTAGAGCCAAATCTAAAATGTTGATTCCTTGGTCTCTACATTGATAACAATTAATTTGCCTTGTGTTACAAGATTTTTGTCCCAGTATGAGCAATCAACTGCTTACCAGGCAATTGTTGCTCATAAAATAATTAAAATAGATATGTCCACAGATGTTTTTGGGATTTATTTTGTGGCTGAAGAACCATGCAGTCACAGTTTGCTGCCTTGCTCTAAACACATTCCAACAAATAAAACTTTCAGAACAGAGATAAATCATTCAACACAGTTAATGCTACAATGACGGCTAATTTAAAGGACAATTACTTCTATCTTTCATGTGTCAACTCCCATGTAACTTGGATTACAACCAAGTTTCAGTTTTGAAATCTTATTAGGTCTTCCAAAAAAATAGGCAAAATTTACATCGACAGATCTGCAATAATTAATGTAGCTATATTCTCTACAAGCAACACTATATTATGCAAAATTCTATTTGCTCCTTCATTCTGATGGATGTTTTAACTTAGTCTGGACTATGAAAAGAGAGATTACGAGCTTTAATACTGTTATTTTCATTCATCAAACACAAGTTATTTCAACTCATGCAACAGCCTGGCCTTTTTCCAATTGGTTGCTTGGCAACAGGCACTCGGCACACAAAAATGTCAGTGTTATCTGGATCAACACAGATGTATGACATCCTATGTCTGCTCTCTTTTAACCATAATACAAAGCTGGTGATAAGGTCTGAACAGGTCTGGAAAAATTATTTCTTAAACCTGGATCACTTCATACTCATCAGAGCCTGTGGGAATACATGGGTATGGCCAGAGTGGTAAAAGTGCTTGTAACTGAATAATGAATGTAATTGTACCAAAGTAAATATACTGTCTTAACACACTATGAATCATATCAAAGATGTTCAATTCAGGAGGAGAAATGCACATAAAAATGAATTTAATAGCAATCCATATAGCTAAAGCTAATTGTGGAATCTTTAATGCATCCTGATTACATTACAGCCTCAAAAACATCAGGTGGAACTCAACACAGGTGCAGACATTTCAGATATCATCCCGTGCTGATTGTGGGAACTTGCTGCTGACAGAGTGAGTGCTACATTTCCTACAACACATCTGAACTATACTACAAAAGTACTTTGTTGACTGTCAAGGACTTCATGACGTCCAGTGGTCATGAAATGCGCAAAACCAATACACACTTTGCTTTCATTTGTTTTCAGGAAGCAGTCAGAGACAGATGGCCTTAACCAATCCTACTGGACCTCAGCCATAACACACTGGCATTGTGTAAAGCAAGGGAGCTCACCTCTTGCGCCAGGAATGCCTCAGTAGAAATTCACTCTCTTCTTCCGCTAACAAAGGCATCGATGCAGCTACATCCGTCACATCCATCTCGGGTTCAGAAATATCGGCAGCGTTTGGATAGGGTGAACACACGGATTTCAGCAGCCTTTCTGACTATTTCGCAGAGCAGGGCACATTTTGTTCCTGCACTGTTTGCAGCTTTCATATGGTCCACATGCTTGTTCAAATCTGTTGTACTGACCCGAATCTTATATGTAACAGGTCCTGACCTCCCGCCGACTGTGCCTATTACCCATACATGGCCATTCCTATGGATCTTACACCAAACTTCGTCTCCCGCAATAAACTGTTTCTCTTATCTGGTGGACTTTTGGGATGGGCACACGAGTTCCTGATGATGTTTCACCCTCCACACCCAGGTCTGGGAAGATCAGACTTAACCTTATGCGAAGTCTACTACCTATTAGCAACTCTGTCAGCGTTATCACTGTAGTTGCATATGGGGTGGTCCTATAATCAATTAAGAAATGTGACAGCTTGGTATCTAGCCAAAGTATAAGCTGTTTCTTCAAGCCTATGTTCAAAGTTGACACTACTCATTCTGCCAGGCCATTGGATGATGGATCGTATGCAGCTGTCCTTATATGTCAAATCCCATTCAACTTTAGGATTTACACGAAGTCTCTACTGGTAAACGAAAGCCCATTATCTGTGACCAACCCTTCCAGGAGTTCGTGCATTGAAAAAGATATGTGCAGTTTTTCTACCGTTGTCCACATGTTTGACAAATGAACTCTATGCACACCCAAACATTATGAGTAGACATTTACAATTACTAAAATATTGAGCCCATGGAAGTATCTGTATAGTCAATATGCAACTATGTCCAAAGCTTACCCAGCCTTTCCCTCGGATGCGGGGAAACTGCTGACAGTACTTTCTGTCCTTGTTGGCATTCTGGGCGCTGTCCCTTCAACGCACCAAAGTCAGCATCCAAGTCTGGCCACCAGGCATAAAATCTTGCCACCAACTTCATTTGGAGACTCCTGGATAATCCTGGTGGAGTTCAGATAGTATTTGGTGGCAGCCTTTTCAATCACTTTTGCTCTCCATACCAATACGCCATCCTCTACTATGAGATGGTCTCTCTGGGTACATAAAAGTTTCAATTCTGGTTGTGATGGCACTTTGGTTTCCCCCATCACCACCAGTTGTTTCAGGTCTGCCTCCAATGTCTGATATTGTCAATTGTGACTGGAAAGAAAATCTAAAACCATTATAAACTCTTCCACTGACAGTACCACTGGTGGTATATCTGCCAATGGGAGACGGCTGAATGCATCCACATTCATGACTTGGCCTCCCAGATGGTGTGCAAATTTGCAATTGTACATAATAAGTATTAGAGTCCACCATTGAATATGGCCTGAAGCTATGGGCAGCATTGCTTTATCCTCTTTATGTACACTTATTATTACAAATTTTTGCCAATCAAGGTATTGGTGGAACTTCCTGACCATTTAACCAGACACTTATTTTGATTGGTTCTGATTTGGATATTGCTAAGTAATTTAACTGTTTCAAGCTAGATCGAGGTGGACGTTCCAGGATATACACTGTCCTAGATACACTGTCCTACCAGTCTCCGAGTTGTGTCACTCAATTTAGGTCAAGTAGGACTCTTTTGTCATCATGAATCCGCATTCCGGCAGTAACTACAATTGCTTGCTGGCCCAACCCTGAAGAAAATGTAATTGTTTAACTTAGACATGGCTTTGTTTTGGGGTTTTGCTGTGCCTGACCGACAGACCCTCCAATCCTGGATATGTCCTGAGTGAGACTATACAATTGCCTGCACTCAAGTGGTATTCCCCAATCTCAGTTGGACTGGTGAGGGTGTCTACTCCACTTGCCACATTTTCCAATGATAAACCAGATGCAGTGCCTGTCTGAAGTCCAGTTGGCTTCAGCTAGTAGGTGATTTTGCATAGTTACATAATTTATCCCACAAAATAACCAGTCTCTAAGCATCTCATCAAGGGATAAACCGAAGTCACATGCTTCTGCCAGCCACCTTAGCATAGTCAAAAATCCTGACACAGATTACCCTGGTTCTCGAAATGCCTAGTGAAAATGATAGCATCTCAGAATTGGAGGCGCTTGGGGTCATAACATTCCTTAACTAATTCCATCGATTCATGAAAGGTTTTTGTATCTGGTGCGTCAGGGAAAGTTAGGCACCTAGTAACAGATAAAGCTGCAAATCCACAAGCTGACATGATAATTAGTCATTGCTTTCCATCTGTCCCAAAGTAATTTGCCCTGAAAAAAAATAACAATTCTTTCTATATAGTGGGCCCAGTCTTCAAGTCAAGCTTCCCAATAATGCCAAAATGCAAGAAAAGCTTACCCCAACTCAAACATGACTGCTGCGAGTGGGTTTCTTCAGGAATGTGCTTTCCTCTTGTTACCACTGAAATAACTCCACAGAGGCTGATATCCGGTCACCAAGTCACCCTTTATTTACACATCCAAAGTCCTTTACTCTGGTACAGCCTCAACACATTAAGCACTCAGTGTCTTAATGTCTGACACTCCTTTTGTTGTCTGTCAGTCAGGGCTCCCTTATTGGTCCAGATTAACATTCCCAATCAGGGAGTCATATTCTGGAGCTACAGCTGGCTGACCTCATTACAATCACTACTTGGTGAACTGCTTTTTTGAACCGTTAGAATCCACATGCTATAGGTTGACGCCCAATGCCCTCAGCAAAGAAATTCCAGAATTGTGACCCTGTGACAGTGAAGGAATGGTGAATATTTCCATATCATTATAGTGAATGATTTGGATGGGAACTTACAGGCCTTGGTGTTCCCAAGTATCTGCTGCCCTTATTCTTCCAGATGAAAGTAGTCCTGGGATTTGGATGGTGCTGTGTTAGGACCTTTGGTGAATTTTTGCAGTTTATCTTGTAGACAGAAGACACTGCTGCTACTGAGCATCGATGGTGGCAAGTGTGGATGCTTGTGGATGTGGTGCCAAGCAAGCAGGCTTTTTGTCCTGAATGCTGTCAAGCTTGAGGGTGCTGCTGCTGCACCCATCCACGCCAGTGAGGAGTATTCTATAACGCCCCTGACTTGTGCCCAGAAGATCGTGGATAGGCTTTGGGGACTCAGGAGGTGAGTTATTTGCTGCAGTAGCCTTTGACCTGGTCTCGTAGCCACGGATGGTGAATGCAGCATTCAAATTGCTTACAGAAAAGTGATGTTGTTCAGTATCAATCTGAGATCTATGTCAAATAGTGTATCTTCAAAACAAAGTCAAAAGCAACATTAAATGGTACCAGTAGCAGATAACGTTGATTGGATTATGTTGGCCAGACTCTTCATTTGGTCCTTGGTATACATGGATACCAAAACACTTCCAAAGTCAGGTAGTGCTACCTGAACACAGATGGTGCTTCGGTGTAAATGATGATTTGCAGCAAAACATATGATCAGAAGTCCTTGAAATCGAACACAACACTAGGGATCCAAAGTCAATTCCTCCTGTGTGGAGCTTGCACAGTCTCCTTGTGTCTGCATGAGTTTCCTCCCACAATCCAAAAATGTGCAGGTAGGTGGATTGGCCATGCTAAATAGCCCATAATGTCCAGGGATGTAAAAGCTGAGTGGATTAGCCATGGGAAATGCAAAGTTATGGGTATAGGATCGGGAAGTGGATTTGGGTGGGATGCTGTTCAAAGCATCAGTGTGGACCCATTGGTGGAATGGCCTGCTTCCAAACTGTAGGGATTCTATTAATTCCTTTGACGGGATTCATGGAGAGTTCCACCTGACTAAATATATTGAAAAGTAAGGCAGATAAAATTAAGTGATTTTTCAAAACCATTTCTGAACTTTTCATGCCATATTATTATTAAGACGGATTCAATAGAATTTATGCAATGCCTAAAATCTGCTACTTGGGTTCATGTGGCCATACATTCAATTCAAAACCTAATTAGAAATGGGAAAAGGATCCTAATCAATTTTCTCTTGCATTTCTTTCCAAAGTCTAAAAAATGCTGGCTCAATGAAACTGATTAAAAACTTGAATCATTGACCAAAACCAGAAAATCAATTTCAACCATCTTTTGGAATCAGGAACAAATATTTTACAGGTTCTCACTAAAGAACCAAATTGACATGGAGCCAGTCTAAGTACTATGAACAGGAGATTGCTTATTGGCAGTAATACAGATGATGGTGTAATGTTTCTTGCTTGCAGAATAAACAGCCCAAGAAAACAACTGGAATACAGCCAAACTCCTATAGTGGTGCACAATATGAAAATGTCATTATAATTTACATTTCATTATGTATTGCTACTTCTAATGCTTCACCAGCTGGTGTTTTGCACAAGATTCATTTGTGTACAGAGAAGTAAATCACCTGAGGGAATCTTTACAAAAAAATCTTTAAAAAAATGAGGCACCAGTTTACCTTTCTTTTCAGAGATAGCTCAATTCAGTTCATGCAAGTCAACACAAAATTGTACACTTTATACTTGTCTCAATACATCCTATGCCCAGCATCAATGTCATTTTATTAAGCATTCAAGTTAACCCACTGGCACATAACTGACCAACCAGTGATTTGGTAATGCTGATTACTGGATAAATTATTGATGAGGACACGAACAAAAAGAAATCCAGCTACTTTACAAGTATACCATGGGACCTTTTACAACCAACTGATGAGTGGAAACAGATTTAATGCCTTGCTGCATCCAAAAAGAAGTGTCTAAGTTAAAACTCTTCACATGCTGCAATTGTGGAATGAGGGTTGAATCTACACTAGTTAACTGAAAGACAAAAGTTTCATGACTAAGACAAGTTAAGATGCTCAAATGCTCCTGTTATTGTCAAGGGAGTATAAACTCTATGCCTCAAAATTGAGTTTCATACAGCCAATTTTACCTCTACCATTTCTTTGGGAGAACCAAAGCCTCTGCATTTCCCCATTTGTATACAGAATCTAAAAAGCTTAACGGCTGTTAGCCTCCTACCTGAAGATCATCTTTCTTCCTCCTCACATCAAAGAAATCATAATGATACATCAGCAGTGGGCATTTTGTTGGAGTGAATCCTGAGGGGCAGGGTTTACATGTATTTGGAAAGGCAAGAACTGATTAGGGATAGTCACCATGGCTTTGCGCATGGGATATCATGTCTCTCGAACTTGGTTGAGATTTTTGAAGAAGTAACAAAGAGGACTGACGAGGGCAGAGCGGTACATGTGATCTATGTAGACTTCAGTAAAGTGTTCAACAAGGTTCCTCATGGGAGACTGGTTAGCAAGGTTAGATCTCATGGAACACAGGGAGAACTAGCCAAGTGGATACAGAACTGGCTCAAAGGTAGAAGACCATAAGACCATGAGACATAGGAGTGGAATCAAGGTCATTCGGTCCATCGAGTCTACTCCGCCATTTGATCAGGGCTGATGAGCATTTCAATTCCACTTATCTGCATTCTCCCCGTAGCCCTTAATTCCTTGCGAGACAGAGGGTGGTGGTGGAGGGTTGCTTTTCAGACTGGAGGCCGGTGACCCGTGATGTGCCACAATGATCGGTGATGGGTCCACTACTTTTCATCATTTATATAAATGATTTGGATGTGAGCATAACAGGTATAGTTAGTAAGTTTGCATGTTGCACCAAAATTGGAGATGTAGTGGATAGTGAAAAGGGTTACCTCAGAGTACAACAGAATCTTAATCAGATGGACTAACAGGCTGAGGAGTAGCAGATGGAGTTTAATTTTGATAAATGTGAGGTGCTGCATTTTGGGAAAGCAAACCTTAGCAGGACTTATACAATGCTTTGATCAAAGTCAATCTGCCTGGTTTAAAATGTAAACAAATCTTTACAAAATTAACTGTCAATCATGATTTACAGTGCTGTTGCATCAGGAATGACAACACCTCTACCAAGGTCCACATGTCAACCAATCAGCACTTTCCACTCATACAGCATAAATGTTCTCTCTTTAATTTGGTATTTCTTGTGAATTGTCCTGATGACTAAAAGATGAAAAGATTTAACAAAACGCTTCGATTTTTTGGCAACGTTCCAGTTCTGTGCTACTAAGTGACCTTTTTTTTCCAAAATATCAGCACCATTGATTGAAATATGCAAGATGAATCCCTAACTACGTTGCAACTTCAAAACCAAACAATAAATTCTCAAAGGCTGGAGAGAAACCAAGAAGGTAATATTTATCTATGTGTGCCGATCAAGCATACTGTTTTAAGTAATGTATACACATTCCTTGCATGATATAACAGCTACAGAATATAGAACAGAACAGCACAGGAGCAGGCCCTTTGGCCCTTCCTCCATGTCGATGCCAACCATAATGCCATTCTAAACTAATATAATTATTCAAAATAGAAACATAGATTGAATCTCATTTACCAAATATAGCATGCAATGTCACCACTGAAAACTGGATGCAATGATAAATTTGAGATGTTGAAGAATTCCTTCAACATAGAAGACTTATTCAACTATTTTCACAATTGATAATATTTGAAATACAGAACCAAAATGCTCTGAAATCATACAAAACTGATGGAATTGTAACATCAGTATATTTTAGCTGTTCAACTTTTGCTATGATTGTTGAATAGTATGGAACCAGGAGAAAGTGACAACTGCAAGTGCTGGAGATCAGAGTCAAGAGTCTGGTGCTGGAAAAGCACAGCCTGTCAGGCAGCATCTGAGGAGCAGAAGAATCGACGATTCAGGCATAAGCCCTTCATCATTTGGAACCAGCAAAATTTTGCAACTATCTGTAATTAAATTGCTCTGCCCAGCATCACAACAACAGCTGTTATTTAAGCGCACAAATTTGAGATTAAAAGTCCAAAGAAATCAACACCGAAGGCTTCAACAGCGTGCAATTGCTATAGCTATTTAAACCGAGTCACAGCTGCTCTACAACAACATTTGTAAGTTTACCTGATGGTTAACACCAAAGAAAGTATACTCTCTAGTTGACCTCCTCTCTCAACAATCTTCTGCTTGTCAAATCTTTAATCCAAACAATGATTGATGGTTATAAACAAACAACTTCACGAAAGTATAAATGACTTGTATATTGTCATCTCATTTCTGATTTTCAAATAACAGCCTGAACTAAATAAGTTGTACAGCTTTAATTTTGAATATCAGTTTGCTAGCCACACAAACTTCCAAGAAATGCTACATGACTCTATGACAGTGACCGTCAAAGACTGGTGGTAAACCTGAGGGCTCTGAAATTAAATGGAAAATTTGGAGAAAGCAGGATACATAGAAGCAGCAACCTTGTTGTGGTTCTGTTCGCCGAGCTGGGAATTTGTGTTGCAGACGTTGCGTCCCCTGTCTAGGTGACATCCTCAGTGCTTGGGAGCCTCCTGTGAAGCACTTCTGTGATCTATCCTCTGGCATTTCCTCCGGTAGTGGTTTGAATCTGCCACTTCCGCTTGTCAGTTCCAGCCGACCGTCGCATTGGTCGGTATATTGGGTCCAGGTCGATATGCTTATTGATTGAATCTGTGGATGAATGCCATGCCTCTAGGAATTCCCTGGCTGTTCTCTGTTTGG
>NC_057731.1:4285967-4324181 GCF_004010195.1 Chiloscyllium plagiosum | reverse complement strand
TGAGCAAAACCAATGTAGTGTACAAAATCCCATGCAAGGACTGCACAAAACACTACATAGGACAATCAGGAAGACAGCTAACGATCCACATCCATGAACACCAACTAGCCACGAAACGACACGACCAGCTATCTTTAGTAGCCACACATGCAGATGACATGCAACATGAATTCGACTGGGACAACACTACTATTATAGGACAAACCAAACAGAGAACAGCCAGGGAATTCCTAGAGGCATGGCACTCATCCACAGATTCAATCAATAAGCACATCAACCTGGACCCAATATACCGACCAATGCAACGGACAGCTGGAACTGACAACCGGAAGTGGCAGATTCAACCACTACAAATGCCGGAGGAAAGATCACAGAAGCGCTTCACAGGAGGCTCCCAAGCACTGAGGATATCACCTAGACAGGGGACGAAACGTCTGCAATACAAGTTCCCATCTCGGCGAACAGAACTACAACAACGAGCACCCGAGCTGCAAATCTTCTCACAAACTTATAAAACTAGAAACGTACAGAACAGAACAAGCCCTTCAGCCCACAATGGTGTGCCAAGAATTAATGCTGATCGAAAATAAAATAACCTAACCTACGCACCCCTCAATTCACAGCTGTCCATGTGCATGTCCAGTTGTCGCTTATATGTCCCTAATCACTCTGCTTCCACCACAACCACTAGCAATGCATTCCATACATTCACAACTCTCTGGATAAAGAACGTACCTCTGACATCTTCTCTCTACCTTCCTCCTAATATCTTAAAACGATGACCTCTCGTGCCAGCCAATCCTGCCCTGGGGAAAAGTCTCTGGCTATTGACTCTATCCATGCCTCTCATTATCTTGTATACCTCGATCAGGTCACCTCTCATCTTCCTTCTCTTGAGAGAAAACTCCGAGCTTAGTCAACCTCTCTTTGTAAAACAAACCACCCACTCCAGGCAGCATCCTAGTAAACCTTCTTTGCACCCTCTCCAAAATTTCCATATCTTTCCTAGAATAGGGCAACCAGAACTGGACACAATATTCCAAGTGGTCTCACCAGGGTCTTGTAGAGCTGCAGCAAAACCTCGCGGCTCTTAAACTCGATCCCCCTGTTAATGAAAGCCAGAACACCATATGCTTTCTTAACAATCCTATCCACTTGGGTGGCAACTTTGTGGGATCTATGCACTTGAACATCAAGATCCCTTTGTTCCTCCACACTGCCAAGACTCCTGTCTTTAATCCTATATTCAGCATTTAAGTTTGACCTTCCAAAATGCATCACTTTGCATTTATCCAGGGTGAACTCCATCTGCCATTTCTCAGCCTAGCCCTGCATCCTATCTCATGCCACATGCAGCAAGACTAGACAGCATAAAAGCTTGGATTAATGTGGCAACTCCAGCACACCGCAGAAGTGCAAGCAATGAGCAATGATGATCTCCAACAGAAGAAAATTTAACCATTTCCCCATGATATTCAATGGCACAGCCTTCATTTAACTCTGATCAAGATCCTGGGATCTAAGACTGACTATAAACTCAAACTGACTATCTATAAATATTGCGAAGGCTTGTGTGGCAAAGTGGTACTGTCCCTGCTATTGGTTCAAGTGCCACTGCTCCACAGGTGTGTCATTCTATGGCTGCAAGAACAGTTCAAATGTTGAGAACTGGATGCTGACAGTCACCTCCCGACTCTCTCAAGTCAATCAACCATTTACAAGGTACAGATGTAAAAAGATACTTATAAGTTGCAGCTCCAACTCTCAAGAGGATCAACTGTCATCCAGGACAAAGCAACTTGCAAGAGGAATGCCAATCATTAGCTGTAATATTCACTCCTCCAGTAGTACACAATTGGAGCAGCTTGCACCATTTACAAAATGCAATGCAACAAAACAACTTTGATAACAACTTTCAAATCCACAGTATCTATCCCTGGAACGACAACCAAGCAAATGCATGAAAATTCCACTAAATGCACCATAAGTATTAATTTAACCTGGAGCAGTGTTTGTAAAGGTATAGAACAGTGCTACCTTCTAGGTGTGTAGATTGAAAGAAGCAAAAATGGCCTTTAGTGGAACGATATGCTCTTCATGTCGGACGTGGGGGTTCAGGGAGAGTTTACGGCTTACTGAGGATTATATCTGCAATAAATGCAGTTGGTTGTGAATCCTATCAGACTGAATGGATCGGTTGGAGAGACAGTTAGAGGCAATGAGGAATTTACAAGAGCGAGGGAATATGATGGATGGCAGTTATAGGAAAGGGGGAAACATCGCAGATACTGTCACATAGATGGGTTAACTCCAGGAAAGTTAAGAGAGATAGGCAGGTAGTGTAGGCGTCTTCTATGGCTATCCCCATTTCAACAAGTATGCTTGCTTGTAGGGGGTGATGGATTCTTAGGGGAATATAGCACAAAAAGCCAAGTTTCTGGTATTGAGACTGTATCTAATGCAACGAGGGGTACGTAGGGTTCCAAGAAATCCACTGTGTTAGGAGACGCTCTAGTCCGAGGTGCAGACGGGGGTGGGGGGGGTGGGGCGGGGGTTGGACACCCAGGGAGATAAGTGAGGAAAGAGATCAATCTGAGACTGGTACAGATGAGAACAAAAGGTGAGTCAAACAGTCAGGACAGGCAAGGACAAAGCAGAGAACAAGGTAGGACTGATAAATTAAACTGCATTTATTTCAATGTAAGAGGCCTAACAGGGAAGGCAGATGAACTCAGGGCATGGTTAGGCTGGGCTATTTTCCCTGGAGTAACGGAGGCTGAGTGTTGAGCGGTGACCTTGTAGAGCTTTATAAAATCATGAGGGGCATGAATAGGATAAATAGACAAAGCCTTTTCCCTGAGGTAGAGCAGTCCAGAACTGGAGGGCATAGGTTTAGGGTAAGAAGAGAAAGATATAAAAGAGACCTAAGGGGCAAGTTTTTCCATTCAGAGGGTGGTACGTGTATGGAATGAGCTGCCAGAGGAAGTGGTGGAGGCTAGTACAATTGCAACGTTTAAAAGGCATCTGGATGGGTATATGAAGAGGAAGGGTTTGGAGGGATATGGGCCGAGTGGGACTACATTGGGTTGGGATATCTGGTCAGCATGGATGTGTGGGACCAAAGGGTCTGTTTCCGTGCTGTACATCTCTATGACTCTGTGCCCCGAGTCACACACCTGAATTCGACCTTCATCAGTATTCCTTCATAGTCACTGGTGTACATCCTAAAACTTCCTCCCAAACAGCTTTCAGAATGTACCTACATCACATGGACTGCAACAGTTCAAGAATGCTGCTTACCACCACCACAACACACAGATCTCAAAAGTCTATGCAACGGAAACTAACTGTAGGGAACGTGGCTCGAGGGTAGTTTCGAACAGGCAATAAATGTTGACTTTGACAGTAACCCTAGAATCAAAGACTGAGTCAAATGAAAAGATAAAATCAATCTATCAGTAGCCAAAAGATAATGTAACATGTAGGTGACACAGCAAGTGACAACCATGTCCCCATTTCTAATTTGTTACCAAATAATAGTTTGATCAAGTGACACTATCAACGTTTGAACTTAAAATAGATTAAAAGGACATAACACTGACTAGAAACCAAGGCTATTCAAAACCATAAGCACATTTTAATAGTAAATTTTTCCATGCACTCATAGTCAGCCTGGATCCTAAAGTGAACACTGCAAATTGATACCCCTTTCTAACAATTACTTCAATGTACTGGCAACATTCCATAATGACTTTCCAGCAGATGGAGGCATGAAACAACAAATCCTGTGACAACAATTACTGAAACAACATATCATTTCTAAAAATAACACCCTGCTCACCCAACGTGAAGCAAATTCAAATTTATTCAGTGTAGGATACTAACATCCTATTTTGCACAAGATAAACTGATAAAATCTGTTTTTATTAAATATACTTGTCCCTTACAAATGGGTGCCATACAATCTCAATCTCTGGGTATTGATAGTAGTTTTTATTTCAAAAATATACTTTATTCATAATAATATGTTTATGTAGCTTCATAGTCACTGAAGCAGTTCAGTAGTTCAGTTCTGTACAATACCATATGGAGAAACAAACAACACTAGAGTTTGATTCTATCCAGCAAACAAATCCAGGGCATTTTTTACTTGTATAAAACTATATTTACATATATTTGAGGCAGCAGGATGGTCCAACAACTGAACAGACCTCCATTTAACTTCAGCAAAAAGATAAATAGCCCTCACCACTGCTAGTTATTTGGCTACTTAAGCATTGCTAGAGGGATGCAGTTTAAAAATGTGGGCGACACGGTTGCACAGTGGTTAGCACTGCTGCCTCACAGCGCCAGAGACCCGGGTTCAATTCCTGCCTCAGGCGACTGACTGTGTGGAGTTTGCACATTCTCCCCATGTCTGCGTGGGTTTCCTCCGGGTGCTCCGGTTTCCTCCCACCGTCCAAAGATGTGCAGGTCAGGTGAATTGGCCATGCTAAATTGCCCATAGTGTTAGGTAAGGGGTAAATGTAGGGGTATGGGTGGGTTGTGCTTCGACGGGGCGGTGTGGACTTGTTGGGCCGACGGGCCTGTTTCCACACTGTAAGTAATCTAATCTAAAAAAAGGAGCTTCACTAGGTTGACTCCAGAGGTGAGAGAGTTGGCTTATGAGGAGAGATTGAGGAGACTTGAGCCATACTAATTAGAATTTAGAAGAATTGAGGGGAGGGGGAATATTAGGGAAACATATAAAATTATGAAGGGAACAGACAAGTTAGAAGCATGGAGATTATTTCTACTGGTGAATGAAACTAGAACTCCGAGGCATAGCCTCAAATAAGGAGTAGCAGATTTAGAGACTGAGTTGAAGAGGAACTTCTCTATCCAAAGGGTTGAGAATGTGTGGAATTCCTGCCTAGTGAAGCAGTTCTGACTACCTCAATGAATGTTTTTAAGGTAAAGACAGATAGATTTTGAACAGTTAAGGAATTAAGAGTTATGGTGAGCGAGTGGGTCAGCCAAGCAGAGTCCAGGAAAAGATCAGCCATGATCATATTGAATGGTGGAGTAGGATAGCCTACTTCTGCTCCTAATTCTTATGTAGAAGAAAAGAACTTGAATTTGTACTGCACCCATAGTGTAGTAAGACATCCCCAAGGTAAATGGGGGCAAGTGTTTTAGTTAAGGTCTACTGCAAGAAGTAAATGCTCCAGGGCAAGACACAAGCAGAAGAGACCAAAATAATATGTGGATTGAGAGGAAAATCTGCAGTGAGACCAGACACAGTGATTTCACTAATTACAACGTGGTGCAAATATATGGAAAAGCAAAAATTCTAAAAAGGCTTTTTGCTCAAATTCATGTAGCATTTGGAACAAATGAGCTAACCAATACAGGTTAAAGGGTATGATCTTGTAGCCAATACAGAGATATGGTTACAAGGAAATCAAAGCTGGGAATTCAATATTCAGAGCTATGTGACTTTTCAAAAGGACAGACAGGAAGGAAAGAGTGGTGGGAAGGGTGAGTAACGGACAGAATACATGCAACAGCAAGAAATAATCTTTGATCAGAAGATAGAGAACTAAGAAATAACAAAGAGAAATCAACACTGTTGGGTGTAGTCTATACGTCCTCTTAGAGTAGCTGTGTGCTCGTACAGACAATAAATCAGGAGATAATGAGGGCATGTAAAATGGTACCACATGAATCATGGGTAACTTATATCTTTGTGAAGTTTAGGATAGTCAGATTGGGAGAGGTATGCATGAGGAAGAATTCATAGACTGTATCCAACACAGTTGCCTGGAACAATATGACTAGGTTAGATTTAGATTAGATTTCCTACAGTATGGAAATAGGCCCTTCAGCCCAACAAGTCCACAACGACTTCTGAAGAGTAACCCACCCAGACCAATTCCCCTACCCTACATTTACCCCTGACTAATACACCTAACACTATGGGCAATTTACCATGGCCAATTCACCTGACCTGCACATCTTTGGTTTGGAGGAGGAAACCCATGCAGCCACGGGGAGAATGTGCAAACTCCACACAGAGTTCCCAGGGCTGGAATCGAACGCGGGTCCCTGGCGCTGAGAGACAGCAGTACTAACCACTGAGCCACTGTGCTGTTGCAGATCTATCCAAGAATCAGGCTATTTGGATCTTATGACGTATAATGTGGCAGATTTAATTTTAAAAATGTCATCGCATAAGATCTCCTGAAGAATAGTGACCATCATATGATGGAATTTAGCATTCAGTTTCAGAGTGAGAAACCTGAATCTTAAACAACAAAGGAATGAGTGCAGAGAAAGCTAGTGTGAACTGGGAAAGCAGTTCAGCTACAAAGAAAACTGAGAAACAATGACAGATGTTTATATCCCACTGAGAAACATCAATTCTAAGAAGGGGATAAGCTAACCATGGTTAACCAGGGAAGTTAAGGAAAACAAACAACGTGGTAAAGATTAGTGCAAAGTCAGAAGATTGGGAAAGTTTTAAAAACCAAAAATGAAGTCACCAAAAATAGGGAGAAAGTGAACTCTGAGGATAAACTTGCAAGTAATATTAAGACACACACCAAGAGCTTTTTTAAGCATTTAAAAAGCGAGAGAGGTCAAAGTGAACCAAGGGCTCCTAAGAGAATAAGGCTAAGTAAATAATGATGGAGAACAAGGAAATGGCAACGAAGTTAAATTAATACTTTGCATCAGTATTCATTGTAGAAAACACAAAAACCATTTCCAAAATATGAAATTATCAAATGCCAAAAATGGACATGATGTAAACACAATAACTATCACGAGAGAAAAAGTGTTAGGGAAACTAATGGAGCTAAAAACCAGTGAGGCCCCCTGAATTTCATCTAAGGATATCTAAGGATATTATCAAGAGTAGCTACACAGATGGTGGTGTTTGCACAGACGGCAAACTTCAAGAATGTGAAGATTTTGGAAAGTGCTGGAGGATTAGAAAACTGTCAATGTAACAACTTTATTCAAAAATGGAAGCAGACAAAAACAGCTAACTACATGACAGCTTAACATCTGTCAATAGGAAAATATTAGAGACTCTTCTTAAAGATGTAATAGCAGAACATTTATAAACACATAAAATATGATCTAGCAGAATCAACGTGTCTTGACAAAAAGGAAATCATGCCTGACAAAGTTATTAGAGTTAGTCCAGGTGGTACCAAGCAGGATCGATAAAGAGAATGTAATAAATTTAGATTGCCAGAAAGTGTTTGTTAAGGCACCACGTGTTAGGTTACTGACTGAGGTAACAGTGCATGGTATTGTTGGCACCACATGAGCATGAATAAATGCTCATGTTAACTAATCAAAGATAGAGTTGAGACAAGGGGGCATTTTTGGGATGGCAACCTGTAACAAGTGGAGTGCCACAGGGATCAGTGCTGGGACGACAAATTATTTGCAATATTTATTCACAACATTCCCAGGGAGGTGAATGTGCTATCGGAAAGTTTGCAAATTAAATAAAAACAGGTGGAAAGGGAAGGAGTCTGCAGAGGGAAAAAAAAGGTTAAGTGAGTGAACAAACTTGACATACTGAATGTAATGAGGGAAAATGGGAGATTATGAACTGTGATACAAAGAGGAGCTGATTATTATTTAAATGAAAAAAGACCGCAGAAAACAGAGCTGCAGCACAGACAGACTTGAGAGTTTTAATGTATAAATCACATACAAGTTCAGCAAGTAATAGGAAAGGCAAATGGAATGACAATTGTCATTTCTAAAGAAATGGAATATTAAAATACAGAAGTCTTGCTCAAACTACATAAGGAACGAGTTAAACCATACTGAGAATATTGTGAACAGTTTTGGTCTTGTATCAAAGCAAAGATATACGAGCATTGCAGACAGTCGAGAGAAGATTCATGAGGTTGATCCCGGGTATGGAGGGATTGCTTCATGAGGAGTGATTGATTGACCCACTAGTGTTCAGAAGAGTGAGAGGTGACTTATATGAAACAAAGATGATTCAAGAAGCTTGAAAGGGTACTTGTGAAGATGTCATTTCCCCTACTGAGAGAATCTAGGATAAGTGGATGCCCAGTTCGGAGAAAATTGGGGAGGCTTTTTTATCAGTGGAATTCTTTACCACAGAAGGCTGTTGAAAATATGTCATTAAGTATATTTAAGGCTGAGATAGATAGATTTTTAAATCGGGTGGCACGGTGACTCACAATGCCAGGGACCCGGGTTCGATTCCAGCCTCAGCTATGTGTGGAGTTTGCACATTCTCCCAGTGTCTGCGTCGGTTGCCACTGGGTTCTCCTCCCACAATCCAAAGGTATGCAGGCCATGGTGTAGGTTATTAGTCAGGGGTAAATATAGGGTAGGGGGAATGGGTCTGGGTGGGATACTCTTTGGATGGTCGGGTCGAAGGGCCCGATAATTCTAATTCTAATCAGTCAGGGAATCAAGGCTACTGGAAAAAGGCAAGAAATTGGAATTCAGGATTATCAGATCAGCAATGATGTCATTGAACGTCCAAGAAGATTCAAAGGGCCTAATGGCCTACTTCTGTTCCTGCATCTTATGGTCTTATTCACAAGATTGCTCCGATACAAAAATTTGACAGTAAGACACATAGGGAGATATTACACAGGTGCCCAAAAGTTTGTCAAAGAGGCAAATTTTAAGCACCTTAAGAACATAAAATCCTTAGAGTGTGGAAACAGGTCACTCAGCTCATCAAGCACACACTACCTGCACATCTCTGGACAATTTAACGTGGTCAATCCACCTAACCTGCACACCTTTGGACTGTGGAAGGAAACTGAAGTACCTGGAGGAAACCCACACGGACATGCGAAGAAAGTGCAAACTCCACACAGACAGGCAGTCACCCAAGGTTGAAATAAAAACCAGTACCCTCATGTTGTGAAGCAGCAGTGCTAACCACTGAGCCACCATATTTCAGGTCACTATTTGTCCAATTAATATAAGAATCATGACTGTACATATTCAGGTAAAAGTAAAGTTTCTGAGACCAAGTTTAGTGACAAGGTAGGAGGTCAATTTATACATAAGTAATATTTGAAAAGGTTCAAATTACACCCATCTCGCCACCTGTTTATAGCAGTACATTGACTGAACTGTCAGGCTGTAAACTGTTTCTGCTAACTCCATGTCCAAACGAGCAGAAAAAGAGCAATGTAGTATCGCTTTCCTTCTGCATATGTATAGGGAGCTGACCAGCTTCATTCAAATGAATAAGTTTACACCAGCATGAGTTTGACTTCAGCAGCAAACAGGTGGTTAAATATTAAGAGTTTGGATTGTTTGGCTAAAATTCGGGGATCAGATTTTACATAAAATCAACTGTTGCTAATTGCAATCACAGGAATTAAAACAGAATTATTAGTACAGATAAAGGTTCAACTAAACCATTGTGCTTGGGTCCAAGCCCAGAGACAAAACGTTCTGTGAATACAAGCTTAGGCAGATGTCAAAAGTGCTAACTCCCAGGTGGTTAACTTTTTATGTTCTTCAAGGTGGAAGCATTCTCTCTCTTATTAACATGGTCATTATACCAAAAATGTTACATGTTCTATCTGCTCAGATTCAGTTCAACCTAAGTGGTTGATGTGGGTCATAAGATTGAGCCAATTTTCCTCTGATGTAATATTACGTTGGCAAATACCATGCAAAAGTCCAAAACTCATTAAAAAATAAATCAGTTATTCCTCTCCACTACATTGACGTTGAACTGGGAACTAATTCATTACTTAAATTATGCATCTAATTCTGTAATACACCTCCAAGTTAGTTTAATAGGTATCACTGGCACAGCATTGTCCAGAAAGACTTTTCCTATGATGTTCCAAAAAATCGACTATTTAACAGATGGCCATTTTCATTGGTTTTGCCTGGCTGACTAATTAATTCCTGCGGTCACGTCTGCACTCCATTTTATGCTGGCGATGGAAAAGCCAAATTGTTCAACTGCTACAAGGCCATCTCTTTCTCATGAACTTCTTTGACACTAAGATCAAAACAATCTGATCCAATCAGATCCCTTTCTTTTACTCTGTCACCTGAGTGAATTATCTTGAATGCTTCTCCCTACTCAAGCCCTTAACTTTCATCTTTCTCTAATTTCTCTCTGATCTCCTTTCATGCCTTTGCTGAGTGCACCTTGCCAATGAGATCTAGCTCCTGCTTCCTCAATCCTATTTGTACCAATCTGCATATTGTACAACTTCCTTCACAAGGATGTTGCCAAGGTTGGTGGATTTGAGCTATAGGGAGAGGTTGAATAGGGCAGGGCTGTTTTCCATAGAGCGTCGGAGGCTGAGGGGTGATCTTATAGAGGTTTATAAAATCATGAGGGTCATGGATAGGATAAATAGACAAAGTCTTTTCCCTGGGGTGGGGGAGTCCAGAACTAGAGGGCATAGGTTCAGGGTGAGAGGGGAAAAAATATAAAAGAAATCTAAGGGGTGACCTTTTCACACAGAGGGTGGTACGTGTATGGAATGAGCTGCAAGAGGAAGTGGTGGAGGCTCGAACAAGTGCAACATTTAAAAGGCATCTAGATGGGTATATGAATAGGAAGGGTTTGGAGGGATATGGGCCAGGTGCTGGCAGGTGGGACTAGATTGGGTTGGGATATCTGGTTGGACCGAGTTGGACCGAACATCTCTATGACTCTATGACCACCATATAAAGCCATCTTGTGAACTACTCTCTATCTGCTTGCTGTGCCTTTCTCTTTTAAATCTGTCATCATGCATTTCCTCAAATATAACAAGCCTTAACCTCACCGTCCTTCAAAATTCCCACCTCATTTCTATCTTTCTTTTCCCCTGCAAAGACATCTCTTTCAACTCCACAATCATCCAAGGTGGTACTCCCTTCTATTTCTGGCTTTTCAACCCTCCAATTTAAATTGCTCTACTTGTGGTTGTACCTTCCTTTGCCAATGCACAAATACGCCTCTCCAGCTCACTTTCCTCCTTAAGGATACTCTGAAACACCTCACAATTCGACTAAGCTTTTGGTCATCTGATCTGATATCTCCTCATGCAGTCATACTTTATAATATTATGCATAGCAAAGTGCCTTGAATATTAAACACACAATAAACACAAGTTTTGGTTGTTAATTAAAAGTAAATCAAAGATAATCACTACAATTTTATCCTTGTTTGCTATGAAATAACATCACTATGATTGGCTTTTTACCCAAATTTAAGATATTACTGTTGACTGAAAATACAGCAGCCCATGACCGGTTGTTCTGTGATAACGTAACAGTTGTGTTCCTATGCAACCTCGTGCTATAGAAAATCGCACCATGGAAAACCATGACAGAAAATCGCGCTGTAAAAGATCACTAATAGAAAATCGCTGTACCCATTCAGTAGAATGTTTGCGTTATCCAAACAATGTCCACAATTCATCAATTACATTATAGCCACTTGTGCTGACAAAATGCGTGTTATAGTGCAACGACCTGCATTTACAACTTACAAACCCTCACACTTAAGAATGCAATCCTGTGAAAAGGTGCAATTTTAAACATCCAACGTATGGATATTTCTTGTACTTCCCAACAGCTGCTTTAAATTGCTCTGCATTGCAGACAAATCGACTTGTGAACAGACTCTGGAACATGGCCTGTTCGCACCTGAGAACTGCCTGTAAATTGTATTTGGCCCAGAGTTGGGCTGCAGCAGTCAGAAATCTCCAGACTTGCCACACCAGCCATGGGAAAATTGAAGAGTGTTCCTATTGAGGAATGAATGAGAGATGAAATCAAGTCACAAGAGATGCTGAATGCAAAGGCGAGAGTTTTAAAAAGATGCACCTTGGATATCTGGCACTTGATCGGTCTTGTTTCATTGAATATTAGGCCCTATAACCCACATCAATTCCCTGCACACCATTCCAATCATGGCCCTCTCCCAGCCCAATAGCATCAATTTCTCTGCCAACCCATACCATCCACAACTCAAGCCCCTATCCACACATAATGGTCCATCATGCCTCCACGCCAATGAATGCAGACCCCACCTTCTAACCCGACCTCAAGTTTACCTGGACCATCTCAGACACCTCCCTCCCCTTCCTGGATCTCTCCACCTCCACTTCCAGCAGCCAAGTCAACACAAACACCCACTAAAAACCCAATGACTCCCACGGCTACCTGGACTACATTTCCTCCCACCCTGCCTCTTGTAAAAATGCTTTCCCTTATTCACAATTCCTCCGCATCCGCCGCACCTGCTCCCAAGAGGACCAATTCCACCACAGAACATCGCAGATGGCCTCCTTCTTCCAAGACTGCAATTTCCCCTCCCACGTGGTCGACAATGCCCTCCAGCGCATCTCCTCCATTTCCCGCATATCTAACCTTGAACCCCACCCCTTCAATTGCAACAAGGACTGAAACCCCCTGGTCCTCAACTTCCACCCACCAACCTCTGGATACATCACAATATTCTCCACCATTTGTACCACCTGTAAACAGACCTCACCACCGGAGATATATTTCCCTCCCCATTTCTGCATTTCAGAGAGACCATTCCCTCCGTGACTCCCTTGTCAGGTCCATGCCCCCACCAACCCACCCTCAGTTCCTGGCACCTTCTCCTGCCACAACAAGAAATGCACAACCTGCGCTTGCACCCACACCTCCCTCCTCACCTCCATATATGGCCCCCCAAGGATCCTTCCACATCCAACAGAAATTTACATGTACTTCCACACACATCATCCACTGTATCCATTGCATCTGATGTGATCTCCTCTACACTGGGGAGACAAGACGCCAACTTGCGAATCTTTTCAGAAAACATCTCTGGGACATCCTCACTAACCAACCTCACTGCTCTGTGACTGAACACTTAAACTCCCCCTCCGACTCCGCCAAGGACATGCAGGTCCTGGGCCTCCTCCATTGTCAAACCCCAACCACCTGAAGCCTCAAATTTCAATTTAGGACCCTCCAGTCACACAGGATCAATGTGGATTTCACCAGTTTCCCCATTTCCCCTCCGCCTACCTTATCCAAGTCCCAACCTTCCAACTTGGCACCGTCCTCTTTAACAGTCCTACCTGTCCATCTTCCTTCACACCTATCTGCACCACCCTCCTCTCTGACCTCCACCCTCCTCTCTGACCTATCATTTTCACCCCCACCTTGATCTACCTATCGCATTCCCAGCTATCTTCCCCTGAGCCCTACCCTCCCCTCCCATTTATTTCGCAGCCCTCTTGGCCCAGAAGCCACATTTCTGATGAAGGGCTCATACCTGAAACGTCGATTCTGCTGCTTCTCGAATGCTGCCTTGAAGGCTGTGCCTTTCCACACTCTTCAACTACAGACAACTTATGCAGCCCACCAAATACCCATCGCCTGTACAACACACCATGTCAAATTAATCAGTATCCATCATGAGAAGACCTCAGGATCAAGTTAAGATTAAATACAATGAATTTCGAATTATACATTACATCTTTCACAATATCAAAAAATCATTCCATTCATGAAAGCCTAACACTACACTGAAATCCTCTCAAGTACTTAATTGTCTCCGAAACCAACAGATATGAATCCATAAACCCACAAAGACAGCTAATCTCCTTATGCTACCAAAATAATAGATTGTGGAAAGCAGTCAAGCATTATTAATCACATAGTAATAGCCCCTGGTAGAAGGTCAACAAACAGCTGTTCTGTCTGTACAACATATTTCTTTCAAATCTCAGAGACAGACACCTTATGTTTAAAAAGAAAATTAAAAGGGCTGGGATTTAACAATTTCACAGCTTCACAAGCTTTATAAACCTTTCAAGAACATTTATACTTATTCCACTAAATCCTGATTCCCAACTGTGGTTTAAGGTCAATACTACAGCAAAAATTGATTCTGTATGAATTCAGCACCAAGTTCAAATAGCCCTGCTCAGTTCAGGTTTCCCTCATGTGTGAATCATTCAACACTTATCAATGGAAATAAGAGCAGGACTTCCGCGTCCAGGATCTGTTTTGGAATCTCTGCCACATGGGGAAAACAGGCAATGGCGACAGATTTCAAATATTAGAAGGAGAAATTTATGCCACAGAAATTGTGACAACATTGAAAGCAAGTTGTTTCAAAACCAACAAGTGTTGTTACTTCACAACTGATGTCAAAATGTAGACCAAGGTCCAGTGAAACCAAAGCAAACTATCGAATCATTTAAACATTTAAGACAACACAATGAGATCAGCCTTCAATTTTCCAGACTCAAAGCAATACAAATTAAGTTTATACAACCTGTCCCCAATATTCCTCTTTCAATCAACATCAAATGGAATAGAATTATAATTTAAGCTGTCATTTGAGGTGGTTTCCAGTCTACAAATTGATTGCTGCATTCCCTACCTTATGAAACCATTTCAAAAATATTTCACTATGCGTAAAGTGTATTGAGTCATCCTCGGGACACGAAGGGATCAATACAAATCGAAGTCTTTCTTTTATTTAAGATAATGCTTTAAACACCTTAGCATCGATGAAGGGTTTTATGGTAGAGCGGCTGAGTCCCTACCTCTGGTCTTGAAGGCCTGGATTCAAGTCATCCTGTTCCAGAGGTTTGTCATGACATATCTGAAAAGGTTGATTCAAAATATCTATCAGAGATGAGATAGTCTTGAGTTCTGTTGACCCAATGTACAGTACATGGTAGGGAAGGATAAAACACCACACTTGAATTCGGATTTACTTATCATGTAATTTAGACAGGAGCAAAGGGATATGATTATTCAGAAAGTTAACATTTCTTGGAAATTACAAATTCAACTATGCCATTACAGCAAAACAAAATTGCAAAGAAGAAGAAAAACCAAAATTTCTGGCCTGCAGTATCACTTTCTTTCCCATTTTTATGATGCAAGATCATCTGTAACAGACTGAGAAACTATACTGAAATCAAATTTAAGCTCTTTTAACTCAAGTGTAAATCAGTGTAGTGATAGGCTTTCATGAATGGAATGATTTTTTGATATTGTGAAAGGTGTAATGTATAATTCGAAATTCATTGTATTTAATCTTAACTTGATCCTGAGGTCTTCTAACATTTCGATGAAAAAAAGCCATTGTAAGAGAGATATTTTGAAGAGTCTTACAGATAAATGTTAGTTCAGGAATAAAGTGAATCTATGATTGACAACAGAGGTCGTATTAAGGGTAAGACTGTTGTACTTAATTTATGGTTGTTTGTTATACAAGCTTAATTGAGAGAAAACCTGTGAAAGGACCAAGCAGGTAAAATATTAAGAACTGTTCTTAACTTGTTCCAAGCTCATATTTTTAGCCCACTAATCAGAAGTACACTGCTTCAATGTGTCCTGTGGATTACAATTTAAGGAAACCAATGATGTTCATGTAACTCTGGACATCAGCGTGTATCTTGGAGACCTTAAACAGCGAAATTCACAGCTGACCCTGGAGGAACCTGTGTGGGACAGCTCACAGCACAGGAACAGCTAAATGTATAGTTTTTAATTGTAATCTTGCTGTAAGTCCACAGTAGTGAGCAGGGTGAGCTCTTTCTTTATTCTATGTTTATTGACATCTGTCCCTTGATTAAATTTTGAAAATATAAACTATAAGTACTAAGTTAGCTTGGAGCACTGCTTTTTTTTAGAGCAAAAAGATGGTGCTATATTCTGGGTTTGTCAATTGTGAAGGAGCAAAGATGGCCTTTGGTAGAGTAATGTGCTCTTACTGTTGAATGTGGGAGTTTCCATATTGTTGTGGTTCTGTTCGCCGAGCTGGGAATTTGTGTTGCAGACGTTTCGTCCCCTGTCCAGGTGACATCCTCAGTGCTTGGGAGCCTCCTGTGAAGCGCTTCTGTGATCTTTCCTCCGGCATTTGTAGTGGTTTGAATCTGCCACTTCCGGTTGTCAGTTCCAGCTGTCCGTTGCATTGGTCGGTATATTGGGTCCAGGTTGATGTGCTTATTGATTGAATCTGTGGATGAGTGCTATGCCTCTAGGAATTCCCCGGCTGGTCTCTGTTTGGCTTGTCCTATAATAGTAGTGTTGTCCCAGTCAAATTCATGTTGCTTGTCATCTGCATGTGTGGCTACTAAGGATAGCTGGTCGTGTCGTTTCGTGGCTAGTTGGTGTTCATGGATGCGGATCGCTTCACAGGAGGCTCCCAAGCACTGAGGATGTCACCTAGACAGGGGACGAAACGTCTACAACACAAATTCCCAGCTTGGCGAACAGAACCACAACAGCGAGCACCCAAGCTACAAATCTGCTCACAAACTTTGAAGTTTCCATATTACTGATGATTTTGTGTGCAAATGTGTCCTTGGTTGTGAATCCTATCAGATCACATGGATTGGTTGGAGCAGCAGTTCAAGGCAATAAGGAATTTACAAGAATTGGGGGTGTGATGGATGGCACTTATAGGAAGGGAGAAAAGTCACAGATACAGTCAGATAGATGGGTTAATTCCAGGAAAGGTGGAAGGGTGGGCAGGTAGTGCAGGAGTCTCCTGTGGCTATCCCCAACTCAAACAAGTATGTTGTTTTGGAAAATGTCGGGAGTGATGGACTCTCAAGGGAATGTTGCACAAATAGCCAAGTTTCTGGTATCGAGGCTGGCTCTAATGTAATGAGGGCTATTGTTACGTTCCAAGTGATCAATTGTGATAGGGGATTCTCTAGTCAAAGGCACAGACAGACATTTTAGTGGCCAGCAGCGAAAAATCAGAATGATGAGTTGCCTCCCTGGAGCAAGCATAAATGATATCTCAGAGAGGATACAGAATATTCTCAAAGGGGACAGGCACCTGCAGGAGGTTATTGTACGCAGTGGAACTAACGACATAGGAAGGGAAAAGGATGAGATTCTGAAGGGAGAATATACAAAGTGAGGCAGGAATTTAAAAAGGAGGTCTTCGAGGGTAGTAATATCTGGATTACTCCCAGTGCTACCAGCTAGTAAGAGTAGGAATAGGAGGATAGAGCAGATGAATGCATGGCTAAGGAGCTGGCGCAGGGGAGAAAGATTCACATTTTTGGATCATTGGAATCTCTTCTGGAGTACAAGGAGGATGGATTGCACCTGAATTGGAAGGAGGATAATATACTGGCAGGGAGATTTGCGAGAGCTGCTCAGACTATTTAAACTACTAAGGTGGGGGGGGGGGGGGGGGGGGGGGGCGTGGCGGTAGGACCTAGAGAATTGGTGAGGGTAGAGATCAATCTGAGACTGGTACAGTTGAGAAAAGGTGCGAGTCAAACAGTCAGGGCAGGCAGGAACAAAGTAGAGAACACGGTAGGTCTGATAAATTAAACACCATTTACTTCAATGCAAGAGACCAAACAGGGAAGGCACATGAACTCAGGGCATGGTTCGGAACATGGGACTGGAATATCACAGCAATTACAGAAACATGGCTCAAGGATGGGGAGGACTGCAGCTTAATGTTTCAGGATACAAATGCTGCAAGAAGGATAGAAAGGGGGGGGAACAAGAGAGGAGGGGGTGGCGTTTTTGACAAGGGATAGCATTACTGCTGTACTTAGGAGGGATGTTCCTGGGAGTACATCCAGGGAGTACATCCTGGAACTGAGAAATACAAAAGGGATGATCACCTTATTGGGATTGTATTATGGACTCCTGAAGAAGCAACGGGAAATTGAGAAACAAATTTGTAAGGAGATCTCAATTATCTAAGAATAACAGGGTGGTTATGGTAGGAGATGTTAACTTTTCAAACATACACTGGGACTGCCATCGTGCTAAGGGTTTAGATGGCAAGGAATTTATTAAGTGTGTCCAAGAAAATGTCCTGATTCAGTATGTGGATGTACCTACTAGAGAAGCTGCAAAACTCGACCTACTCTTGGCAAATAAGGCAGGGCAGGTGACTGAGGTTTCAGTGGGTGAGCACTTTGGGGCGAGCACCTATAGTTCTATTAGTTTTAAAATAGTGATGGAAAAGGATAGACCGTATCTAAAATTGGAAGTTCTAAATTGGAGGAAGGCCAATTTTGACGATATTAGGCAAGAACTTTCAAATGGGGCAGATGTTCACAGGTAAACAGACAGCTAGAAAATGTGAGCATTCAAAAATGAAATAACAAGAGTCCAGAGACAGTATATTCCAAAGAAAGAAGCACATGTCAGGTATAGATAGGAGTGATCGAATGAATCCTTCAAAGAGTACAAAAGGCAGTAGGAGTATACTTAAGAGGGAAATCAGGACGGCAAAAAGGGGACATGAGATAGCTTTGGCAAATAGGGTTAAGGAGAATCCAACGGGATTTTATAAATACATTAACGACAAAAGGGTAGTCATAGATAATGGAGATGTACAAAACGGAAACAGAACCTTCAGTCCAATTCATCCATGCCAACCAAATATCCCAACCCAATCTAGTCCCACCTGCCAGCACCCAGCCCATATCCCTCTAAACCCTTCCTATTCATATACCCATCCAGATGCCTTTTAAATGTTGCGATTATACTAGCCTCCACTACTTCCTCTGGCAACACGTACCACCCTCTGCGTGAAAAATTTGCCCCTTAGGTCTCTTTTATATCTTTCTCCTCTCACCCTAAACCTATGCCCTCTAGTTCTGGACTCCCCCACCTGAGGGAAAAAGACTTTGCCTGTGTATCCTCATGCCCCTCATGATTTTATAAACCTCTATAACGTCAGCCATCAGCCTCTGACGCACTAGGGAAATCATCTCTAGCTTATTCAACCTCTCCCTATAGCTCAAATCCTCCAACCCTGGCAACATGCTTCTCAATCTTTTCTGAAACCTTTCAGGTTTCACAACATCTTTCCAATACATACGAGACCAGAACTGCACACAATATTCCAACAGTAACTAGGCAAAGAACAGGGGCCCTCAAAGATCAGCAAGGCAGCCCATTTGTGGAGCCACAGGAGTTCAGGGTGATACTAAATGAGTATTTTGCATCAGTATTTACTGAGGAAAAGGACATGGAAGACATAGAATGTGGAGAAGTAGATGGTGTCATCTTGAAAAATGTCCATATTACTAAGGTAGCGGTGCTGGATGCTTTGAAACACATAAAAGTGGATAAATTCCCAGGACCTGATCAGGTGTACCCTAGAACTCTGTTGGAAGCGAGAGAAGTGATTGCTGGGCCCCTTGCAGAGAGATTTGTATCAGTGATAGTCACAGTTGAGGTGCTGGAAGACTGGAGTTTGGCTCGCGTGGTGCCACTGTTTAAGAAAAGTAGTAAGGAGAAGGCAGGGAACGATAGACCAGTGAGCCTGACATCAGTGGTGGGCAAGTTGTTGGAGGGAATCGTGAGGGATGGGATTTACATGTATTTGGAAAGGTAATGACTGATTAGGGATACTCAACATGGCTTTGTGCAAGAGAAATCATGTCTCAAACTTGATTGAGTTTTTTTTTTAAGAAGTAACAAAGAAGATTGATTAGGGCACAGCGGTAGATGTGATCTATATGGACTTCAGTAAGGCGTTCGACAAGGTTCCTCATGGGAGACTGGTTAGCAAGATTAGGTCTTATGGAATACAGGGAGAATTAGCCATTTGGATACAGAACTGGCTCAAAGGTAAAAGAGGGTGGTGGTGAAGGGTTGCTTGTCAGACTGGAAGCTTGTGACCAGTGGTGTGCCACAAGGATTGGTGTTGGGTCCACTACATTTTGTCATTTATATAAATGATTTGGATGTGAACATTGGACGTATTGTTGGTAAGTTTGCAAAAGACACCAAAATTGGGAGATGTCATGGACAGCGAAGCAGGTTTCCTCAGAGTAGAACAGGACCTTGATTAGATGGGCCAATGGGCTCAGAAGTGGCAGATGGAATTTAATTTAGATAAATGCAGGGTGCTGCATTTTGGAAAAGCAAATCAGAGCAGGACTTATACACTGAATGGTAAGGTCCTGGGGAGTCATAGAGATGTACAGCATGGAAACAGACCTTTCGGTCCAATCCGTCCATGCTGACCAGATATCCTTATGCCCCTCATAATTTTGTAAACCTCTATAAGGTCACCCCTCAGCGTCCGACGCTCCAGGGAAAACAGCCCCAGCCTGTTCAGCCTCTCCCTATAGCTCAAGTCCTCCAACCCTGCCAACATCCTTGTGAATCTTTTCTGAACCCTTTCAAGTTTCACAACATCTTTCCGATAGGAAGGAGACCAGAATTGCATGCAATAGTCCAACAGTGGCCGAACCAATGTCCTGTACAGTGCAACATGACCTCTCAACTCCTGTACTCAATACTCTGACAAATAAAGGAAAGCATACCAAACACCTTCTTCACTACCCAATTTACCTGCGACTCCACTTTCAAGGAGCTATGAACCTGCATTCCAAGGTCTCTTTGTTCAGCAACACTCCCTAGGACCTTACCATTAAGTGTACAAGTCCTGCTAAGATTTGCTTTCCCAAAATGCAGCACCTCACATTTATCTTAGCTTTTGAACAAGCCTTCCATGTGGGACCTTACTGAAACCACATCAACTACACTACTCATCAATATAGTTAAAAATCACACAACACCAGGTTATAGTCCAACAGGTTTAATTGGAAGTGTGCTTCCAATTAAACCTGTTGGACTATAACCTGGTGTTGTGTGATTTTTAACTTTGTACACCCCAGTCCAACACCGGCATCTCCAACTCATAAATATATCTAGTCACCTTTTCAAAGAAATCTCAACTGCATTAGTCAGACAGGATCTCCCTCTAACAAGGCAATGCCAACTATCTCTAATCAATTCCTGCCTTTCCATGTAATGATTAATCCTGTCCCTCAGAGGTTTTTTAATAATTTCAGTGCCACAGACATCAGACGAATTGGCCTGTAATTACCTGGCCCGTCCCTACTTCCCTTCTTGAACAAAGGAACATTCGTTATCCTACAGTCAGCTGCACTTCATTAGTAGCCAGTGAAGTATTAAATACATCCATCAGGGACACAAAAACCTTGCTTCCCATAACACCCTGGGATACATCTCATCAGACTCTAGGAATTTAACACCTCAACTGAAATCCTCAGCTACATTATTTTTCTCCTTTGTGAGTACAGATGGGCTATTCATCTAAGGCTTCATCCACATCCACTGGCTTCACACAGAGGTCTTCCCTTTGATCTCTAACAAGTTGAACATTTTCCCTTGGTAATCCTCTTACTCTTAATATATTAATAAAAACCTTGATCCCTCTACCAAAAAAATTGTGGCCCCTCTGTGTCCTCCTAATTTCTATTTTAAGCAATCTACTCCACTCTGTATATTTCTTGGGGACGCCCTGTTGTCCTTCTTGACATCCCTTAACATCCTGGGTTTCCTGGACCTGCTGCCCCTTCCCTTCCCTTCCCTTCACTCTTAAAGCAATACATTGGTCCTGAATTCCCTCTATGCTACTTTTAAAAGATTCCCACCTTCCAAATGCAATCGTACCTGCAAGTAGCTGCTCAGAGTCTGTTTGCCTGATCCCATCTAATGACACTGAAATGAGCTTTTGTCCTGTTTAGATACAACTTCTGCACTATCCTTATCCTTTTCCATAATGACTTGGAAATTTAGAGTATTGTTATGATACCCAAAATGCTCACTCACTGAAACCTCAACTACTTGATTGGCTTCATTCTAGCAATGCTCCATCTCTAGTCAGACTGCTTATGTACTGGCACAAAATGCTCTCCTTTAAAAATACCACTCTGTCTAATTCTTTCAGGCTAAGGCAATGTCAGGTAGTGTTAGAGAACTGTAGGAGGTTTCAAGTTTGCTATCTCTCACATCTTTACTGTGTTCATGTTTGCTCCTCTATCTCCCTCTGACTGTTGAGAAATGTGTAGTATAATCCCAGCAAGGTAATTGCCCCTTATTCATTTCTAAGCTCTACCTAGGTGGCCTCATTTGAAGCCCTTTCTCCTCCCTCATTACTGCAGTGATGATTTCCTTTATGAATAATGTAAAGTCCCCACCTAGCATGCCTGAAACTTCAATACTCTAGAATGTTGAGCTGCCAGTCCTATTCTTCCATCAACCAAGTGTTAGTAACTGCTGATCAATGCTCTAAGTTCATCTGCCTTACAGGTTGAACACCTTGCACTAAAACAAATACAATTTAGCTTTCTGGACTCTCATGTGTCTTATCCTGCCCATGTCTTCTCCAACTACTGGACTATCCTAGCATTCCTTCTGTATTGAATTAGACCTGGCACTGGAACTTACATCTACTCCGTGCCCCACCCTCCATGCCGAACTAGTTTAAATACTGACTGTACCAGTATTTTCAGCCATTTCTTGATCTCAGCCATTTCTTGAATCCAACTGGTTGTAGTCTGCCATCAGTGGTTGGGGAGTTGAGAACAAAGTACATCAAGCCAACAATGGTCACAAATGCTTCAGCCCATAATGCTTCTGTACCAATATACTGGCCTGCTCCCTCATTGAGGGTAGGGACATTTAGAGAGCTTCCTCCAGTTATTTCTTTACTTGTTCACCATTGTTCACAACTGAATGTGGCAGAACTACAGAATTTTGATCTGAGCATGATTTGGAGATGCCGGTGTTGGACTTGTACAAAATTAAAAATCACACAACACCAGGTTATAGTCCAACAGATGTAATTGGAAGCACTAGCTTTCTGAGCACTGCTCCTTCATCAGGTGGTTGTAGAGAACACAATTGTAAGATACAGAATTTATAGCAAAAGTTTACAGTGTGATGTAACTGAAATTATACATTGAAAAATACCTTCATTGTTTTTGAGTCTCTCATCTGTAAGAATACCATGGTAGTTTCACTTCTTTCATATGTAAATCACAAAATCTTTTTTAAAAAATCAAGTTAAATTCTCAGGTTAACTGTAACAATTGGTGTCAGCCAGATAATATGCTGAAGGCGTTAGCCCCCTGTGTTCTCTGTCTGTGCCATAATGTTTAGACTGATTCTAATCTAAAAAGTGAGTTAACAGAGTCTTACATGGATTCATGCAGTTTTTGAGCAAAGTACAATGTAACTTTGCAAGTACAAATTCACCCCACATAGGTATATGTGCGCATGTGGGTTTGTGTGTGTGTCTGTCTGTCTGTCAGGAGTGGGGGGTTGTGAATGTGAGAGAGAATGTATATGTATGTGTATGTGAGTGTAGAGTGTCTAAATCTGTGAGAGGGCGCATGTGAGAGTGTGTCTCTCTGTAGGAGTGTGTGTGTGTCTGTCTGTCTATCTGTGTGTATAGTGCAATGGGGGTCACCTGTAGTGTAACATGAATCCAAGGTCCCGGTTGAGGCTTTCCCTATGGGTATGGAACTTAGCTATCAGCCTCTGCTCGGCCACTTTTTGCTGCTGCCTGTCCCAAAGTCCGCCTTGGGCCTCGGATCTTCGGGTGACCATCCTCCGAGGCGGACTTCAGGACAGGCAGCAGCGAAAAGTGGCCGAGCAGAGGCTGATAGCTAAGTTCCATACCCAGAGGGAGGGCCTCAACCGGGACCTTGGGTTCGTGTCACACTACAGGAGACTACCATTGCACTACGCACTATACACACACACACACACACACACACACACACACACACACACACTCTCTCACACACACAGACACTCATAACCCCCCACCCCATCCAGAGACACACACTCCCCGAGATACAAATTGCTGTAACGCTGTTTCTAAAACACGAACTTGGAAAACGTGTGTTGGCTTTAACACAATTAGATCACCAACATTTTAAGTGTTATTTGTATTGCATGATTTTTGTACAGCGCAGGGTCATGCAAGAACGTAACTATCGCATTATAGAAGAAATTACTGTAAGTCAAATGACCAAAAGCTTAACCAAAGAGCTATATCCCAATGGAGGAAAGTGAGATCAAATGGCAGAGGTTTAAGGAGGGAACTTCAGAGCTGAGCTTTTTGAGTGCTGAAGGTAGGGTCATCATTGGTGGTCACACTAGTCATGAGATTAAAATTGGGGATGCTCAAAGGGGCAGAACTGGAGGTGTACAGAGGTCTGCAGGCGGTAGAGTTGGAAGAACGAGAAATAGGAAAAGATGGAATATATAAAGATAGAAAGGGCAAAGCCATGGGAAGAACGGAAAATAAGGAAAAAAATTTAAAAATTACCAGGCTGTTTAATTGAGTGCCAATATAGGTCAGCAAGCATATAGGTAATGCTTGAATAAAATTTGGTGCGAGTTAAAATGCATGAAGCTGAACTTTGGATAACCTCACATTTGCATAGGGTAGAAAGTGGGAGGCTGGCAAGGAGTGTAATGAGTACATTAGCTATGAAAAAGATGATATCAAGTCTCTTTTCTTTTGGACACCTCACTTCACAGATATAAAGCATTGCTGCAAGTAGTAACCAAACCAAATTTAATTCCAGTTGCAAAGTTAAAGTAATTTTATTTGTGTGGAAAGCAAAAATGATTTATTTAGGAGAATTCCCATACCTCCTAAAGGCAAAACTCTAAGTTTGGAATTATGCAACCACACACTGAACTTCAATTTCTGATCCAAACAGACACCTAATAGATGTAAGGTGCAAGAAATCTGTGTGTCCTGTCAAGAGATTTACAAAATGGACAATATCACAATTACACACGTTCAGAATTTCATTCACTTCGTTTCTGAAGTGGTCTATTCGTTTGAGATCCATCATTCCTCACCAATTTGAAGCAATGAGGTAAGAATTATGAAAATAGCTTTTTGCATCAAGACTTATTCTACATATCCTGAATGAAAGGTTTATCCAAAATAATTCAATTTTTAACAAGAAATCACAGATCAGCATGAATGAAAATAAAAATGTTAACCAACTGGCTTTGCTTGTTATCTGAGAGAATTAGAATTCTTAACAATGGAACTAAAAATGATTCTGTTACTATGGTGCAACCAATCACTGGTTGTTACATTATCATGGCAATATATATATACACTCCATTGTCGATCAACAACAAATTCCAGTCATGCGCAGACTGTCCTATTTTCATGTCGAACAGATAATTGTTTTCAAAAATATGATCCTGATACATATGGTGTTGCAGTGCAAAAATATGCAAAATGCTATTGATAATATGACATTTTAACACAGACACAAAGGGAGCAATACAATAATTACTGAGTAATGAAATCTTGATGAATGATTTAAAGCAAATATACTAGTCTCAAGGTTTTACCAATTTCACGGTTCACAGTCAAGGGATGAATTCATTAAAAAGAACACAAAGACCAAGATTGTTATCTAAATTCTTCCAAACCACAGAGCCAGAGACAAACTAAACCTGTCCCCACCTCACTGCCTCAACAAGTCAACTCAGTATCTCCATCTTTCCTGTGATCTTGTTCTTTTTATCTCAGTTTCATGTAAAGAAGCATATTCATCAAGGATATTAATTGACAACTTGCGCATGGATAGAATTGCAGATAGAAAAAAAAATCAAATTAATCTTTTCAGTCACTACACAATAGTGGTCATGACAATACAACGTGAAGACAGCTGAACAGTCCAATTGATTGAAAACAGTGCATCATCTGGCTCATTGCATGCAATGTCACAGGTAATCCGACTGAAGCAGAACATCTAGCGCACATCGAGCCAAGATACAGAACAAGAATGAACAGCAATTGGCAATTATCAACCCTCAGGAATTAGAATATTCCACGTGACACAGGGGCTAGATTTTGACCTCAGCAATTACTGTTCATGGCAACTGACAGCTTCAATTTGGTAGTGTTCCTGTTTTATGCATTCTGATGCTTCTGCCCAGGTAAACAGACATCACTTTCTTTTAAGGTTCAGTTTTAATGCAAGATACAGCTCCAATAAATCACAAACTGCATCATCCCATTACAGGTTGCAATAGGAGGTATGCCATCAAGAGATGGAGCTGTCAACAGTTTGTAAGGTCTTGGAGACTATGATCTCTCACGTTATATGTTTTCTGTTATCATTTTGGAAGGTACACTGAAAAGCACTCGCCAAAAAAACTACTTGACTTTATATATACACATATATATTCATGAACACAGAGAAGCCTTCCAAGTCAAAAATATATTTCTCATCTTATTGTAGGAAACAAAACAAGGCCCTGTTCCATTTAACAGGCTGATTTGGTCAATACTTATGTCTAGACTTTAACTGCCTCCTTCACTTGCAGAAGAAGCAAAACCATTTTTGTGATTTTCCAGGAAATCTTCTCAAATACTTGAAGATCAAAAACAGCAAAGCAAAAAGACAGGGAAATGGGGAATGAGTGGGTGCACAATGGACTCTTCTCATCCACTTAGACAATTAAAGAGATTAGAATATTCAACAAAACATTCATAGAATAATGCCACGAAGTTTTACATCGTTAAACAGAAATAAACTTAACTGTATATTACAAGAAATGAAACAAAGTTTGCACTATTAAGACAATAACTGACTTTTAAAGACTTCACACAATGAATTAAATTCTACTGTTTATTTAGGTACTCAAATTGAATGAGTCAATCAAATGCAATACAAAGAAGCCAAAGAATTGTGAATGCTGGAAATGTGAAACAAAAAGGAAGTTGGGTGGTCAAGTTACACAAGAATAGGATCAAGGAGGTGGTCCTCGTGAACAAGATGATCTCAAAAAGGGGAGAAGAGAAACAAAGGAGCAACTACACAAAGAAGCAGGAAGGGATATAAGCAAAGACAAAGAAGTCCACAGACTTGGTGCACATTATTAGAGAAGGGACAGGATGAAGCTTGAAGACAATGGTGTGCCACAGTGAAATTAAGTTGGATTATTTTTGCATTCCAGGATGATCCTGGAATAATTACTACTTTTAGAAGACCAGGATTTGATCCTGCTTTATATTGACAAGCCAGACCTGGCAGTGGATTATGAAATAAGCTGCTCATCGTTACATTTCAAATCAGTTCTCCCTGGACCCAAGGGAACACACATGAGAGCTTTACCAGGGGAAAGGCAGGATGAAAGACAGCAATTGTTTTGTTGTGATGCAGGCATCAAAATAGAAGTAAGTGCGCCGTTCAGGAAGCTTCAAAAGTGCTCTGACAAATGCAGGGCCTTGGGCTAGATAGTTGGGATTTCAGAAGTGTAGCTTCAAGTAAATTAAAAGACACTTTCTTCTCAGGATGAATACTGAAACAGGGACGGGGTTATCTCATGATCAATACAATGGGATGACCAAGTCACATGAGAGTGCAAGGTCAGTGGCTAAGAGTTGGGGAGTTCACATGGAGGAAAATTTAGGTTGATGGCAGGGAAAAGAAATGTGAACTCAGAAGAGATCATAAGATCACAAATGTACAAACAGAAATAGGCCATACACACAGCACAGCTACTTCAACGATCAATGAGATTATTGCTGATCTGATAACTTCAAATCCATTTTCCTGCCATATCCCAGAACCCTTGATATCCTTACTGAGTGAATATTGGTCTATTTCAGCCTTGAATATAACATGACAATGAACTAGCCTTGACAGCCTTCTGCAGTAAAGAATTCAACAGACTCTCTCCCCTCAGAAATTGTTCTTCATCTTGGTTTTAAATAGGGTGACCCCTTATTCTGAGATTATGCCCTCCGGTCCTAGACTCTCCTACAAAGGGAAGCAACCTGTCAAGTCCCCTAAGAATCTTGCATGCTTAAACAGGTTTACCACTCATTCTTCTAAATTCGTTAAGTACAACCCATTCAATCTCTCCTCGTAGGAAAATCTCTCTAGACCCGGAATCAAACTAGTGAACTTCCTCTGGACTGCTTCCATTGCCACTACGTTTTTCCTTAAATAAGGATGCCAAGGAGGATGAACTGTGTTAAGATGGAGATTGAACTCTTAGGAGAAGAGTTCAATCTCTTAGTAGAAACTGAGGATTGAATGTTGTAAAGGCATTATAAACTTGAGAAAAGTTTTATTATATTTCGAAGAGCGGTAGAGAATTACAATTCTGCATTTATGAGGGGTGGAACAAAGGGAGATGCACAAAGGAGGATAAAGTGCCAGAGGAGTAGGTGGTCCAGAAAAGTATGATCTGATAAACATCTCAGCATCATTGTGGTGGTGGAGGATAGAGCTAGGCATTAAGGCTTCAGTGAGAGCAAAGGCGCAATCACTCCTCAGACATCTTTTCCTATATTCTACAATATTTAAATCCTCAGACAGTGGTCTAAGTAGCCACTTTCTCCACGAAACAGAATTCTCTGGTCACAAGTATGACAACACCTTAGACCTTAATACAATCAAAATTTATCCAGATCAATGCTATCATTGGTTTCTTTTAAAACCCAGATAATATTGAAAGAGCTGCTGCACTAATAATTTTCATTTCCATCTGCAAACCAAGGTGGCACAGTGATTCTAGTTCCAGGATCGCGTCTTTCAGAATACAGAGGCCGTTGACAGTGCTGAGCTTTTCCTCAGGCAATTGAGTTATGAAGAAGCCCTGAACAGAGGATAAATGCACAATTTATATTTGTTTTTCACTGTTCTGCTCCTGGAGTGGGGCTTACAAGGCACTAGGCCCACACAGAGTTCCTGAATTAGGCTCAAAGGAACAACAGAAAAACAAATACACAAAAAGGAACAAAATTTTGAGCAAAATGATTGTTAAAAAGCTTAACTTTTGTTATATTTAGGACATTTGTCCAAGCATCAAGTATATTGGAAAATTATTATTTACTAAACCAAAAAGTGAGTTCTGAGCACATTTTCCCCATTATTTTCTAATTTAAAAGTGCTGTTATCCCTTAAAGAGCAGACTTTTTTCCTTGACTGAATGCTACTGGGCTTCCTCAATTTTACAGCTAACACCATTTGAAGCACAAGAGCTTGAGGGACATATGATAGGACAAGGCAGCTGAAAGGAACGTAAACCACAATCATAAAAAATTATGCAAAATCTAACCTGACAAGGTGTGAGAGAAAGTTCAGAATCTTAACATTGTGACATCCACTGCAGAAAATCTTTTGAAAGCACACAGAACTGAAATATTATATAGGACCTGGGATTACAGAAAAGTAGACACACAAAATCATGTGCAATATTCTCCTTATAATCATGATTATTTATGATTCACGCATCAAGACGGCTCCGGAAAAGAAGGAAGTGTTGGCCCCCTTACCTGTCTGCTTCTATCATCAGGCCTGCAGCATCCTTTCTTCCAACTACGTTTTTCTAACATCAAGTTCATCTTACCTTCAAGACAATAAGGACTGCAGATGCTGGAAATCAGAGTCAATAGATGTGGAGCTGGAAAGTACAGCAGATCAGACAGCATCCGAGAAGCAGAAAGTCAACGTTTTGGGCCAAAACCCTTCGCCTTATCTTCTATTGGCAGCTTCAGGTAAGGAAGAATGCTCTGAGAGGCTGTTGCAGTAGAGAATGTAGTGTGGATCTGGTTGTTCCTCATGGCTGCGTCCTGGTTGGTCCGTTGAGTAGGCTGCTTGAAGGCAAGGTGGGTCCGAGCCCAGGATTCTAATGACTGGCCTGGAACCTCTCTCAGTAGCTTTGGTGGCCTGGGATTCCAATCAGCAAAAGGCAGAGGTCTAGGACTCCTTTAGGTGGTTTTGGTAGCAGTTTTCACCAGCGTCGGTCTTGATTTCTTGTGGTGGCTTCAGCGTTGATCTGTGACTCTATGTGACTTGCCTTCAGCATCATAGTGGCCTGGCCCAGGCTTTCAACACGGGGTGTCGGGTCCTCAAGCCCAGAGCTGTGAGGTGGACAAATTCCTCGTTTGTAAATTTCTTTCATTTTTTTTAAATATGCTATCATAAAAGGACCGTTGTTGAGCGTTTTTTAAAGTTTGTTTGTGGTTTTGCATTTTTGAAGATCTGTAATGCTGGACTTTTTTTTTTACTCAGAATTTGTACTCAAGAATCTGTACCCACATACCTTTGTGTCTAAGATGGCGCCATCAGTGGCAACTTGCAAACTTTTCTCCGTACTCATATGAGTACATGTGACAGTAATACATATTTTATAGTGATCCTTAAGAATGTGACTCAAATCAAGCTGAGCTCTGTTCATACTTTATGCAAAATAAGAGAATTACTAATTTTAATATTGCCCAAGTCTGGCTGACTTCGTACTACTATTTTTACTAATATACAGTTGCCTAATAAATAAATATAGTTTTTGTTGTATATCATATGGTATAACAGGCCTGCCCATATACAAGTACACTGCATTTGTATTCTCTTGGCTCACTCCATCCCACTTTCCTAGCTATTTGCAGATCTAGAGGAGGATCATGGAGTCAAAACACTGACTTTTTTTTGCTCTCCACATACTGCCAAACCTGCAATGTTTCTCCAGCACTCTATTTTTGTTTCATATTTCCAGCATCTACAGTTGTTTGTGTTTTTTTATTTCAAAAATATACTTTATTCATAAAATTATTTGGATCTCTATACAATTGGTAGTGCCATTCTTGTGCACACATTACATTGCTTTACATACAGACATCGAAATTTATTTTCCATATACACAAGTCTCTACAATTACTATCCAGCTCTTCTGCTGAGGCGTTAGCGGAACCCACATGACTGGGTGGGCTCCCTGTTCTTCTTAGGCAGGCAGACGTTACACGGTGGTCTTTCCCCACCGTGCCTTGGCGGCAGCTGCCCCAAGCTTCAGCGCGTCCCTCAACACGTAGTCCTGGACCTTGGAATGTGCCAGTCTGCAACACTCAGTCGGGGTCAACTCCTTCAGCTGGAAGATCAACAGGTTTCGGACCGCTCAAAGAGCATCCTTCACCAAGTTGATGAGCCTCCAGGCACAGTCGATGTTTGTCTCGGTGTGCGTCCCGGGGAACAGACTGTAAAGCATGGAGTCCCACGTCACAGCACTGCTCGGGATGAACCTCGACAAACACCCACTGCATTCCTCTCCAGACCTCTTCTGCATAGACACATTCCAGAAGGTGTGTGACAGTCTCGCTCCCCCCCCTCAGCTGCTTTGAGGGCAGCGTGCTGTGCGGCAGAGAGTCCTGGGCGTGCATAAAGGATCTCACAGACAGACCCCTTCTCACCACCAGCCAAGCCATGTCTTGGTGCTTGTTGGAAAGTTCTGGCGATGAGGCATTCTGCCAAATGGCTTTGACAGTCTGCTCAGGGAACCGCTCGATAGGATCCATCCTCTCCTTTAGCCGAAGGGTCTCAAGGATACTGCGTGCTGACCACTTCCTGGTGGACTTGTGGTCAAAGGTGTTTTTCTTCATAAACTTCTCCACGAAGGACAGGTGATATGGAACGGTCCAACTACTTGGAGCGTTCCTCGGCAGTGAGGCCAGGCCCATCCTTCGCAACACCGGGGACAGGTAGAACCTCAGTACGTAGTGACACTTGGTGTTTGCGTACCGGGGATCCACGCACAGCTTGATGCAGGCACACACAAAGGTGGCAGTTTTTTGTGTTTATTTGACTCAACAGCTGAGTTCATTTTGAATCAAATTTTAAAAGGCTCATGCAGAAGCGTAATGCACCATCTCTGACATCACACTTTTAGGTCAAAGCTAATGTAAAGAACTTTATTCTAGAGCCCAAATTTAAAATAAATGCAATGCTGTAGTATATGGGCAGACCTGTTACACCACGTGATTCACAACTAAACTAAATTTTAGCCATGAAAGTCTCCATGAAAACAGAGGCTCGGGTCATTCAGAGTTCATTCAGGGACATTTTCAGATGGATATATTTGACCTTAGAGGTTATAATTGCAGAGTGTGATTGATGGTCATGGAGAGTCACACAACATGTTGCTTGACAACAACAGCTGTTCTCTGCCAGGTAAAGCAGAATTTATTTGGGGTACTGATTTAAGATTTTAAACTGTATCTTTATTGTAATCGGATTTCAATTGGCATATTCAGGATTGAATACAAGGACTTGGTTCAGTTTTGTGAATCAATGGCTTTGATTATTATATTGTATATATTATGTTAGATACCAGACCAAGTTTCCCCACAATATCTGATAGAGACAGCCGAGACCTAACTTTCATTTTATTGTAAAGTCATGTGTAGGGTCCTGTGTGTTCCAGATAGGATTCAATGGTCCTCCACCAAGTTTTAACCAAAATACACTTTATTCTTTCTATGCAATTAAAATGCAAAAGAATGAAGAATTAGTGTAACAACTCTACTGGCATACTTAACAGGGCAATGTATTATTCAACCATTAATCATCAAATGTTTCAATAAAGGCAGCATCCCTTAAAAATTGCCTTTGACAAAATGCAATGAGGCAAAACAGATATTTTCATGTGCTGCCTCTCTCTCCAGTCCATTTGAAACAATCTGTCCCTTCTGATTTCTGAAAAGAAAATTCTCTAAGTCTTCAATCAAAGAGCAGAAATTCCAGCAGCTAACTAACAAATAAACCAACCAAAAACAAAGTCCTCTGAGTTTGTGAGTGAGCCCAACCAACAACCCCACCCCCACGATTCTTTTGTCTGACTCGAAAACAACAGCTAGGAAGAAACCAAAAACTCTTTACAAACTGCCTGCCAGGAGATGTCTCGCCCCCACTGTGACAAAGACGGACTGAAAGAGAAACAGGACAGAACACATCTCTTAAAGACCTCGTATCATCAAAATTAATTGTGATCCTCAATTCCAAAACTCAAAAAGAATTTTGGGAATTTCTAGGAAAAAATGTTGGAAGTCGTCATCAAGCAGCATCTGTGGAAATAAAGAGTCATAAATTGCTATTTCTGTTTCTCGATCCACAAGTGCTATCTGGCTCGGTGACCATTTTTACGAGTGATGGGGAGGATATGGGGTCCTGCACTTTAATAGCAATGACAGAAACAACCTGAGGACAAGCATAAAAACCATGATTGTGTGGAAAATGTGCCTTGGTTTGCTTTTCAGGTTTAAAGCTTTGCTCAAAATAATCAAAATACCAGGTAGATGTCTAATTACTTTTGGTAGATTTCAGGATTCAATCCTCAATAGTCAAGGTGGAGTGCCACACAGCCATGACAAAAGCTTTGAGGGAGTATCTAGAAGTGACAAAAACAAAAGAAAAGGATTTCAGCCACAAATAATGTGAGATCGACTCAATTAAGTTACAAAGGTGAGCACACGCAGTCTTTGTGATGGAGTTGATAAGGTGTCTAAAATTCTTGGGATAAAAGGTGCCTTAAGTGCAAATACTTTGATTCAACTCAAGATCGTGATTAAAAGTGGAGATGGATGAGTGCAACTTCCAGCATTTATCCAAATGAATTTGCAGTTTAGCCAAGACAAAACACTGCAGAAACAAACAGTCTAGTAACATAAAGGGTCAAGAGGGTCCATCTGTAATTATGTACGTTGACACCAATCTTTTTCTCTTTTTATTCATTCATGGGATGAGGGCATCACTCGCCAAGAGCAGCATTTATTGCTCATCCCTAATTATCCAGAGGTCAGTTAAATGTCAATGACATTGCTGTGGGTCTGGAGTCACATGTAGATCAGACTGGGTAAGGATGGCAGGTTCCTTCCCAAAAGGATATTTGTGAACCAGATGGGTTTTGCCAACAATCAAAAATGGTTTCATTGTCACTATTAGACTCATAATTCTAGATTTTTATTGAATTCAATTTCCAACATTTGCTGTGGCAGGATTCAAACCTGGGTCCGCAGAACATTACCTGGGTCTCTGGATTAACAATACTGTGATAATACCACTTGGCCATTGCCTCCCCACACAACAGGGAACAGGAGTTAAGTAAAGCTTGTTGCTTAAGATTTCTTGCTGTGAAGGCATATATGGAGATGAGGCTACTGATGAGAAATAGAAGCTTTTCCATCAGATAGGGAAGAGTGAAACCAAACAGGAACTGCAGGGAGTTGGCAACATTTGAACGAAAAAAATGATAACATGAAACTCACTCCAGAATCCTATGACTGTTGTGAATAGCATTGATGCGTTCAATTGGAAATGACTAAGTACATGTGCAAGAAACAAATTAAGAACCACTGATAAAATAAACAGTGGAGGTGCATGTGGAGCAATAGCCGGTTGGACAAAGAACTGGTTCGTTTGCTGCATATTTAATCAAACATCAGAAAACCTTGAAAAGAGGAAGAGATGACTGACCAGTGACAAAGAGCCTTGCGAAATATGGAATGACAACATACAATGTCATAGAGTTATTATGGGAGAGGGATAACCCCAATTTATACAAATTCCACAACAAAATTTCAAGAAAAATGCCAAAGGGTTTCCAGGTATCAAGTACTTCGAAAAGCAAACACCACTTATAATTTAAACAAGGATTGTACGACAGACACTGCCCAACATTTCAACTTCCCCTCCCACTCTGCCGAGGACATGGAGTTCCTGGGCCTCCTTCACCACCACTCCCTCACCACCCAACGTCTGGAGGAAGAATGCCTCATCTTTCGCCTCGGAACACTTCAACCCCAGGGCATCAATGTGGACTTCAACAGTTTCCTCATTTCCCCTTCCCCCACCTCACCCCAGTTCCAAACTTCCACTTCAGCACTGTCCCCATGACTTGTCGGACCTGCCTATCTTCTTTTCCACCTATCCACTCCACCTTCCTCCCTGACATATCACCTTCATCCCCTCCCCCACTCACCTATTGTACTCCATGCTACTTTCCCCACCCCCACCCTCCTCTCATTTATCTCTCCACCCTTCAGGCACTCTGCCTGTATTCCTGATGAAGGGCTTTTGCCCAAAACGTCGATTTTACTGCACCTTGGATGCTACCTGAACTGCTGTGCTTTTCCAGCACCTGTAATCCAGAATCTGGTTTCCAGCATCTGCAGTCATTGTTTTTACCTTGTACTACAGACACCCCAGTAGTCAATGGGAAATTGAAAAACAAATTTTTAGAAGACGTATTATCTGTTAAGAATAACAGGGTGATGATTTGGAGATGCTGGCGTTGGACTGGGGTGTACAAAGTTAAAAATTACACAACACTAGGTTATAGTTCAACAGGTTTGATTGGAAGCACACTAACTTTTGGAGTGCCGCTCTTTCATCAGGTGGTTGAGCTGCGCTCTGAAAGCTAGTGTGCTTTCAATTAAACCTGTTGGACAATAACCTGGTGTTGTGTGATTTTTAACTAATAACAGGGTGAATTTTAACTTTACAACTTTTCACTTTAACTTAACTTTCTCCTTGAATAGGATAGTGAAGGAGGCGTTTTGTATGCGTTCCTTTATTGGTCAGAGTACAGAGTACAGGAGTTGGGAGGTCATGTTGCAGCTGTACAGGACATTGGTTAGGCCACTGTTGGAATATTGCATGCAATTCTGGTATCCTTCCTATACCAGAAACTTGAAAGAGTTCAGAAAAAATTTACAAGGATGTTGCCAGGGTTGGAGGATTTGAGCTGAACAGGCTGGGGCTGTTTTCCCTGGAACATCGGAGGCTGAGGGGTGACCTTATAGAGTTTATAAAATTATGAGGGGCATGGATAGGATAACTAGACAAAGTCTTTTCCCTGGGGAGTCCAGAACTAGAGGGCAAAGGTTTAGGGTGAGAGGGGAAAGATATAAAAGAGACCTAAGGGGCAATTTTTTCACACAGAGGGTGGTATGTGTATGGAATGAGCTGCCAGAGCAAGTGGTGGAGGCTGGTACAATTGCAACATTTAAAAGGCATTTGGATGGGTATATGAATAGGAAGGGTTTGGTGGGATATGGGCCAAGTGCTGGCAGGTGGGACTAGATTGGGTTGCGATATTTGATCGGCATGGACGGGTTGGACCGAAAGGTCTGCTTCCATGCTATACATCTCTATGACTCTAAATATAGACTGGGATTGTGATAGTGGTATGGGTTTGGATGGAGAGGAACTTGTTATGCGTGTACAAGAAAATTTTCTGATTCGGTATATGGATGTACCTACTAGATAATGTAGAAAACCTGATCTAGTCTTGGGAAATAAGGCAGTGGCAAGTGTCTGAGGTGTCAGTGGGGGAGCACTTTGAGGCCAGCAACCATAAGTATATTTGTTCTAAGATAGTGATGGAAAATGATAGACTGGATCTAAAAGTTTCTAAATTGGAGACGGTATTAGGCAAGAACTTTCAAAAGTTGATTGGGGGCGGATGCTCTCAGGTAAAGGGACGGCTGGAAAATGGGAAGCCTTGAAAAATTTGATAACGAGAGTCCAGAGACAATATCTTCCTCTTAGGGTCAAAGGCAAGCCTAGTAGGTGTAGGGAATGTTGGAAGACTAGAGAAATTGATGTTTTGGTTAAGAATAAGAAGGAAGCATACGTCAGGTACAGACAGCAAAGACCGAGTGCATCCTCAGAAGAATATAAATGCAGTAGGAGTATATTTAAGGAGGAAATCAGAGGGCAAGAAGGGGTCATGTGATTGCTTTCGCAAATCAGGTTAAGGAGAATTCAAAGGGATTTTATAAACGTATTGACAATAAAAAGGGTAACTAGGAAGAGAATAGGACCCCTCAAAGATCAGCAAGGCAACCTATGCGTGGAAGCGCAGGAGATGGGGAGATACTAAACAAGTATTTTGCATCAGTGCTTACTGTGGAGAAGAACATGGAAGATATAGAATGTAGGGACGAGATGGTGACATCTTGAAAAATGTCCATATTATAAGAGGTGGTGGTGCTGGATGTCTTAAAATGCATAAAGGTGGATAAATCCCCAGGACCTGATCAGGTGTACCCTAGAACTTTGTAGGAAACTGGGGAAATGATTGCTGGGCCCCTTGCTGAGATATTTAGGACCATTGCTAGATAGTGGTGCTAGAAAACTGCAGGTTAGCTAAAGTGGTGCCACTATTGAAGAAAGATGGTCAGGAAAAACCAGGGAACTATAGAACCGTAAGCCTGACATCGGTGGTGGGCAAGCTGTTAGAGGGAACCCTGAGGAACAGGATTTACATGTGTTTGGATAGGCAAGGACGGATTAGGGATAGTCAACATGGCTTTGCGATGAGAAATCATGCGTCATGAACTTGATTGAGTTTTTTGAAGAAGTAGCATAGAGTATTGATGAGGGCAGAGCAGTGGACGTGATCTAGATGAACTTCAGTAAGGCGTTCAACAAGGTTCTTTATTATAGACTGGTTAGCAATCATAAAGGGGGGGATCCAAGATGGCGGCGACTGAGCAAGTCTGAGTCTATAGTGCTCCTCCCAAGACTTGGGTAAAGTGGGTCACCCACCCCCACCACACTCACTAAATCATTTATAATAGCTGTTTAATTTAATTAGTTGCTTAGTATTAAATTTAAACAATCTAATATTTAGTAAAAATGACCAAAGGGAAGGAGCCCGCAGCTCTCAGCAAGCAGGAACCCCTCCCCCACCCTCTCCAGCTGCAGCTGAGGCGTCCACAGCTGCCCCAGGGGACTTACCTACAGTGACAAGCCTTGTGGAAATCATCTCCAAACTGGATGCGAAGATCGATGCTTTTATCGAAGAATCCCGAAATCGATGGGACTCACTCTCGGCCGCGCTGCAGAAGCACGACCGAGACATCCAGGAGATTGAGCGCCGAGTTGGAGGGGCGGAGCTAAAGGCCGCAACCTCCGAAACTACAGTGCAATTGGCTGTGGATCAGGTCCGGACTCTCGAACAGCGAGGACAGACCTTAGAGAATCACATTGACGACCTCGATGGTCGTCGAAAAAATATTCGTTTGCTGGGCCTTGCCGAACGGGAAGAGGAAGGCCAGCTTACAGCATTCCTCGAACAGTGGCTGCCACAGCTTTTGGAGGCTGGATCAGGCCAGGTAAGGGTGGAATGGGCCTACTGGATCGCAATACGCGGGCTCGGCTCGAACCAGCGCCCACGCCCGGTCCTGTTCCGGCTACAGAGCTATAGGGAGAGGCAGATACTCCTAGAAGCTTCCAGAAATCTTGGAAAAGACCCCCAAGCTATGATCTATAAAGGATCCAAGATCATGTTATTCCAGGACTTTTCCCCAGTTCTGGTCCGAAAGAGGAAGGCGAAGAAGCGTTTAAGGGACTTAAATATTCAGTACTCCTTACGCTACCCAGCGACGCTACGCTTTAACCATGAAGGATCCGTGTATAACTTCGGATTGCCAGAAAAGGCTAAGGAATTCTTGGACTCTCTTTAGATAAACTGTAAGAGATAATGGATGTTGGTTTGCCTTTCCCCCTGCTTTGGTTTATATCCCTTTTTATCTTTTTTCTTACCTTACTGTTTAATATTATCATGGGGGGTGGGGAGAGGGATTTG
>NC_057731.1:4265484-4284780 GCF_004010195.1 Chiloscyllium plagiosum | reverse complement strand
TTAAAAGGAAGAAAATATTATCAGATCTTAAGAAGGAAAGAGTTGATATAGCTCTCCTACAGGAGACACACTTGTCAGATAAAGAACACTTGAAATTACGACAGGGTGGATTTGATCAGGCCTTTTTTTCTTCTTTTAGTTCAAAAAGCAGGGGAGTTGTTTTTCTTGTTCGGAAGAATTTCCCTTTCAAAATCCTAAAGCAGATAAAAGACAAATCTGGATGATATATTTTGATTAAAGCCTTCATAAATGGAGAGGAATATGGGATTTTAAATTTGTACTGCCCCCCGGCACACCCCTTTAAATTTATAACGGAAGCCTTTTCAAAATTGATGGCTTTTGATGCCCGTCATATAATTATAGGGGGAGACTTTAATTGTATTATGGATCCGGAAATAGACAGGATTCCTAAGAGTACTGCAGGAGTATCTCCCAGATCTAGACAATTGATGGATCTGAACAAAGAATTAGGATTAGTAGATGTATGGAGATGTCTTCATCCACAGGGTAGAGATTTTTCTTTCTACTCTAATCCACATAAATGTCATACCAGAATTGATATGTTTTTTGCCCCCTCGATTTTTTTAAATTCCATATCATCCTGTAAAATAGGTAATATTGCAATTTCTGACCACGCTGCTGTATATATGGAAACTAAGGCGAGGAACAGTGGGACATCCCCTCGGCATTGGCGTATGGACTCCTTCCTAATGAAAGATAGTAAATTTGTACAGTACTTCTCTCAAGAATTTAAAACTTTTTTAGAAATTAATTCAGGTACAGCTAGCAACCTGTCAATGATGTGGGAGACCATCAAAGCTTACACGCGAGGCTTGTTCATCTCCTACTCAGCGACCCAGAAGAGATTGAAGGGAGAACAACAGCGTCTGCTTGAAGCTCGCTTAAAAGCAGCTGAAACAGCATACACTGATAGACCTTCTATTATTAAATTGCAAAGGATTACGGCTCTTAGGACAGCTCTAAACACTACGCTTACTCAAACGGCTAAGAGGGAAATATTATTTGCAAAACAAAGGTTATATGAATATGGCGACAAACCGGGTAGATACTTAGTATTTCTTGCAAAGAAAAAAAAAGGCCCCTCAGACTATTACGTCTATCAAGGAAAGTACGGGTATTTTGACTCATGATCATAAAAAGATTAATGCGATCTTTAGAGAATTTTATTCTGAGTTATATAAATCGCAGGATTGTGAAAATAGGACGAGGAGGATGCAGTCATTTTTAAAAAATTTTAACTTTCCGGGCCTAAGTCCGGAACAGGTATCGGTCCTAAATGCTCCTCTAACAGCCCAAGAAATACTTGGTGCAATTAGGCAACTTCAGAGCGGTAAGGCACTGGGCCCAGATGGTTTTCAAGCTGAATTAGATTAGATTAGATTACTTACAGTGTGGAAACAGGCCCTTCGGCCCAACAAGTCCACACCGACCCGCCGAAGCGCAAACCACCCATACCCCTACATTTACCCCTTTAACCTAACACTACGGGCAATTTAGCATGGCCAATTCACCTGACCCGCACATCTTTGGACTGTGGGAGGAAACCGGAGCACCCGGAGGAAACCCACGCAGACAAGGCGAGAATGTGCAAACTCCACACAGTCAGTCGCCTGAGTCGGGAATTGAACCCGGGTCTCTGGCGCTGTGAGGCAGCAGTGCTAACCACTGTGCCACCGTGCCGCCCACAATAAAGAATTTACAGAAATATTGGCTGGTCCATATATGGACATGTATAACTATGCATATAGTCAGGGCTGTCTCCCGCCTTCGCTGAAAGAGGCAAATATCTCTCTTATCCTTAAAAAAGGAAAGGATCCAGAAGATTGTACATCATACAGACCAATATCCTCGCTAAATGTAGATTTTAAAATCCTTTCTAAAACGTTAGCATTGAGACTAGAAAGGGTACTGCACATATCATAAAGGAGGATCAGGGTTTATTAAGGGCCGTAGATCATCCAATAATATTAGAAGGATTTTGAATATGATTCAAGCCTGTCATCAGGGAAAGATACCAGGAGTAGTAGTTTCATTAGACGCGGAAAAGGCATGATAGGGTTGAATGGTCATATTTGTTTTACACATTGGAAAGGTTTGGCGTTGGACAGGTGTTTACCAAATGGGTCTCAACATTGTATAGTAATCCCAAAGCAGTTGTGGTTACCAATGGATTAGGTTTGGATAGCTTCAGCGTGGGTAGGGGCTGCCGTCAGGGATGTCCTCTCTCGCCATTGTTATTTATGCTAATAATTGAACCACTAGCAGAAGCTATACGAGCTGATCCTAATATAACGGCTCCGAGGATTGGTACAGGTAAACATAAAATTACCCTTTATGCAGATGATGTTCTTCTATTCCTTAGTAATCCTCTGATGTCCGTACCTCGCCTAATCCAAGTTATTAATACATTTAGCGCATTCTCAGGCTATAAAATTAATTTTTCAAAATCCTGGTTGGGTAGAATAGCATTATTCAAAATGAATATCCTGCCCCGTCTCCTATATCCTATGATAATGCTTCCGGTGATGCTGCCGAGGACGGCTTTATGTAAATTATATGGCTGGCTGAGTTCCTTTATCTGGAACCATAGGCGGCCCTCATTAAGCTGAAGAAGCTACAGCTTCCACAGGCAAGGGGAGGCTTGGACTTCCCAGATTTTAGGAAATATCAATTAAGTTCCCTATTAAGTTATATAGTTGATTGGGTCTTGTCTGATCCACAATCAATCTGGTTGGACATCGAGGCCTCTCAAGTAAAATACCCAGTTATTAACCTTTTATTTTCAGACAAGAGGAAAATCATTACAGATCACTGTAAAAACCCTGTAATACTAAACACAATTAAGGCTTGGAATATAATGCAGCAAAATGAGGGTAATTCACATAAAACATCCCCCTATGCACCGATAGTGGGAGCATGGGGATTCCAACCGGGGCTTACAGGTGCCACTTTTAAACTCTGGAGATCCAGGGGTATCTCATGTCTATGGGACCTATTTAAAGATGGGGTCCTGATGTCTTTTGAACAGCTGCGTCAGAAATTCGGATTACCTAATGGAGACCTCTTTCGATACTTCCAAATTCGAGACTATATGCAGAAGAAGACTACGTTATTAGAAGATAACCTTTATAAATCAGATAGAGAATGTAGTGTCCTACGACCAGTGGGGGTATCTTCCGTCAGTACTATTTATCATTTACTACATGATGAAGTATCGGGAGATATGCATAATCTGCTTAAAACATGAGATCAGGATTTGGGACTAGAAATCTCGATAGAAACATGGAATGATATTTGGGAAAACGCTAGAAGAATTAATATCTGTAACAGAACCCAGACTATCCAGCTGAAAATACTTCATAGGGCCCATATAGCATTGGTTCGATTGGCAAAATTTAAGGCAGGAGCATCTCCAATGTGTCCCAAATGTAAAATAGAGGTGGGCACTCTTGTACATTGCCTATGGACCTGTCATAAGATCTGTAGATATTGGACTAAAGTAGCAATTCCCCTGACAGAAATTTTAGGAATGGAAATTAAAGTGGACCTTGTATCTCTCCTTTTGGGCTTTTCGAACTTTCCCTCCCTGGACATGTATGGGAAGAGACTACTTTCTATTCTCTCTTTCTGTGCAAGGAAAAATATTTTGCTGAACTGGGTGGCTGAGGGCCTCCCTGGACTTTCAAATTGGCACAGATTAATTATGGAATGTATTCCCCTTGACTTCCTTACAAATATGGTGCACCGAAAGACCGAATTATTTTATAAAATATGGCAGCCCTTCTTGAATTACATAAATACAGATATTTCAGCTATCCTAACAAGGGCTTTTATTTAATTGAGATTACAAACCTGGATGGTCCGGAGCCCCTTAGGAGAGGCATCCCGCACGAATATGGGTTTTAATACATTTGATGTTAACACATTCCGAGCATGTAAGAGACTTAAATATACACTCTGGTTAGTTGTAGGTTAGATTAGCAGACAGTTGAGTTTTGTTTTTTTTCTTTTTCGGTTTTTTTCTTTTGTCAAATTTTGGCTATTGTATATTTGATTTATTGTATATCAATGTTTGTATTTGAGAGTTTTATTTATTTTTGTAAACTTGTAAAAATGTTAAATTTCTAATAAAAATATCTATAAAAAAAAGCAATCATAAAGAATAAGCCATCAGGATACAGTACTCACTTGAAATTAGAAGACATAGGGTGGTGGTGGAGGGTTGCCTTTCAGCCTGGAAGCCTGTGACCAGGGGTGTGCCACAAGGATCAATGCAGATCAATGATTTTCATCATTTAGATAAATGATTTGGATGTAAACATGGCAGGTATAGTTAGTAAGTTTGCAGATGACACCAAAATTGGAGATGCAGTGGACAACAAAGAAGGTTACCTTAGAGTACAACTGGATCTTGATCAGTTGGGCCAGTAGGCCGACGAGTGGGAGATGGAGTTTAAATTTGATAAACATAAGGTACTACATTTTGGAACGGCAATTCAGGGCAGGACTTATACACTTAATGGTAAGGTTCCAGGGAGTATTGCTGAACAAAGAGACCTGGGAATGCAAACTCACAGTTTCTTGAAAGTAATGTCACAGGGAGCTAGGATAGTGAAGGCGGCATTTGGAATGCTTTCCTTTATTGGTCAGTGCATTGAGTATAGGAGTTCTGAGGTCATGTTGCAGCTGTACAGGACATTGCTTAGGTCACTTTTGGAATATTGCATCCAATTCTGGTCTCCTTCCTATCAGAAGGATGTTGTGAAATGTGAAAGAGTACAGAGAAGATTTACAAGGATGTTGCCAGGTTTGGAGGGTTTGAGCCATAGACAGAAGCTGAATTGGCTGGGGCTGTTCCCTGGAGCATTGGAGGCTGTGGAGTGGCCTTAAAGGTTTATAAAATCACGAAGGGCAACGATAGTATAGACAAGGTCTTTTCCCCAAGGTTAGGGAGTCCGCAACTACAGGGCATAGGATTAGGGTGAGAGGGGAAAGATTTAAAAGGGACCTAAGGGGCAACTTGTATACGCAAACGGTGATTTGAGGATGGAATGAGCTGCCAGAGGAAGTGCTAGTACAATTGCAACATTTAAAAGGCATCTGGATGGTGTATGAATAGGAAAGGTTTACAGGGACATGGTCCAAGTGATGGCAGACAGGACTAGATTTATTTCTGATATCTGGTCGGCATGGGCGAGTTGGACGAAGGGTCTGTTCCCGTGCTGTACATCTCTATGACTCATAGTTCACAAGAGCAGGCTTTAATCAAGGTTTAACTCTGCAGGATGGGGTGATAATGACATTTTTTTAAAAAAATATAATGCCCAAAACAGAGGGCAGCCAATTAAAAATTAGTTCTGTGAAAACACTGGTTGTTCCAAGGTTTAGTCAGAACGGGTTCAAATGAGCAGAAACAGATCTTGGCTTGTACATAGCAGGAAAAGAAAATGACACAAAATCTGCAGAGAGATTATGCCATACTAAATTCAAAGAAGAGCTCAGGAAGGATAAACAATGAAGGCAGCTGATTTGTGCTATTGCAGGTTCTTCACATTTGTTAGAGGTAATTACAAAGGTTTCAGGGATGGTGATTTAAGGAGAGAGCTGATAATAACAAACATGTTTCCTCTTTTCCTCCAGAACATTCCAAGAGGCAAGAAAATGGAAGGAGAAAAGATGGCATCATGCCATAATATCTCTGGAATATTAATCCAGAGGCCTAGGCCAATACTCTGGGGGCAGGGATTTAAATCTCACCATCACAGTTGATGGAATTTTAATTCAGTTAGCCAGCCTGGAATTGAAACCGAAAGAATTTAGACTGGCTGACTGCTTCACGGAATATCTATGCCCTGTCTGCAAAGTAGACCGAGCTTCCAGTTGCCTGCCATTTTAACACACCACCACATTCCTTGGTCAACATCTCCATCTCAGGTTTACTGCAGTGTTCCAGCAAAGCTCAGTGCAAGCTGGAAGAACAACAACTCATTTTCCGCTTGGGGACCCTGCAGCCCTCCGGACTCAATAATCAAGGTCAATAATTTTAGAGTCTGAACTCTCCCATGCCAAAGACCTACACACACACACACACACACACACACACACACACACACACACACGGCCTTGCTTTCACATAGTCTGCCATTACATACTACCTATTTGTTAGCCAATAATTGGTCTCTGAAATAGCTTAGCAAACCACAGTTTGAATGCAATAAGGAATGGGCAACAAATACTGGCATCCCCATCCCAAAAAAGAACAAATTTATCAGAAAATGTTTATATTAGCATGGCACAACCATCTGAAATACCAAAATCTGAAGCAACCAAAATACTAGTCAAAAGGAAAATTGAAAAACACAAGGAAATTTGCACACAAAGTCCCTAAAAAGCAAAATAATCTGTTTTATTGATGTTGTTTGCAGAATAGAAATTGGTGTGGCATCAAGTCCTTTTTAGATGATAACACGAGGCTTTTATATCCAAGTGAAGAGGCAGGCACAGCTTTAAAGTACAGAGCTTTCTCTGTGCTACACTGAAATGCCAACTTAATTTGGAAGCTTGAGTATGGTTTAAACTCCAGACAACACTGTGTTTAAAATCTGCAAGACAGATTGCTGTGTGTTTAGGTGATGTTTACAATGGACTATTGGACAGCAGTCAGGTTCAGCACAGACAGAAATAGATCAGCACCTCTGTGACAGTCTATCTTCACATGTCAATGACTGGATTTCATGCATCAATTTTACATCAAAAGGAGTACTACAGCCAAAGTGACAAACATTTATCCATCAAGAATATTTCAGGTTTCATTACAATGCTGGACAGAATATGCAAGATATTTCTATCAGCCAGAAGATACTGGCAATATTTTCACACTTGGATCCCTGAACCTTCATAAACTTCAGTATGGTGTCAAGGGAAGACAGTAGAACAAATAAGGTATATTTTCTGAAGCTGTCATAGACAATGAGCCCGTGTAATGCATCCACAGAATCGATAGGAATCTTTACAGGGTGGAAACAGGCTATTCAGCCCAATAAAGTCCACAGTGACCCGCCAAAGAGCCCACCACAGCGACCCACCCATACCCATCACCCTAATCCTGCATTTTCCATGGCTGACGCACCTAATCGACACATCCCTGAACACTGGTAATTGGCAATGGTAATTTAGCATTGCCAATCCACCTAATTTGCACATCTTTGGACTGTGGAGACCACAGAATCCTGTGGAAACCCACGCAGACACAGGGAGAACGTGCAAAATCCAGAGGGTGGGATCCAGAGTGAAAACTCAAAAATATAGCAGTGAGTTGCCAACAGTTTTGGATTAAATTTAAGTTGTTTTAAGTGAACTTCACAAATCCTGAAAACTTAAAAACTATTAAAATAAAAACACAAAATTCTTTATACTCCACATTGGATTCAATGGTTGATCTGCCAGCTTTAAAGTATTTTTCTCTATATCACATAGTCAATTCATTCCATTCCTGTTTCATATTCTCTGTTCCCCTTCCCTCTAAATCACATCTGCTCAATCTTCATGTCTAAAGGTCATGCTTCCTCTCCAGCACACAAACTATTGTTCTCATGTCTCACAGAGCAGCTTTTCAACACTGTTCAGCTCATTAGCATGTGCTGTACCCTTTCTGCTTTTTGTTTCCATTCTCTATCCCCTCACTCACTACTTGTTCAGAAATGAAAATACAAGGTAGCCAAGCAGAACTCAATTTCTCAGTCTCTGCAGTTCTGCATGTTCAACAGTTATATTCCTGTCATTCAGTCTTCCCATATGAAGGAAATTAACATCTACAGAAAGAAATCCAGTGATTGTGGAGCTTCATGTTTGCTCATTAAACACTTGCTCTTCTCAAAAGCTTTGCTCACTCCTTCCTGCAGGCTTAATCCGTAACAGAGTTTAGTGTTCCAACTAATATTCCACATTGTGGAACTGAAACTGCAGTAGCCTATTTTCTTGTACTGCAGTCAGATTTTACATCAAATATTCAGCTTCATTCATGCTCGCCTGTCAAGAGTTCAAATATTTTCAAAAACATTCCATTTATGATTGAAGAATTTCATGTACACTTCTGTAAACTGTCATTTTACTGCACTTGGAATTGATAAAAGACCTTCAGAAATGTTCATAAAAACAAATACCAAAAACCTTTCACTAACATTTAGCATTTTGCCTCTGTCTTGATAGGACAAGACTAAGAAAGTACCCAGTCAACTGGACACACTGTAATCTGGCAAAGTCCCAAACATCTGTTGAAGGTCAAATTTCTACAACATGGGACTGGTGAATGGTACTATAGAGTATTCTTTGTATTAAGGAATACTAAACAAAGAACCTTGTTCTAAATTTATGGGTAACATTTGGTCTAAGCATTTTACCTTCATTAATACTCCTGAATAAAAACTATTATTTCTCCAACAAGCAGTTTCTTCTTGATCTTCTTCACATTAAATAAGATACAATTTAGCCCTAAAATTCAATTAATACAAAGAGCTTAGAGTCCAACTGAATAAATATGATGTCTGATTTGAAACAAATCCCTCAAATTAAAATTTTAAATAACTCCAGCCCATGTCCTGATACTTGATTTTAACTGCCATTACTTTGAACAGCCATCCTATTAGCTTCCCCAACAAATCTCCACAATATACTCACCTCCTTGCATTACTGTTTGCTTCCTCCAGTGAACTTGATTGTGTGCAGTTTGTCCTCTGTTGAGGTGAGCTTCAAATCCCTCCCCATATTCTATCTTCCATAAAAGGGAAATTTCCAAGTTGACCTTATTTTCCCATCACTACCAAAATACTTCAACAAAACTGGTCAGTCTTGAAACTGTTGAATGTTATTATCGCTGGGCCCAAATGCTTTGCCTCCAAAGACACAACAAAAACTCTGCCTTTTGTGGCAAGTCACCCAGTGGCAGTCACCTGTAGTCCCAATTGTTGCCTTCAACTTATGATTCAAAATCAATGTGCTGGAATATAAAAGTATTGTGCCCAATGTTACATCTGCAACTTCCCAATTCTCACCCACGTTTTTCTAACTTTAGCTCACAAGAAAACCTTTCTAACCTGTTCTGATGTTGGACTGGGATGGACAAGGTCAGAAGTCACACGACACCAGGTAGTAGTGATTTATTTTAAATCCTGTTTTAACCCATCACCTTAATAATTTATGATCTCTCTATCTTGATTAGTTTGTACAGTTTTGGATTACTTGTTACTTTGGTTAAACCCTTGGCATGAGACTCTTATACCTATCATGTTATTACAGTTATTTGGTTTGTCCCCAGCAACTCATTATTTTTAATTTTTTGTAATTATCACCCTGCCTCAATTAATTGGATTATAGGTCATCTCTTCCCTTGCTATTCAGCTGCTGACACTTGACTCACACTATCTGACACTTTTGAGCACCTGCAGAGACTCATTAACTCCACTCACATCATTTAGAACATAGAATAATACAGCACAGTAGAGGTCCCTTCAGTCCACGATGTTGTGCCACGCATTTATCTAAATCTAAGGTCAACTTTACCTACACACCCCTCAATTTATTGCTGTCCGTGTGCTTGTCCAGCAGCCTCTTAAATGTCCCTAATGTCTCTGACTCAGCTACCACCACAGGCAGTGCATTCCACATACCCTCCACTCTCTGCATAAAGAAACTAACTCCCCTATACCTTCCTCCAATCATCTTAAAATTATGACCCCTCGTGACAACTATTTCTACCCTGAAGAAAAGTCTCTGGTTATCTACTCTATTTATGCCTCTCATTACCTTGTACACCTGTATCACTACTTACAACACCACTGACCTTAGTGTCATTGGCAAACGGACTAACCCACCCTTCCACTTCTTCATCCAAGTCATTTATAAAAACTACAAAGAGCAGAGGCCCAAGAACAGATCCCTGCAGGACACCACTGGTCACTGACCTCCAGGCGGAATACTTTCCATCCACTACCACTCACTGTCTTCTTTTGGCCAGCAAATTCTGTATACAGACAGCCAAATTTCCCTGTATCCCATACTTCCTAACTTTCTGAATGAGTCTACCGTGGGGAACCTTATCAAATGCCTTACTGAAATCCATATACATCACATCCGCTACTTGACCTTCATCAACTTGTCAATAGGGCTTCTGAGGACATGGCCATGCTGACCACCTTTGATGAAACTATGTTTTTCCAAATAGTCATATCTCTCAGAATCCTTTCCAGTACCTTCCTTACCACAGATGTAAGACTGACTGATCTGCAATTCCCAGGGATTTCCCAACACCTTTCTTGAACAGAGGAACAACATTCACCTCCCACGAATCATCCGGTACTACTTCCGTGGAGTAGTATTCCATTTGTGTGGTCTTCTGATCTCTCTGCTTTAGATTCCATGCCTTTGTACCTCACTACACCCCCTGACAAAAGGGCAATGCTTCCAAAGCTTGTGATTTCAAAATAACCTGTTGGGCTGTAGTCTGGAGTTGTGTGACTTCAATTTTGTAAAAATCTCATTCACCTTAGTCCTGCATTCTAAATATGATTTTTAATACCATCGAACTTGTTGAATCACTCCTTACCTTCAAAGCCTTCTGTCTAACTTCTTAAAAATCATGTTATCTTTGGTCAAACACCCTCCATAAAACAAAAGTCTTGCTCAACAGCCATTCACTCCACCAGCCAAAACAGACAGATATTTTGTCATGTCAATACTAATGTACAATTGTATGACTATTCAATTGTTAAAGTAGATTATCACCTGTCAACTTATTGTTTCCAAATGATAATTCTGTCCTCAAGCATTCAATTAAGTCAACATAATGTAGAAAAACAATCAATTTTCATCAAATAGCATATACTTTAGCAGGCATTTAATGTTGTGTAATTTTGCTGATGGCCTTTTCTCTATGGCTGAGTCCAGCCATTAAAAGATGCTCCATCTAGTGGCTCAGCTAAGAATCAAAAGTCTCCCATCTCAGTCAAGAAAACTAAATTTATCGGGTTAAAAATCACACAACACCATGCTATAGTCCAAGAGGTTTAATTGGAAGCACTAGCTTTCAGAGCACCGCTCCTTCATCAAGCAGTTGTGGAGTACACAATTATAAGACACAGAATTTATCGCAAAAGTTTACAGAGTTATGTATGCGGCAGGTACTCATGCGACTCATCCAACATTGTCTAACTCATACACTGCAGGCAAGTATGCCCTGAGGCATTGTACATTGGGAAATCAAGCAAAGGCTACGGCAACGGATGAATGGGCACCGCACACCGCACACCTCTATCACTACTTACAACACCACTGACCTTAGTGTCATTGGCAAACGGACTAACCCACCCAGTTGCGGAACACTTCAGCGGTCCAGGACATTCGACCTCGAACCTTCGGGTGACCATTCTCTAAGGCGGACTTCAGGGCAGGAAGCAGCGAAAAGTGGCCGAGCAGAGGCTGATGGCTACATTCCGTACCCATTGGAAGGGCCTCAACCGGGACCGTTGGTTCATGTCCCACTACAGGTGACCACCATTGTACTATACACAAACACACACGCACTTCTATACACACACATATACACAGACACTCACACACACATGCATCCTCTCACAGACTTAGACCACTTTATACACACACACTCTCTCTCTCAGACACGCACAACCCCCCCACCCCAGACACACACACACTCCTGCAGACACACACACTCCCACGCGCATCCTCTCACAGACTTCCACCCCTTTATACTCACAAACATACACACACTCAATCCCACACACACACAAACCTACATGCACACATACATTTGTGGGGTGAATTTGTACTTGCAGAATTTGTACATTATACTTTGCTCAAAAACTGCATGAATCCATATAAGATTCTGTTAACTCACTTTTTAGATTAGAGTCAGTCCAGATATTATGGCATAGACAGGGAACACAAGGGCTAAACCTTCAACATCTTAACATCTTATCTGGCTGACACCAATTGTTACAGTTAACCTGAGAATGTAACTTTTAAAAAAGGTTTTGTGATTTACAAATGAAAGAAGTGAAACTATCATGTTCATTCTAACAGATGAGACACTCAACAAACAATCAAGATATTTTTCAAAGTATAATTTCAGTTACATCGCACTGTAAGCTTTTGCTATAAATTCTGTGCCTTACAATTGTGTACTCCACAACCACCTGATGAAGGAGCCGCGCTCCAAAAGCTAGTGCTTCCAATTAAACCTGTTGGACTATAATCTGGTGTTGTGTGATTTTTAACTTTGTACACTCGGGTCCAACACCAGCATCTCCAAATCATAAATTTATAGGCAGTGTTTGGTTTCTAACTGGGTCTGTGAAAGTTGACCCAATTCGATTCTTAAGATGATCATTTATCTTTTGTAATAATATCGCGTGTCTTTTATAGTCAAAGATGAGTTTCAGATGTGATGTATTTGAAAATGATTGATCTGTCCAATTTGAGCACAGAAAGATCTGTAACATGATGGATACACATGTATAGTTGGTTCTGAGCAGACGCTTGCAGTTTCCCCACAACCACAAATGTTTCACTAAGATGTCCAACCATGCTTCTAAACTGCTAACTATAAGTTTAACCTGCTCAACCTCTCCACATAAGAGAACACCTACATCCCAGGTATCCATCCCAGGTGATCCTTCTCTGAACCGTCTCCAGTGCAAGTATATACTTCCTCAAGTCATGTTGAGATTACACAGCTATACTTCTGAACTGCAAAAAACTAAGATTCTGAACTGTTTGAACATTGGATTAAAATGAGTTTTACCAAGGATGTGAAAAGATTTCTTGGAAATTCGGTAATCAGCTTCGTGTGGCCTCTGATTCACCTGCTGATTACAGATAGTCAATTGACATCGGAAAGCAACCAAGCAAAGCTTTCAGGAGCCAAGAGATAAATTTTATCCCCTTCATTTCTGGGCATTTAGATGAAACTATGGACTCCTGTACCAAGCAACAAAAGGGAGTCATATGGAAGAAAACCTCAAAACTTCACAAAGATTTATAAGTCTCTCCTCCCCTATCCTCGGTTGATGTACTCAGGAATCTGATAAAACGTCCACTTCTCAGTATTTTAACCACCTTGTAAACTCTGAGAAATTGAAATAGGACCGCAATCCAAAGACTTAGAACCAACTTGATTTCTTCTGAACTGAAGCCTTATATAACAGCTTTTCCCATCTTTCTACAACTGTCAGCAGTTTTAATTCATCAACAAGAAACCTGTTGAACCAAAGCAATTTTGACCGTTGGTCATTTTTTTCTGCTGTTTGCTTTTTTCTTCAGCCGTAATTAAAATATCATCTCTGAAGAGTCTTTGCTGTCTTTAGTGATGTGTGCCGGAGAGCGTTCTTGGACTAAACGGCAATACAATTCCCATTCCAGATTACAGTTGAGATATAAAACTGTGTTTTTAAGATTGAGCTTTATTACAAATCATAGAATCATTCAGCTCAGAAGTACTTCATCCAACTGTGATCATAATTTTCTAAGTTTCTTGCTCCTTTTGTCTATTTTCTATGATTCTTCAGATGCTTTTTTCTGTTTTCTACTGCAAAGGCAGATACAAAACAGAGGTTCAAAGTTTCTGCTATTACCACTTTTCGCTATTAATTTCCATGTCTCATCCCCAATGAATGTGATTCTTGCTTTTTATACAGAAGATTTTACTGAACACAAGTTACTTTTTAGCTAACTCTCAAGCTGTACTCCCTGGTTTCCAAAATATCATCTGGTTTATGTTGCTTTCACGATATATTCATTGCATTCCTTATTTCAATGCCTCTAATATCATTTCAGAACAGAAGATCAATTGAAAATCACAACACTTACAAAATCAATTTCAAAAAAGTAAGAAATATGATCAACTTGAGACACAGTTAAATTTGAGTATTGGTTACACAAACCAACAAACACAGAAAAATATAGTGTGCACGTGCGCACATATGTGATTTTTGAGGCTCAGCACGGTAGGGTGGATCAGGCAGGGTACAAAGACAGTAGGTTAGCGTAGGGGTTGCAGGGAGGGAACAGCACAGAAGTGGTGGAGAGATGTCAGGCAGGGAAATCTCAAAAGCAGCTGGGGGAGTTGGAATTATACAATAGGTGGCAGGCAGGGAGGGTGATATGGGCATAGTCGATGATATGGAATGGCACATAAGAATGAAATGGTCTGGGAATATTGGAATTGAGGAATAAGCTGAGGAAAGGATAGCCACAAAGGGATGGCTTGCTGAGGTAAAGAAGTTGGAATGTTGTTACAAAAAAAAACTTCACCTCAAATATTTAAGAGTGCGTGTTTATATGTGAAACCTTCCATTTCATTTGAACCAGCATAGTTCTTAACTCGGCAATCTTGAAATTACTTGAAGTACACAAAGTACTGAAAGAGCCAAAATGTAATTGTAATACCGCGAAACAAGTGAAACATTTTCACTCAAAATCACATGCTAGTCTTACTCGTTAATTCAATTACCTGCACCATGGATTTTACTTCACACATAGCAGAAGAGTAAAAATCAAAAATGTGCTGTCTTACTGAATTGCCAGTAATGTTAAAAATAAAATTGAACAGCTGTTCGTTAATTCTTGCAAGTATCAAATGCAACTATGCTATTTATCATGATTGGCCCATACTATCTGGTACAAAAGTTGAACAAAGCAAGTGGGTTAAGATCACCCAATTGCACTAGAAGTGAATTTAAAACATTATTGTGTTAACTATTTCTAATTTACAGTGGAATCAGCAAATACATCCAAAATCATGAATAAACATACATTCACAATATCCAATTCAAAAGGTATAAGGAAGAATAGCAACCAGTGAAACAGTATCCGCTCCACACATTTTCCTTCCCACCTATCCGCTCCACACTTGCCACTGGCCTATCACAATCACCTCCTACCTTCGCTCACCTATCGCCATCACCTACCTTCCCTCTAGCCCCAAGCCCTCCCTTTTTTTCCCTCAGCCCCCTTCCCCTCCCCCTCCCCAATCCTGTTGAAGGGTTAAGCCCAAAATATTGACTCTCTTGGTCTTCAGATGTTGCCTGACCTATGGTGCTTTTTCCAGTGCCACACTTTATCAACTCTTAACTTCTCGAGCATCTACAGTCCTCACTATTTCCAAGAGAATCTATAACATCACACAACTAGGAATAAAACCACCAGTCTATAGCTCTGCTCAGAACTCATTTGCTTTTAGCTGCATGCTCTAACTCACATGATATATACTTATAGGGCTTCTGTGGCATTGCACACAATCAGCTGAATGGTCTAAGGTTTAATAAGAATTTAAATGCAACATGATCAAGATCACCCAATTATGATAGATGAATTAGCAAAATTGCTTATATTATGAGAATGAGCTGTATTTTAGAGTCTCATTTTGATAATTAGTAGCATTGATTATTGATATTAATTTCTTGGTGGGTCTAACTGTCGGACACCACCTTCCAAACCCACAACCACTTCCATCTAGAAGGACAAGGGCAGTAGGAACATGGGAACACCACTACCTTCAAGTTTTCTTCCAAGCCACTCACCATCCTGACTTGGAAATATATTGGTGTTCCTTCACTGTTACTAGGTCAAAATCCTGGAATTCTCCCCCTCATGGCATTGTGGGTCAACCCACAACAGGTGGGCTGCAGCAGTTCAAGAAGACAGCTCACTCCCACCTTCTCAAGGGCAACTCGGAACAAGCAAAAAACGCTGGCCAGCCAGCGATGCTCACATCGAACAAAGGAATAAATTTTAAAAATGGTGTGTTGGGAAAATCAAAACTCTACAAGAGGCTGCAGGGAGTGGGAGTAATGAAAGAATCATCTTGAAGAGAAATGTTGTGATATAGGATTCCTCTCAGATAATTACCTGCTGAGGCAAGATGGTAGGGTGCATATGGAGTTTTACAGCCCTAGAAGTGAATAAATATAACTACAGAACTGCTACATCACAGAAGGCAGCCATTCAACACATCATGTCTATACTGATCCTCTTAAAGAGTAATTCAGGTACTGCCATTTCCCCAATCTTACTCCACATCCTTGCACATTCCTCCACTTCAGACATTTAGAGTATACAAAATATTTTAAATATTTTCACATGTTCAAAATAATTGAATGGCAATGTAATTTGTAAATCAATGCAATGACGGCACGCATTTAATTTAAGAGGGGTAAGGTTCAAAGGAGATAGGAGGGTCAAGTGATTTTAAAAAAATACAGAGTGGTAGGTGCTTGGAATACGCTGCCATGCAGTGGTGGAGACAGATACGAAAGGGGCATGTAAGGGGCTTTTTGATGAGCACATGAAAAAGCAAGGAATGGAGGGTTATGGACTACGGGCAGAGAGAAGGGATTAGCTTAACTTGGCATCATTTTCGGCACAACATTATGGGCCAAAGGGCCAGTTCCAGAGCTGTACTGTTCTATATTCTGAAGGCTAACGTTACAACACTAATTAAATAGCCCTTCTGAAAAGAGATCAGAGTGGTGCTGGAAAAGCACAGCAGGTCAGGCAGCATCCGAGGAGCAGAAAAATCGACATTTCTGACCTCCTCTCTGACCTATCACCTCCACCTCCACCTCCACCCCAACCCCCACCCCCATTAACCTATTGTACTCTTTGCTACCTTGTCCCCAGCCGCCCCCCCCCACCCCATTTATTCTCTCCACCCTGGAAGCTCCCTGCCTCCATTCCTGATGAAGAACTTTTGCCTGAAATGTCAATTTTCCTGCTCCTCGGATGCTGCCTGACCTGCTGTGCTTTTCCAGCACTACTCTGATTTCTAGCATCTGCAGTCCTCACTTTTGCCTAGCCCTTCTGAAAAGCCAACACAGGAATATTAGACCAAATGGCCTCCTTTCACTGCGTGATTCTATCATTTTGAACGACAGTATCTGGAATCAATGGTTTAGGAACAATTTGCATTTGTGTAGCATTTTTAGAATAGTCCAACATTCACAATGTACCTCACAAGAACATGAAATTAAAATATGGTACTGAGCCACTGGAATATAGCTAATTAAAGAGGCAGTTTTAAGAAGCATCTTAAAGGAGCAATAGCAGAAGACATTAAGAAGCTGAACGAGAAAATTCAAGAGCCTAGGAGCCAGACACCTGAAAGCATGATCCCAGTGATGAAGTAATAAAAATCAAAGGAGGACCTGGATATCATTGGGTTGTTGAGATAAAGATGGTTTCAGAGTTAGGGAGGGACAAGCAAGGTTTTGCAAAAAAAAAATGTAGATCTGAAACTTAGGTGTTGTCAACCAATAGCTCATCATAGACTATGAGTCTTAAACATACTAGTGCTAGCCTTTAAGAATATTGGAGGAAGAGGTGTATAAATTGCAGTGGTTTATAAGACAAAATGAAGAAAACAAGCCTTTATGAAATCTCAACTCCACCACAAGAAGATTTCACAATAGCATTCTGTCAATAAACTTGCCTTTTTAAACAATTAAAGCTTTTGTCCGAGATGTACATAATTAAGTGCATAGATGAGCAATCTGAAAAGACTGCTTCAAATGAAGGAAGGTGAATAAACACATTACAGGCTTCTTCTTTTTACCACTCAATTACTGCTTATAAATAGAAACATGTATGATTCAAGAAAAATTCCATAGTTCTAAAACAACAAAATCATTATGAAACTGATGCACATTTTTCAACTTACTAAAATCTTTCATTGCTTAGTAAACTTTGTTGGCACAATTTAATTTTTGTTCCTTTCCATTATAAATTTCTACAACCATATTTATAGCAGGTTTTAGCCATGAATTGATCATTGTGATTACAAATTAAGCCAGCTGGGACCCAGAAACTGCTCAAAATGCTTCTAAATAATATTTTCACTGGCATATTCGTTTCTTTCAGCAACTTGAACTTATATATCTAAACTAAGCATTTAATCAAAAAAAATTTAAATTCCATACAAAAATATGGCTGCATGCATTTGTACATGCAAACAAAAAATTACAATGTACTAATTACAGATCCACTGTATATTTTCTGTGGTTTTTAACATCCAGAGATTTATTAAATTGAAGGAGAGAGCAAGACTAGCAGAGTGCAAGAAGATTCCAAGTGCTTTCTCTTCAGTTAACGTTCAATTGTCAAAATAAAGCATCAGTTTAAACATCACAAATTATCTCAAATGTTGTGTTCCAATGACGAATGCCAATCATCTTGCACCTCAAGAAAGAGAGATTGTACCCCTGAAAAGCCGGAAAGCATACCTTCTTGTTTAAACAAAGCGAACAAGTCGTAATTTATGCAAACAGTCCAGTTTCCCTTCAGTCATCCTATGGTTTATTAGAATGAGAAGACACACCAGCAGGATTAGGATACACAATGTGGAGGTTCTACAGATATCTACCATCACCCCTCCACCACAATATGATTCATCCATTGCCACATTAGCTCACCAATCATACTCTCTTTTTGACAACTTACCATCTTGCTCCCCACCCCTCTTTTACTTCAACAGACTCTGAATAATTGTTCTCTTCAGCCCCTTCTCCATTTAAATGCAGCTCTTTACCACCGTGATACAGAAATGCAGAATCAGTATAAAATGTAAGAAACCTATTAGCTAATTGTGTCCAAAAAAAGTTATCAGGCTGTAAATTCAGTATCCAGAATTGACCAAATTTAATTTTCCTACAGCGATTCATTGGGAAGGCTAACCATCAATTCCATTATCTCTCTGATCATCAAATCAAGCTAAACTAAACTACTCACAATCTTAATAACCAGTTTGCCTCAAACTAATGTCGTAAGGATCAACTGCTTGCCCTGACTTCGACCACTTAATGAAGTACTGAAAACAACAAACTCAATAGATCAAAGTGGGTCAGACTGTTTAGGTCCTTCGATGGTGAGCAGGGTGGAGATAAAGGGGCAGGTGTTGCATCATCTGCAGTTACATGGCAAGATGCTGTGATATGGGGGGTTGGTGTTGGCACAACACTTGCCCCTTCACCTCCTCCTTGCTCACCATCCAAAGGCTTAAACAGTATTTCCAAATGAAGCTTAAACAGTATTTCCAAATGAAGTCCTCCAAACTTGTGTACTGCATTTGACCAGTGGAGTGCCACAAGGATCGTGCTGGGCCCTCCACTTTTTGTCATTTACATAAATGATTTGGATGCGAGCATAAGAGGTACAGTTAGTAAGTTTGCAGATGACACCAAAATTGGAGTGTAGTGGACAACGAAGAGGGTT
>NC_057731.1:4248148-4265268 GCF_004010195.1 Chiloscyllium plagiosum | reverse complement strand
GTGTCGGAGACTGAGGGGTGACCTTATAGAGGTTTACAAAATTATGAGGGGCATGGATAGGATAAATAGGCGAAGACTTTTCCCTGGGGTGGGGGAGTCCAGAACTAGAGGGCATAAGTTTAGGGTGAGAGGGGAAAGATATAAAAGAGACCGAAGGGGCAACATTTTCACGCAGAGGGTGGTACGTGTATGGAATGAGCTGCCAGAGGATATGGTGGAGGCTGGTACAATTGCAACATTTAAGAGGCATTTGGATGGGTATACGAATAGGAAGGGATATGGGCCGGGTGCTGGCAGGTGGGACTAGATTGGGTTGTGATATCTGGTCGGCATGGATGGGTTGGACCGAAGGGTCGGTTTCCATGCTGTACATCTCTATGACACTATGATTCTATGCTACACCCAATGTGACCTACTCTACACTGGAGAAACCAAACATAGACTGGATAACTATTCTGCAGAATACGTCCAATCTGTGCGCACACATGACCCCGACCCTTCCCGCAGACAGTTATTTCTACACAACGTCTTGCTCGCATGCCCACGTCATCGAAATGCTGCAGTGCTCCAGTGACTCACAGTATAAATTGAAGGAACAACATCTCATCTTCAGACGAGGCACTTTACAGCCTTCTGGACTTCAACACCTTCAAATTGTGAACCAACTCCCATTTCTTCCCCTTCTTTTAGTTTAACTTATTACATTCTCTGTCACCATGTCCTCTCTCCCCTGCCCCGACCCCAGTGGGATTGTTTTCTCTTTCAAGTCTGGCAGTTAAGACACACAACCTCCGGTTTGGATCAGAGTGGTGCTGGAAAAGCACAGCAGGTCAAGCAGCATCCGAGGAACAGGAAAATCGACGTTTTGGGGCAAAAGCCCTTCATCAGGAATAGAAAACACAACCTCCAGCCCTCCCCTCACTGAGGACAAACGGTCAGTTCTCCGCCAAAGACTCACCTTCATTCCACTCTGCTCCATGTCAACGTATTCCGTAAGGGCCATGACATTGAACTCTTTTATCGTCATCCCCGTGCCTACCTTTTCAACTGTGTCTCCCACTCACCCGCCAAAGACTCCTTCGCCCACCTTCAACAAACCTCTTCCATATCCTGTCCTGTCCTGTCCTCAACCTCTTCATTTTCAACTGCCATCGTAACATCAACCACCTCAATCTCTCCACCCGTCTCACTGACTCCAACCACCTACCCTCGCAACGCACAGCCCTCCACTCCAACACACTGACCTCTATACTGCTGAGATCATATGCCAACTCCCTCCTACCACGCTCTCCACCTCTTATCACCAAGCCATCCACAACCTCATCACCTCAGGCAATCTCCCATCCATACCTCCAATTTCATAGTTCCTCGACTGCACCATCCGGTTCTCTCTCCTACCCAAAATCCACAAACCTGACTACTACAGTCGACTGATTATGTCCATCTGGTCCTGCCCCACTGAACTCATTTCCGCTTATCTCAACTCCATCCTGTCACCCTTGGTCCAGGGACGCCCCCCATATGTTTGAGATACCACCCACATCCTCCACCTCCTCCATGACTTCCAATTCTCAGGGCCCCAATACCCATCTTCACCAAAGACATCTAGTCCCTCTACACCTGTATCCCCCATGAAGCAGCTCCGAAAAGCCCTCCGTTTCTTACTCTACCACTGACCCAACCAATCCCCCTCCATCAACACTCTCATTCAATTGGTGGAACTGGTTCTCACCATTAACAACTTCTCCTTTGAATCCTCCTACTTCCTACAAACCAAAGGGGTGAGTACTTGCATGGGTCCCAGCTGTTCCTGCCTCTTCGTAGGATACATGCAACAGTCCTTCTTCCACAGCTACACCGGCACCATTATTCACCTTTTCCTCCGCTACATCGATGACTCATGCTCCCACAAGGAGCTTGATCAGTTCATCAACTACACCAACACCTTCCACCCTGACCTCAAATTCATCTGGACCATCTCCGACACCTTCCTCCCCTTCCTGGACCTCTCCTTCTCTGGCAACCGACTCAACACTGACATGTACTACAAACCCACCAACTGCCACACCTACCTTGACTACACCTCCCATCTATCGCCTGCCGTGAAAACACAATCTTTACTCCCAATTCCTCCACCTCTGCCATATCTGCTCCCAAAAGGAGCAATTCTACTCTTGGATTTCCCATATGGCTTCCTACTTCAACAACCATAATTTCGCTTCTCCCATGATCAACAAGGTTCTCAATTGCATTTTCTCCATTTCCCGCACCTCTGCCCGCCCGCAACCACAACAAAGATAAAATCAATCTGGTCCTCACATACCACCCCACTAATGTTCAAATCCAGCACATCCTCCTCTGCCATTTTCACCATAGGTCCGCACACCACAACAAACCTCTCTCCACACATGGGATCTTCCCTGGCTGCCACAAGAGGTGCAAAACTGGCACCCACACCTCCTCCTCACCTTCATCCAAGGCCCCAAAGTATCATTCCAAATCCAGCAGAGATTTATTTGCATATCTTCGAACCTCATTTGCTACATCCACTGCTCTGTGTGGTCTCCTCTACTTTGGAGAGACTGAGCGCAAACTCTCAGGAACATCTCTGGTCCATACATACCAACCAAACCACCTTCTGGTGGCCATCCATTTCAACTTCGCCTCCCACTTTTCCAATAACAAGTTCATTCTGGGCCTCCTCCGCTGCCTAAACAAGGCCACCCGCAAACTGGAGGAAGTGCATCTCATCTTTGGCTTCAGGAACCTACAACCACACGACCTCAACATTGAATTCACCTGTTTCCAAATCTCCACACCAACCCCCCAACCTTCCCCAGATCCAACCCTCCAACTCAACACCGCCCTCTTAAACTGAGCTACCTCCCCATCTTCCTTCCCACCTATCCACTCCATTCATCCCACCTCCTACCTGCATCCACCTATCTTTCCACCTGCACCTTCATGCTTCCCCCATTTACTTCTCAGCCCTCTTTCCCCTCCCCCAGTCGTGAAGAAGAGTCCTGCCCAAAACATCGATTCTCCTGCTCCTCAGATACTGCCTAACCTGTTGTGCTTTTCCCAGCGCCACACTTTACCTCCTCACACCATTGTTCTGCCATTCTCACATTCCAATCACTTAATCTGAACTATTAACATCTTTTCTCCACCCAGCACTCTACACCCACCTCGACTACACATCCTCCCAAACTATAGCGTAAATGCTGTTCCCTCCACATTTCACTTCAGCTCTGATGAAGAATCATCTAGACTCAAAACATTAGGTGACTCTCTCTCCATGGCTGCTGTCTGATCCGCTGTGATGTCTAGCATTTCTAGCATGTTTTTAGTACAGATTCCAGCTTCTGCAGTAATTTGGTCCTACATTGAATTAATAAAGTGCTTCTGCATGCCTGTTGCTGCCACATTACATTACTCTCTTGATCTTCTGGCTATCCTAATATCTTCCAAAAACAGGCAAGATCACAGCTTGAAAAGCCAGTGGGAAAATGAACTTCAGTCCAGGAGAAGGCAGACTTCTACTCCATCCCGAAAAAAAAGAAAACAAAACAACTTCGCTTCAGGTGTACTGTATGCAGTTCTGGTTGTCCTGTTACAGCAAGGATATCAATAAACTGGAAAGAATTTAGACAAGGCGCATCAGAAACTGAGGGGTAACCTCATTAAGGTTTATAGTATTAGGATAGACGAGATGAATGAAAAGGGTCTTTTCCTAGGGTGGGGGAGTTAAAAACTAGGGACATCTTTTTAAGGTGAGAGGAGAAAGATTTAAATAGGAAATGAGTGGCAGCATTTTTACAGAGTGTGGTGAGTGTGTGGAATGAACTGCCAGAGAAAGTGATACATGTAGGTACAGTTATGATATTTAAAAGACATTTGGATAAATTCATGAATAGTCAAAAAGCACGGCAGGTCAGGCAACATCTGAGGAACAGGAGAATCGACATTTTGGGCAGGAATGTGTCTGGGTGTTTGGGTGGGCAGATTGAGGTGGAGGGTTGGAATGGAGGGATGTGGGCCAAGTGCAGTGTTTCATTTGGGAACACAGTCATGGAGATATTTAGCACAGAAACAGACCCTTCGGTCCAACTCGTCCATGCCAACCAGATATCCTATATCAATCCAGTCCCCTTTGCCAGCACTTGGCCCATATCCCTCTTAACCCCTCATATTCATATACTCATCCAGACCCCTTTTAAATATTGTAATCGTACCAGCGTCCGCTACTTCCTCTGGCAGCTCATTCCATACACGTACCACCCTCTGCACAAAATAGTTGCCCCTTAGGCCCCTTTTATATCTTTCCCCTTTCACCTAAAACCTACGCCTTCTAGTCTTGGACTTCCCCCATCCTGGGGAAAAGACCATGCCCATTTACCCAAACATGCCCCTCATGTTTTTATAAACCACTATAACGTCACCCTCAGCCTCCGACACTCCAGGGAAAATAGCCCCAACCTATTCAGCCTCACCCTCCAGTTCAAGCCCTCCAACCGTGACAACATCCATGTAAATCTTTTCTGAACTCTCTCCAGTATCACAACATCCTTCCTATAGGATGGAGGCCAGACATGGTCTGCATGGACTGGTTGGACCAAAAGATCTGTTTCCATGCTGCATGTCTCTATGACTCTATAACAGCAGTGTAAAAGGTGATAAGTTAGCAGTGTCCAGAAACAGAATTCTGAACTTCTGATAGGAATAGCATCATGTGAAAAAAACCTGCAGTCTTTGAACAGCTTCAATTGAAGTAGCTAAGCAGAGACATGGCAGGTGGTGAAAACTGTGTATCTGAAGAACAGCCTTAAAAACCAAGATATCAAATATGCTTAGAGTTCCTGTTGTTGAAATAATCAGTGAAAACACAGCAAAAACTGGATCTGGGAGTGGACAACATGCTTAACACAGCTTCAAATTTATACTTAAAATTACAGCATTAGTGTACCCACTTTTTAAGCAGGGCAGAAAGATACTACGGGTATAGGCATGTAAAGGACGACCACCAATACAGCTGTAGTGAAATACAGTATGATGCCATCAACTGTGGCCATTTTTCAACCTTCACACACTCAAAATCTTCCTCTTTTTCTTCACGGTCAATCTAATCCGTATCTTTGCAAACCTGCTTTGGGCAACCCTTGATTCTTTTTAGATCAACATGGAGATTTTTTCTTCCCTCTTTCCTCCCCTTCCCCAGTGGAGAGCTTGTCACAAAATGTGCTGACAGTACTAGCAGCCAGTCACGAATATTTCATGTCAAACCAAGGAAAATTGATTTGGTTCTCTGTGGGGTAAAAGTAATGGGCGGAAGGAAACTTTTACTGTTGTTTCAGTAGTCCAGTGACGAAGGATGAACTTGTATTTCAGTCTGTATTCCACAGACAGTGTTTTACACGAATTAATATTCACATCATTGATGTTTTCTTCATCTCACAATTTCTCACTCAGCTCCACTCCAAAGCAGAGACTCCTTGTCGAAGTAATTAGTGGTAAGTATAAACCATCTATAACTTCATCCAAGTGATCATCTTTCATGCATCACAGCAATGATGTCCACAAAAATGAGGATTCAATGCTGATAGGAAAGGAGATTGCCATCCAATCTTTTGCCCACTACCAACCCATTTAGAGGTCTGACCGACCACTGCACCATTACTAGCTGAAACTCAATTCAGTGTTGATCACAGGTCAAACCTGGGATCTTCCTCACTTGGACGGCACAGTTACCTATTTGGTAAAAATAGAAAATACTAGAAAAAATATCAGCAAGTCTGGAATCTGTAAAGAGAGAAAAACAATTAACATTGAGTCCAATAGATAGATGTGTGTGTGTGAGTGAGTGAGTGAGTGAGTGAGTGAGTGAGTGAGTGAGTGAGTGAGGTGAGTGAGTGAGTGAGTGAGTGAGAGAGAGAGAGAGAGAGAGAGAGAGAGAGAGAGAGATATGTGACTCCTCCTCTTCTACATCATATTGGACATGAAATATTAACTCTGTTTCTCTCTTTCCATCAATGCTACCAGGCCTGAGTTTTTCCAACATTTTCCACTTTTATTTCAATGTTCAGCATTATCTGTACTTGGGCTTTATTCACCTATCTGATAGGCTTGCTGAACCATTAGGAGCACACGGTGGAATTTTAAGAAGGGAATGATGTTTAACTAGATATGCAAGCTTCACAAATTTGCTGCCAGTTACAAACCACCCATCAGCTTCGAGGAATGCAGCAATATCATCGGTCAAACATTAAATACTTTGACAACTTAGGAATGAAGACAATTGAAGACATGCAACTCTACATCATTCAGTGACACTCCACAAATTGAATGCCACTGGTCTCAGGCAGTTAAAAGATTGTGGGGATGATCTAATGAGTAGAGATCGAGTTTACTAAGCCTGTATTCCCAACATTTCAAACAATGACTGTTTGAGAGTTCACTGTAAAATGACAAATTAGAGGGCTTTGACAAGGTGGGTGCTGAAAGGATAATTTTCCTTGGGTCAAGAGCTCTGGGTCACAGTCACAGAAGAAGGGTTGGCCAATTATGACTGGGACAAGTTAAACCTCTTCATTTAAAGCTCTGGAGATCTTGGAAATTGTCTATCTCAGAGAGCTCTGGATGTTCAGTTGTTGAGTATATTCAAGTCAAAGTTCAACAGATATTTAGACATAATTAACACTTATAGAGAACTTGTAAAGCAATAAAACTTCCCAAACAGGACAAGAACATGAAAAAGTATAATTTGACCCTGATCCAGTTATGAAATTAACAGCTATGGGGAAAGTGAGCTAAGGCGGAGTTCAGGTCCAGTTCTGATGAAAAGTTAAAAAGCAAACTCAGTTTATTTTTACTCAACAGATGCTTTGTTTCTCTTCTTGTTTCAGATTTTCAACATGTGCAGTTTTGTGTGTTTATTTTAGCAAAGTCGAACTTCAATTGTGAATTTATTGATTGGGCACAGCAGGCCCAAAAGCATTAAAGCATAAGCCTGCTCTTATTTCTGATGCTGTTATATTCATTCAACATTCTCAAAAGAGATTTGCATCCTTGGAAAAAATACACGCTGCTTAGTGATCAAAATTTAGAGCACACTTAATTGATATCTCTAAACAGATAGCAAGTAAGAGTTCAGCAATGCATCGAAGGCCAGCATTAAAGGTTTTAATTAGATTTGTCAGGAGTATGGAAAAATGTAGGAAGACAAGGGACTTGGATATAGTAGGAAATTGGTTATTCTTAACAATGGAGCAGCAGAAAGTAGAAGTGATGAGTTGGACAGTTCATCAACCTAAGAAATATTAGGAGTAGGTCAACTGGTACCTCAAACCTGCTCTGCAATGGAATAAAATCATAGCTGATCAGTTTGCAACCTGAACACTACTTTAATGCCTGCACCCAATATCTTCGAATCTCTTTTCAATTAAATATCTCACTCACTCATGAATATTTTTGATGGTTAGTCTCCACAGCTATCTAGGTCTAAAAGGGGAGGCCACTGATTATAATACTATTCCGCTTAGTTCTAGATTCTCCCACGAGGAGGGATATCCTCTATGCATCCACCTGTCAAGTTGCGTCAGAAGCCTGTATGCCTCTGTAAGGTTACAACTCAATTTTCTGGAGTCCAACGAGTGTAGGTACAACCACCTCAACATTTCCTCATTAGATAATCCCTTCATCCCAGGCATTAACCAATGAAACATCAATGATCTGCACCCTATTCAAGTGCCACACTCTTAAGTAAGAGGGTAAAAACTGGACACAGGATTCCAGGTGTAATCTCGCCAAGCTCTGTATGACAGTAGCAAGATTTTATTACGTTTATTACTCCACCCCATGCAATCATGACAAACATTCCATCTGCCTTCCTAATGATTTTCTCTTGTCCCATGTTATGTTTTTGTATTTCATGTGCAAGGACGTCTGTACCCCAGCATTCTATATTTCTTTGTATACTCTGCATGTCCATCACCCTATCGTCATAATTTGGAGGTGCTGGTGTTGAACTGGGATTTATAGCCTGTGTCTTACGATCCTATATAAACATAAATTGTGTCTTACGATTCTATACTTCACAATCACCTGATGAAGGAACAGCGTTCCGAAAGCTAGTGCTTCCAAATAAACCTGTTGGACTATAACGTGGTGTTATGTAATTTTTAACCTATCTTTATATCATCATTACAGTGAAGGGAACAAGCTGAATTTTCAAGTTATAGCAGCTGCAAAGGCAGAGTGGGATGAGATCGGGAAAGATTTGTAAATAAGGAAAAGGAATCCAATAATTCATTGAAGGACAGGAACCGTTAGAGGTCTTCAAGGACAACAGCCACGTCTAAGTATGAAAAATGAATTGAAGCTGTAAATCATTGAGGGCAGGAATCCAGTTAGATGTCAAACTTGGAAGAGTTCCACTAGAGAACACACCAGATGGCCTTCTTCTTTAGAGACTGCAATTTCCCTTCCCACGTGGTTAAAGATGCCCTCCAACGCATCTCATCCACATCCAGCACCTCCGCCCTCAGACCCCACCCCTCCAACCGTAACAAGGACAGAACCCCCCTGGTGTTCACCTTACACCCTACCAACCTTCACATAAACCAAATCATCTGCCGACATTTCTGCCACCTCCAAACGGACCCCACCATCAGGGATATATTTCCCTCCCCATCCCTTTCTGCCTTCCGCAAAGACCATTCCCTCCGTGACTACCTGGTCAGGTCCACGCCCCCCCCCAACAACCCACCCTCCCGTCCTGGCACCTTCCCCTGCCACCGCAGGAATTGCAAAACCTGCGCTCACATCTCCTTCCTCACCTCCATCCAAGGCCCGAAAGGAGTCTTCCATATCCAAAGTTTTACCTGCACATCCACCAATATCATTTATTGTATCCGTTGCTTCCCATGCGGTCTCCTCTACATTGGGGAGACTGGACACCTCCTAGCAGAGCGCTTTAGGGAACATCTCTGGGACACCCGCACCAATCAACCACACCGCCCTGTGGCCCAACATTTCAACTCCCCTTCCCACTCTGCCGAGGACATGGAAGTCCTGGGCCTCCTTCACCGCCCGATGCCTGGAGGAAGAAAGCCTCATCTTCCGCCTCGGAACACTTCAAACCCAGGGCATCAATGTGGACTTCACCAGTTTCCTCATTTCTCCTTGCCCCACCCCAGTTCCAAACTTCCAACTCAGCACCATCCCCATGACCTGTCCTACTGGCCTATCTTCTTTTCCACTTATCCACTCCACCTTCCTCCCTGACCTATCACCTTCATCCCCACCCCCACTCACCTATTGTACTCTATGCTACTTTCTCCCACCCCCACCCTCCTCCCATTTATCTCTCCACCCTTCAAGCACTCTGGCTGTATTCCTGGTGAAGGGCTTTTGCCCGAAAAGTCGATTTTCCCGCTCCTTGGATGCTGCCTGAACTGCTGTGCTTTTCCAGCACCACTCTACTCCACAGAGATGAAAGGTGGCAAGGGTTTTAACATTGGTGGGAAATGTTACGAGAGTTTGTGACGAAGTTGCTCCTTTAACAAGGTTATGAAGTCCTCGGCTTTTTTCTCCCCCAGAGAGGTCATAAACGACACTGACTCCGAAAAGTCTTGAGATAAAGGGTTTTTGGGACAAGTTGACACTAACTCAGACAGAGGCTTTCAAGTTTAAAAAAAATTACACAATGAAAGGGGTGTGAGCAGTTCTTCCAGCTCAGCTTTTCTCTGGTTTGTTTTTTTAAGCAGTAGTGTGAACAAAGGCTGCTGGACCCAAAGAATCAGGTCCAGGCTGGTACACTTTCTCTGACTTCTATCCTGTAAGATCTTGAGTTTGATTTTACCTTTTGTGCTAAGGGGTGTTTTTGGGGATTGATGCAAATATTTGGAACAGCATGAAGAAGAAAGATGATGTGTTGGGTTTTCAGATAGGATAAGTTATTCTATATTCTGTTCTTTGTGGTTCATTCAGTAATCTTGTAAATAAATTTTGTTTTATATAAAAATAAGTGGCTTGATGAGCTGATTCTCTCCTGGAATACCCACTTTACACCTGCTTAAAACAACTAGCAAAGTTAGGCTCTGGGCTACCTTCTTGAAATATTCTGAGGGGTCTGATCTGGTCCATAATAAGTTGGAAACAATTTTCTTAATAAATGCAATGGGGAGCTTCAAGCTCAGACAGCGAAGTAACAAATGCATTCAGGCTAACTCAGCAGCAGAGAGAAAGATGGAATTAAGTTGCTTTAATGCAGAGTTTGCGCTAGAAGGTAAGAGAAAGGGTTTCAGTCTTATCACGTTAAGTATAGAAAGGGAATATTTCTATATAAAATACTACTGCATTAGCTGTAAGACAAAATAATAGGGACTAATTGACAAAAATCTCCCACAATAACATATCAACTAATATCTGGACTCTCCTGGTCTTGTTCAAGCCATGTGATTTCTAAATGAGAGGCATGCTCAAAGGATATAGAAAGAAATTTCATGCAGAATGATTAAAGACACTTACATAATTGTCGATATACCTTCAATGACTGTAGAGATACGATGGACCAATGTTTAATGTAGAGTATCAGTTTGCAAAGAGGAAAACTACTTAAAATGAACTGGTTATCGATATATGGAAGAAAATAATAGGGCAACCTATCAGAAAAATATATAAATATATAAAACAGAAAAGTATGGCTAAAGTGGACGTAGGTCCCTTGCATGATGAGAAAGGGAATTAATACTGGGTAATGCTGAAATGGTCAAGGCCTTGAATAAGGATTTTGTGTCAGTCTTCATAGTGGAAGATGTGTCTAACACGCCAAAGAATGATGTTAAGGATATGATGGGAGGTGACGACCTCAATTCAATTGTTATCACTAAAGGGGTAGTGCTGAGCAAATTTGAGGGTCGAAAAGTAGATACGTCCCCTGGTCCTAATGGAATGCATCCCAGGGCACAGAAAGAAATGGCGGAAGTTATAGCAGATGCATTAGCGGTAATTTACCAAAATTCACTGAACTCCTGGCAGGTCCTGGCAGACTGAAAGACAGCAAATGTCACACTGCTATTTAATAAAAGGTGTAGGCAAAAGGCAGGTTACTACAGGCCAGTTAAAATGCTGGCGATTATCATTAAGAAATAGTGAGACATCTGGATGGAAAGGGTTCCATCAGGCAGACACAGCATGGATTCAGGAAGGTAAGGTCATGTTTGACAAATTTACTGGAGCTCTTTGAGGGTGTAACACGTGCAATGGATGGAGGTGGATATTTTGTATACTTGGATTTCCAGAAGGCAGTTGATAAGGTGTAGCATAAAAGATTCATCCATAAGATAAGAATGCATGGAACTGCGGGGATTATCCTAGCATGGATAAAGGACTAGTTAACCAATATAAAGCAGAGAGTTGGGATAAATAGGTGCTTCTCTGGTCAGAGATCAGTGGTGAGCAGGGCACCGCAGGGGTCGATGTTGGGCCTGCAACTATACATGATATATATAAAAATGATTTGGAAGAAGAGATTGCGTGTAACGTATCCAAGTTTGCGGATGACAGTAAATTGAGTGGAATATCAAACTGTGCAGAGAATGTGGAGAGTCTGCAGAGAGATTTAGATAGGTTAAGTGAGTGGACAGGAGTCTGGCAGATGGAGTACAATGTTGGTAAATGTGAGGTTATCAGTATGTCAGAGTATTATTTAAATGGTGAAAGATTGCAGCATGCTGTTGTGCAGAGAGACTTCGGAGTGCTCGTACATGAATTGCTAAAAGTTGATTTGCAGGTGCAATAGGTAATCAGGAAGGCAAACAGAATATTGGCTTTCATTACTAGAGGGATTGAATTTAAGAACAGGGAGGTTCTGCTGCAATTGTACAAGGTGTTGGTGAGGCCACACCTGGAGTATTGTGCTCAGTCTGGTCTCGTTACTTGAGGAAAAATATACTGGCTTTGGAGATGGTGCAGAGGAGGTTCACCAGGTTGATTCCGGAGATGAGAGGGTTATCCTGTGAGGAGAAGTAGAGCTGCCTGGGATGGACTTGTGAGAATTTAGAAGAATGAGAGGAGATCTTATAGAAACATATAAAATTATGAAAGGGATAGCTAAGATAGAGGCACATAAGTTCTTTCTGCTGGTGGTTAGACTAGAACGACGGGACATAGCCTCAAGATTAGGGGGAGTAGATTTTAGGAATTGCTTTTCCCAGAGAGTAGTGAATCTATGGAATTCTCTGCCCAAAGAAGCAATAGAGACAGCTTCGTTAAGAATCATAGAATCCCTATTGTGTGGAAACAAGCTATTTGGCCCAAAAGGTCCACAGCGAACCCCTGAAGAGTGACTCACCCAGACCCATTCCCCTACCCTGTTAATCTACATTTACCCCTAACTAACACACCTAGCCTGCACATCTCTGAACACTATGGGCAATTTAGTATGGCCAACTTACCTAACCCACATATCTTTGGACTGTGGGAGTAAACTGGAGCACCCAGAGGAAACTGACGCAGACATAATGAAAATGTGCAAACTCCACTCAGACAGTTGTCCGAGGCTAAAATTGAACACAGATCCCTGGTGCTGTGAGGTAGCCGTGCTAACCACTGAGTCATCATACCACCCATATTCAAAACACAGTTGCATGGGTTTTTGCATGGTAGGGGAATTAAATGCATATAGGAGGAGCTGAGACGATGGATAGATCAGCCATGATCTTAATGAATGGCGGAGCAGGCACAACGGGCCAAATGGCATGCTTCTGCTTCTCTTTCTATGAAAGAACAGCTTCCCCTGTAGCTTCCATATGCCTAAAAATGCGAGATGACAATTTACTCCTTTGAAGTTTGCATCACACATACACAGGGTAGTTAAAAAGGCATTTAGCACACTTCCCTGCATTGCTCAGTCCCTTCAGTACAGGAGTTGGGAAGTCGGGTTGAGGTTGTACAGGGCACTGGTGAGGCCTCTTCTGGAGTACTGTGTCCCATTCTGGTTGCCCTGTTATAGGAAGGAGATTACTAAACTATAGAGGGTTCAGAAGAGATTTACCAGAATGTTGCTAGTTATGGAAGTTTTGAGTCATAAAGAAAGGCTGAGACTTGTTCCACTGGAGCACATGAAGTTGAGAAGTGACCTTAAACTGGTTTATAAAATCATGAGGGGTATAGACAGTAGGGTTAATGATAGGTGTCTTTCCCTTGGATGGGGGACTTCAAGACGAAGGGGCATATTTTTAAGGCGAGAGGAGAGAGATTTTAAAAAAAAAGAGAGGCAAATTTTTTTTCCCCACAGAAGGTGATTTGCTTGTGGAATGAACTTCTTGAAGTGGTGGATGCAGGCACAATTACAACGTTTAAAAGGCATTTGGATAATTACATGAATAGGAAATGTTTGGAGGGATATGGGCCGGGAGCACATAGCTGGGACCAGTTAAGGTTTGGAATTAGGTTCGGCATGGACTGGATGGACCAAAGGGTCTATATGACTCAATGCACCTTGCATCAAATGTTGTCCTATGTTTAGGCCAGAATACATGTAACAGTGTTGCATAGATAAGACTTTATGCAGAGATTCGATTGTCAAAAGCATGGTGGTATTCCTGGGCATGGAATTCAGCATGCTAACAAGATTTCCACAAATAATTACTACAACTTCTAAGATATGTCTTTATACAGTTGTATTATGAAAAACTGGCTTTCACTAAACAATTTTCAGTGCAACTTAACAGTTAACCCACAGATGCATTAACCATAAGGTCATTCTCTTCAGCATGGTTTTTAACTTGATAGATCAAGTGACAGACTGAGCACACTGCATTACAAAATCAAACTGCTGGCTGGTGTAATGAACAACAATTCAACTTTGACTTTAATCTTGACGAAATTTAAGCAGGAAGTTTTAAAAATCCTTTCAATCAAAAAATAATTTAGTTTAAAACCACAGCTGGAATCTATAGGGAGAAGTCAATAAAACCTTGACAGACTTCACTCCATAAACTTCTATTTTGCATTAGAAAAATGGTCCAGTGCAGATGAGGAAGATGGATGTAGTGCCAGAAGGAACAAATTAAATTCCATGCGACATCAACAGCCACACATGATAATAAGGCCATGCTGCATTTCAGGTCCTCAAATAATCCACTATCTAGCCTCTTTGCATCTTCCACACAGTCAAACACATGATCTTTCACAACAACTACTCATATGCACACACAGACATTTGTGGAATCAATGTCTCAAAGTGCTCCAAGGATCATTATAAGACAAATTATAACACCTTGTCACATCATGACAAAGTAGGTCAGGTGACCCAAGCTTTGTTGCAGAGATTTTTTTGTGACCTAAGAAAGACACAGAGGGAAGCATGGTTTTATCCAAGACAGAGTCAATCCTGGACAATGACATTCGGGGTGAAGTCAAGGAAAGTTATAAGGTAAAAGCAATTAAAAAGTTCAAGAGTTATTGGCGAGCCACAACCAAAATATGCATGCAAATAGATTCAGGAAATTCAAATTATACAATGGCCTGGTTGCCCAAATTTGCACAGGATGCACGGGAACCTGATAGTAAATGGGAAAGAGAAAAGAATAGGAGATTGACGAACTTTGGCACAGAGAGAATGTAACACGTTTGAAGACATTATAAAAATGATACAGATAGAATGGAATCAGCTTTGGGCACTGATGAATTATGTGCAGTGAGTAAAACTTGGCAGGGGTTGGGATCCAGACAGAATGTTCAGCAGGGAAAGATGAATTGTCAACATAAAGTGATCGCAAGTGAGTCAGGAAGGCATATACATCACAGGCCAGTTAAGGCATAAGCAAGTTTGGCAAGATTGGATGGTATTTATTTTAATGATCAAAGTCTGACAAACAAGGCAGATACGTTGAGGGAACAAATTAAAACACAAGTGTATGACATCATTGCTGTCACAGACACATGGTTAACACTGGGGCAGAATTGGCAGCTCAATACTGTATTCCAGGATACAAATACAGCATCTTCAAGCATGACAGAGGGGGACATGGAAGAGGAGGTGGTGTCACGACATTGATCAGGGCATCAGTGACAGCAAGAAAGAGGAATGACATTTTGAATGGTCCTCAAATGAAGGCATACGGGTATAAATTAAACACTGAAAAAGGGCAATCACAAAGCTGGAACTGTGTTATAGACACCGTATAGTCCAAGGGAAATGGAAAAGCAATATCTGGTCAAATTTCAAGGAAGTGCAAAGGTCATAGGGTAGTGATAGCAACAGACTTCAACTTACCCAACATCAATTGGGTTGTGATTGTGTGAAAGGTTTGCAGTGAATGGAATTCTTAAAAATGCATCCAGGATACCTTTTCAAACTAAGCTCAGGAAGGCCCAACGAGATTTTTTTTTGGGTTGGGAGGGGAGGCTGGAAATCCTAGCAGCAGGGCATGTGGGTGAAGTGCATTTAGCAGACAGTGATCATTACTCTGTCAGATTCAAGATTGTTATGGAAAAGACGAGATAGGCCGAAAATATAAGTTTTCAACTGAGAAGGCTGATTTTAATAAGATCAGCTCTGATTTGGCCACACCGGACTGGAAGCAGATACTTTCAAGTCAATCTGTCTCAGAACAACTGGAAGCAATCAAGGAGGAAATATGAAGAGTACAGGGCCACCATGTACAAATAAAGAATAAGGGAGAGATCATCAAATCCTGTGAACCCTGGATATCAAGGGATATACAGCATTGAAGATAGAGAAAAATGGAGGCTTGCGGCAGATACGGAGAGCTCAAAACAACAGGAGCCAGAAAAAAGTATAGATTCTAAAAGGTGGAACTTAAAAGAAGAGCTAAAAAGGGATATGACAGCATACTGGCAGATAAAATGAAGGAAAATCTTAAGTTAAAAATCATACAACGCCAGCTTATAGTCATGATTTGGAGATGCCGGTATTGGACTGAGGTGTACAAAGTTAACCTTAAGCAAAGGAAATCTTAAGCTGTTCTACACATAAAGGTAAGAGGATAACCGGCGAGAGAGTAGGGCCCATTAATGACCGCAGCAGCAATTTGTACGTGGAGCCAAAGTGATGATCAAGAAGGCACAACAATGGGATGAAGTCTATCCCAAAGAAGGAAATAGTGGCACTTGCAAAAGTCTGCAATTCCACTCCGACCACAGGATAGCTGCCAGACACTTGGAGGACAGTCAATATGGCATCATAATTCAAGAAGGGCCCATGGAATCCAAGGAAATTTTGCAAATTGGATCCATAATCGACAAGGCTGAAAGGGCTGTTTTTACAAGTGGAAATCCTTGACCAGGGTTCCCAGAGGGGTTAGTATTGGGGCCATTGCTGCCTGTCACCCAGCAAGGTGACATCATCAATCCGACGTCCATGAAACATTGTTCTATGGATTCTGGGTATTCCAAAATGGAGGAAGGGAAAAAAGTGTGGCTGTGAGAGCTGCTCCTTTTTTGAGGTATTTCAAGTGTTGGAGGTGACTTCTTCAAACACCAGGAGCAGCAATTACTACTTATGTGCTGTTGCATTGTTTTGGAACTTTGGGGGAAAAAAAGATTAAAACAACACCACTTAAAAAAAACAGACAAAGGCAGCAACCACACAGAGAAAGAAACCTATACTGCTATCTGACACAGCAGTGAATCTGCACAGTTACATAGAACATAGAAAAATACAGCGCAGTACAGGCCCTTTGGCCCTTGATGTTGCGCCGATCCAAGCCCACCTAACCTACTCTAGCCCACTATCCTCCATATGCCTATCCAATGCCCGTTTAAATGCCCATAAAGAGGGAGAGTCCACCACCCTTACTGGCAGGGCATTCCATGAACTCACGACTCGCTGAGTAAAGAATCTACCCCTAACATCTGTCCTATACCTACCACCCCTTAATTTAAAGCTATGCCCCCTCGTAATAGCTGACTCCATACGTGGAAAAAGGTTCTTATGGTCAACCCTATCTAAACCCCTAATCTTTTACACCTCTATCAAGTCACCCCTAAACCTTCTTTTCTCCAATGAAAACAGCCCCAAGTGCCTCAGCCTTTCCTCATACGATCTTCCTACCATACCAGGCAACATCCCGGTAAACCTCCTCTGCACCCGT
>NC_057731.1:4234497-4243564 GCF_004010195.1 Chiloscyllium plagiosum | reverse complement strand
TCCCAGGTACCAATCCACGCTGCAAGTTCACCTACCTTATTTCGTATACTTCTTGCATTGAAGTATACACACTTCAAGCCACTTTCCTGTTTACAGGCACCCTCCTTTGAAATTGATGCCATGTTCCTAACCTCCCTACACTCCAGGTCCTGCACCCTAAAGCTACAGTCTGGGTTCCCATGCCCCTGCAGAGTTAGTTTAAACCCTCCCCAAGAGCACTAGCAAACCTCCCCCCAAGGATATGGTGCCCCTCAGGTTCAGGTGTAGACCATCCTGTTATAGAGGTCCCACCTTCCCCAGAAAGAACCCCAGTTATCCAGATACTGGAATCCCTCCCTCCTGCACCATCCCTGCAGCCACGCATTTAACTGTTCTCTCTCCCTATTCCTCGACTCTCTATCACGTAGCACGGGTAACAAATCAGAGACAACAACTCTGTTTGTTCTAACTCTGAGCTTCCAGCCTAGCTCCCTGAAAGCCTGCCTAACATCCTCAGCCCTCCTCCTACCGATGTCGTTGGTGCCAATGTGGACCACGACTTCAGGCTGCTCCCCCTTAAGGACCCGGAAAACACGATCAGAGACGTCACGTACCCTTGCACCTGGGAGGCGACATACCAAACGTGAGTCTCTCTCGCCCCCACAGAACCGCCTATCTGTGCCCCGAACTAGCAAGTCCCCAATAACTATTGCTCTGCTCTTCTCCACCCTTCCCTTCTAAGCAATGGGGACAGGCTCCGTGCCAGAGGCCTGAACCCCATTGCTGCCTTTGCTGTTTGAGTTCAAATACCTCTGGACATCGGAGTGCGTCAAGGAAAAGTTAACAACAGCAAAATTCACAGCTGACTTTGGACGAACCTGTGTGAAGAGAGCTCACAGCCACAGGATCAAACAACTGCATAGTTTTTCAATGTAATTTTGCTGTAAATCAACAATAGCAAGTAGAGTCGGTTCTTTCTTGATAAGATCTGTCTCTTGAATAAATTTTTAAAATATAAACCATAAATATGAAGTGAGCCTGGAGCAGTGTATTTTTCAAACAATACAACGGTGCTATTTTCTCGGTCTGTAGATTGTGAAGGAGCAAAGATGGCCTTTAGTAGAGTGCTCTTCCTGTTGGATGTAGGAGTTTAGGGAGAGTTTCCATGTTACTGATGATTGTTCTGCAGGAGGTGTCTTTGGTTGTGAATCCTATCAGATCATATGGATCGGTTGGAGGAGCAGTTAGAGGGAATAAGGAATTTACAGCGATAGGGGCTGTGATGGATGGCATTAATAGGAAGAGAGAAAAGCCACAGATAGTCAGATAGATGGGATAACTCCAGAAAAGGTAGCAGAGTGAGACAGGTAGTGCAGGAATGTCTTGTGGCTATCCCCAGCTCAAACAAGTTCGCCTTTTTGGAAAATGCAGGGGGTGTTAAGACTCTCGGGAAATGTAGCACAAACAGCCACGTTTCTGATATCGAGAATGGCTTTAATGTAATGAAGGGTACTCTGGTCAGAGGTGCAGACGTCAGATGTTTCTGCAGCTGACAGAGAAAAATCAGAATGGTGTGTTGCCTCCCTGTGCCAGAACAAGTATATCTCAGAAAAGGTGCAGAATGTTCTCAAAGGGGAGAGGGGCCAGCAGGAGGACTTTGTTAAGTGTCTCCAGCAGGAAATAATGAAATAGGCAGGGAAAAAGAAGAGATTCAAAAGGGAGAATTTAGAAAGTTAGGCAGGAATTTAAAAAGGAAGTCCTTGAGGGTAGTAATATCTGGATTACTCCCGGTGCTACAAGCTCGTGAGGATAGGAATACGAGGATACGGCAGATGAATGCATGGCTGCGGAGCTGATGCAGGGGAGAAGGGTTCACATTTTTGGACCATTGGAATCTCTTCTGGGGTAGAAGTGACCTGTACAAGGAGGACGAATTGCACCTGAATTGGAAGGGGCTAATATACTGGCAGGGTGATTTGCGAGAGCTGCTCGGGAGGATTTCAACTAGTAGTAAGGTGGGGTGGGGTGGGGTTGGACCCAGGGAAATAGTCAGCAGAGAGATCAATCGGAGACTGGTACAGAGGGGAAAAGAATCAAGTCAAAGAGTCAGGGTAGACAGGATCAAAGTAGAGGACAAGATAGAACTAATAAATTAAACTATTTATTTCAATGCACGAGGCCTAACAGAGAAGGCAGATGAACTCAGGGCATGGTTAGGAACATGGCATTGGGATATCACAGCAATTACAGAAATGTGGCACAGGGATGTACAGGACTGGCAGCTTAATGTTCCAGGACACAAATGCTACAGGAAGGACAGAAAAGGGAACGAGAGAGGACGAGGTGTAGCATTTCTGATAAGGGATAGCATTACAGCTGTACTTAGGGAGGATATTCCTGGAAATATATACAAGCAAGTTATTTGGGTGGAACTAAGAAACAAGAAAGGGATGAATGGGATTGTATTATCGACCCCTTAACAGTCAGAGGGAAATTGAGAAACAAATCTATAAGGAGATCGTAGTTATCTATATGAATAATAAGGTGGTTATTAACTTTCAGAACGTACACTGGGACTGCCATCGTGATAGGTGTTTAGATGGAGAGGACCTTGTTAAGTGTCTCCAAGAAAATGTTCTGATTCAGTACGTGTATGCACCTACTTGAGAAGCTGTAAAACTTGACCTACTCTTGGCAAATGAGGCAGGGCAGGTGACTTAGATGTTAGTGGGGAAGTACTTTGGGGCCAGCAACCATAATTCAATTAGTTTTAAAATACTGATGGAAAAGGATAGACCAGATCTAAAAGCTGAAGTTCTAAATTGCAGCGAAGGCCAATTTTAACGGTATTCGGCAAGAACTTTCTAAAGTTGATTGTGGGCACATGTTCCCTGGTAAAGGGACAGCAGGAAAATGGAAAGCCTTCAAAAGATGAGAGTCCAGAGACAGCATATTCCTGTTAGGGCGAAAGACAAGGCTGGTAGTTGTAGGGAATGCTCGATCACTGGAGAAATTGACGTTTGGTTAAGAAAAAGGAAGCATATGTCAGATATAGACAGCAGAGACCAAGTGAATCCTTCGAAGAGTATAAAGGCAATAGGAGTATACTTAAGAGGGAAATCAGGAGGGCAAAAAGGGGACATGAGACAGCTTTGGCAAACAGGCTTAAGGAGAATCCAAAGGGATTTTATAAGTGCATTAAGTACAAAAGGATAACAAGGGAGAGAATAGGGCCCCTCACATAACAGCAAGGCAGCCCATGTGAGGAATCACAGGAGATGGGGGAGATACCAAATGAGATTTTTGCATCAATGTTTACTGTGGAGAAGGACATGGAAGATACAGAATGTGGGGAAATAGGTGGTGCCATCTTGAAAAATATCCACTTTACAGAGGTGGTACTGGATATCTTTAAATGCATAAAAGTTGATAAATCACCAGGACATGATCAGGTGTACCCGAGAACTCTGTGGGAAGCTAGGGAAGTGATTGCTGGGTCCCTTGCTGAGATATCTGTATCATTAGTCACAGCTAAGGTGCTGGAAGACTGGAAGTTGGCTAGTGTGGTGTCACTATTCAATAAGGCATTCGACAAGGTTCCTCATGGGAGACTGGTTAGTAAGGTTAGACCTCACGGAATATAGAGAGAACTAGCCATTTGGATACGGAACTGGCTTGAACTGGTAGAAGACAGAGGTTGGTGTTGGAGGGTTGCTTTTCAGACTGCAGGCCTGTGACCAGTGGTGTGCCACAAGGATCGATGCTGGGTCCACGGTTTTTTGTCATTTATATGGATAGTTTGTAAGTTTATAGATGACACCAAAATTGGAGGTGTGGTGGACAGCACAAAAGTTTACCTCAGAGTACAACGGGATCTTGATCAGATGGGCCAATGGACTGAGGCGTTGCAGATGGAGTTTAATTTAGATAAATGTGAGGTGCTGCACTTTGGAGTGCAAGCTCAGAGTCCTTTGACAGTGGAGTCACAGGTTGTGAAGACGACGTTTGGTATGCTTTGCTTTGTTGGACAGAGCATTGAGTATAGGAGTTGGGAAGTCATGTTGCGGCTTTACAGGACATTGGTTAGACCACTTTTGGAATATTGTGTGCAATTCTGGTCTCCCTCTTCTCGGAAAGATACTGTGAAACTTGAAAGGGTTCAGAAAAGATTTACAAGGATGTTGCCAAGGTTGGAGGATGAGCTACAGGGGGAGGCTGAATAGACTGGGACTGTTTTCCCTGGAATGTCAGAGGCTAAGGGGTGACCTTATCGAGGTTTATAAAATCATGAGAGGCATGGAAAGGGTAAATAGACATGGTCTTTTCCCTGGGATGGGGGAGTCCAGAACTAGTGGGCATAGGTTTCGGATGAGGAGAAAAGTTTAAAAGGGACCTCAAGGAGAACCTTTTCACGCAGAGGGTGGTGCGTATATTGAATGATCTGCGAGAGGAAGTGGTGGTGGCTGGTATAATTACAGCATTTAAAAAATATCTGTATAGGTATATGAATAGGAAGGGTTTGGAGAGATATGAGCCAACTGCTGGGAAACTAGGCCGGTGAGTCTCACTAGGCCAGTGAGTCTCACTTCTGTTGTGGGCAAAGTCTTAGAGAGAATTGTTAGGGATAGGATTTATGAACATCTGGATAGGTATAATGTGATTAAGGATAGTCAGCATGGTTTTGTGAAGGGCAGGTCGTGCCTCACAAACCTTATTGGATTCTTTGAGAAAGTAACTAAGGAGGTGGACGAGGGGAAAGTGGTAGATGTGGTGTATATGGATTTTAGTAAGGCGTTTGATAAGGTTCCCCATGGTAGGCTACTTCAAAAAATACGGAGGTATGGCATTGAGGGTGAGTTGGAGGTTTGGATTAGGAATTGGCTGGCTGGAAGAAGACAGAGGGTAGTAGTTGATGGTAAAGGTTCATCTTGGAGTGCCGTTACTAGCGGTGTTCCGCAAGGATCTGTTTTGGGACCATTGCTGTTTGTCATTTTTATAAATGACCTAGAGGAGGGGCTAGAAGGTTGGGTGAGCAAGTTTGCGGATGATACAAAAGTCGGAGGAGTTGTAGACAGTGAGAAAGGATATGGCAGGTTACAGCGGGATATAGATAAGCTGCAGAACTGGGCAGAAAGGTGGCAAATGGAGTTCAATGTAGCTAAGCGTGAGGTGATTCACTTTGGTAAGACTAATAAAAAGATGGGGTACTGGGCTAACGCCATAGTATAGGAAGGATGTGGAGGCACTGGGACGGGTGCAGAGGAGGTTTACCAGGATGTTGCCTGGTATGGTAGAAAGATCGTATGAGGAAAGGCTGAGGCACTTGAGGTTGTTTTCATTGGAGAAAAGAAGGTTTAGGGGTGACTTGATAGAGGTGTACAAGATGATTAGGGGTTTAGATAGGGTTGACCGTGAGAACCTTTTTCCACGTATGAAGTCAGCTATTACGAGGAGGCATAGCTTTAAATTAAGGGGTAGTAGGTATAGGACAGATGTTAGGGGTAGGTTCTTTACTCAGCAAGTCGTGAGTTCATGGAATGCCCTGCCAGTAGGGGTGTTGGACTCTCCCTCTTTATGGGCACTTAAACGGGCATTGGATAGGCATATGGAGGATAGTGGGTTAGTGTAGGTTAGGTGGACTTGGATCGGCGCAACATCAAGGGCCAAAGGGCCTGTACTGCGCTGTATTCTTCTATGTTCTATGTAAACGGGACTAGATTAGGTTAGGGAATCTGGTAGGCATGGACGAGTTGGACCGAAGGGTTCGTTTCTGTGCTGTACATCTCTATGACTTCGTGTTCTCCTCCACTTGATACTTATGTGCCCCAATTGTTAACATGTGTGGCATCACTTCCAGTTTTCCTTTGTACTGGTTTGTATAGGGGATCTATGTCAAAGTGCTTATTGATGACATTGCAGGTTATCATCAAATGCACAAAATTAGAGCAAACATATCATCTCATTAACAACATAGTCACCGGTTTCAAATTCAACAGAAAAGGAGAAAACAACAATCAACTTCCATTCCTAGATGTCCTGGTAGAACAAAGGACCAATGGAAAATACCTATCCAAAGTACACAGGAACGCCACCCACACGTACCAAATCCTCAACTACAACAGCAATCATCCCAATGTCCACAAAGCTGTGTCAGGGGATTATTTAAACAAGCTACTACACACTGCAACACACCAGAACTGCACAGGAATGAGGAAGAATACCTATACATCGTCTTCCAAAACAACAGATACCCCAATCCGCCGATGCCTTCATCCACCAATGCCTATCCGACAGACAACACCAGAAGGACACTGTACATGCCAATACACTGGTTACCCTACTCGAAATCATGAACATATCAGAAATGACAATGAGACTACTACAACTACTAGGAATAATGGCAACACACCAACCCACAGCCACACTAAACCAACTACTCACAAGAGCGAAAGACTCCATACACAGAACTTATTGGACCAATGTGATATACAAAATTCCATGTAACGATTGCCACAAACAGTACATTGGCCAGACTGGAAGAAAACTAGCAATCTGGATACACGAACACCAACTAGCAGTAGAACAGTTTGACCAGTTATCTCTCATCTCAGAACACGCAAAGAGGACCACCAACTTGACTGAGACAATGCAACCATCCGAGGACAAGCTGAAAAGAGACATGCATGGGAATTCTTCAAGGCCTGGTTTTCAACCCACAGTGCCATCAACAAGCATGTTGACATAGATCCCATATGCAAACCATAGAGAAAAACCAGAAGTGGTACCACCCACCTTAACAAACATAAGTATCAAGTGGAGTAGAACATGAAGTCATAGAGTCATAGGGATGTACAGCACAGAAACACTACAGGCAATGTTTAGCATGGCCTACCCACTTTATCTTTTGGACTGTGGGAGGAAACTGGAGCACATTGAGGAAACCACACAGACACAGGGAGAATATGCAAATTCCACACAGACAGTTTCCCAAGGGTGGAATCGAATCCGAGTCCCTGGCGCTGTGAGGCAGCAGTGCTAACCACTGAGCCACCGTGCCATCTGGTTTTCCTCAGGGCAGAGGAGTTTGAGGAGGACATGACATAAAATTGTGAGGAGTATAAATAGGGCAGACTCGAAGAACCTTTTACTATGATGAAGGGATCAATGAGCAGGGACATATTTTAAGGTAAGGGGCAGAAAGTTTATAGGGGATGTGAGGAAAACCTTTTCACCCAGTGGTGGGAATGTAGAACTCATTGCCTGTAAGGGTGATAAAGGCAGAAACCCTCGTAACATTTAAAATCTAATAGGATGTGCACTTGCAATGCTGAGGCATACAAGGCAATGGGGCCAAGTGCTGGAAAATAGGATAAAAAAAAGGTGTTGCTTTTGACCAGGGCAGATGCGATGGCCAAAGGGCCTTTATCTGTGCTGTAGATCTCTATGATTACAGAAGCTTTTTAAGGATAAAGCATCAGAGGACTCATTGATGTACTTGCAAGGACCTGGGGATGCAGCAAGTGTGGATCTAATCAGGAATCCAGAGACATATGTGTTTTGTACTTCTGACAAGCACAAATAACATTTGTATTATGCCTCATCCAATCAACAAATGCTATCTGACCTTGTTGAAATACACAAGAGTTAGATCATTCATGCAATTTTGTTGTTTTTGAAGAGCTTTTAAATCACTCTGTGGTGCTTGTATTGTTGATCACAGCAAACTTTTATTTGTTATTTGTGGAATGACAGTGGCATTTTAAGGCCAGTATTTACAGACAATTTTCAGCAGGTTTCTTGCATCTGCTTTCTTGCATTTGTGCAATCCACAATGGTGAGAGGAAGGCAGCTTCAGAATTTTAATCCAGCCATGTTGAAAAATTGCCAATATATTTCGAGGTCAGAATGATGTCTGACTTGAAACTTGTTCAAAACAATTTGACAAGGAGTCATTTTGTATTTTACTCTGAATTAAAAATCACACAACACCAGGTTATCGTTCAACAGGTTTAATTGGAAGCACTAGCTTTCGGAGCACCGCTCCTTCATCAGGTTGATCAGGTGACCAGCCACTGAATTTACACCTGCAGTTAATCTTGTCCCTGCACCACTCGTCTGTTTAAAAAAAAAACGTTTTGGAATAATGGGCTAAAAACACACATAGTCTTTTGGGGTTCCGAACTGTTGGCGCAACAATTGCCAAAAAGAGAGTCTGACCATCACCTCTTGATGAAAATAAAATACAGCTTAGGATGGAACTCTGCAAGACAATAAAAATTGAGGGAAAATTGAGCACACCCACCTGATGAAGGAGCGGCACTCCGAAAGCTAGTGCTTCCAATTAAACCTGTTGGATTATAACCTGGTGTTGCGTGATTTTTAATTTTGTGCACCCCAGTCCAACACCGGCATCTCCAAATCATGACTCCAGAATTATGTCTCTCTCCAAAAGGTGATCCAGATATTTCCCTCAATTTTTATTGTCTTGCAATTTCCATCCTAAGCTGCACTTTATTTTCATCAAAAGATGGTGGTCAGACTCTCTTCTTGATAATTGTTGCGCCAACAGTTCAGAACCCCAAAAGACTGTGTGTGTTCCGAGCCCTTTATTCAAAAACGTGGGTTTTTTTTAAAAAGAGGAGTGGGGCAGGGACAAGATTAACTGCAGGTGTAAATTCAGTGACTGGTCAGCAACAACTCTATGCAAAGCTCAACAGATATAATACCAAAAGGTGAGAAAAGAAACTTCAAACAGACTGGACTGTGATCTCTTGTGACAGCATTACAGTTGTGCTGAGGGAGGATACTCCTGGAAATACATCCAGGGAAGTTACTTGGATGGAACTGCAAAATAAGAAAGGGATGATCATTTTATTGAGATTGTATTATAGACCGCCCCCCCAATAGTCAGAGGGAAATTGAGAAACAAACTTGTAAGGAGATCTCAGTTATCTGTAAGAATAATAGGGTAGCTATGGTAGGGGATTTTAACTTTCCAAACATCGACTGGGACTGCCATAGTGTTAAAGGTTTAGATGGAGAGAAATTTCTTAAGTGTGTACAAGACAATTTTCTGATATTATATGTG
>NC_057731.1:4211232-4232153 GCF_004010195.1 Chiloscyllium plagiosum | reverse complement strand
AGAGGGGAAAGATATAAAAGAGACCTACGGGGCAACATTTTCACATAGAGGGTGGTACGTGTATGGAATAAGCTGCCAGAGGAAGTGGTGGAGGCTGGTACAATTGCAACATTTAAGAGGCATTTGGATGGGTATACGAATAGGAAGGGTTTGGAGGGATATGGGCCAGGTGCTGGCAGGTGGGACTAGATTGGGTTGGGATATCTGGTCGGCATGGACAGGTTGGACCATGCTGTACATCTCTATGACTACAAAGATAATGAGGGGCTGATGACAGGCTGCTCAATAGCAAGCCATCACATGAAGATAATGTCCCAAATTGCAGGTACATTTTGTATTTTTCCCTTTGAGGAGTACACAAAGTCAGTTTCAAACTGATGTGTGCAAATGGAACTAAACGTTGTTGTGCACACTAGCCCAGGTTTAAGTGTCAGCCTGCTGTGAAGATCACAGTCCAAGAACTATTCCCTCATCACCATCGCACTGTAGGTAAAGACCCTTTAACTCCAAGTGCTGGAGGTCAGACAAAATAAAACATGACAACAAAAGAATTGTCTCTCACCCTGAATGCTGGAATTCAATACCGGTCAAAAAAAATCAGATTCACAAAATCGCAACCAATGTTCTAAACTAAGGATTTTGAAATCCAACTGCTAATACTGCTGGTAACGTCCACTGCAACGGCCACAACATTCTAACGTTTGCCCTTCACAAACATTTCATAGGCTGATCTGCATATCTACGTTTTTTGAAAACCTTCCATCTTTTTGGCCTCACCTCTTATTTATAACCTCTATTTAAGTGCTTCACTTATATTTCTGGTGTGTGTAGCAACTGATAAACTCACTTTTGGTTAACTCAGGAAAGGTTGGCTTAATTTTTGCCTTTTTTCAACATAACTTTGTCTGGTCATATCTACAAGGGAAGAAATCCTTTTCAAATTAACCTTAGTGCAACCAACCAAGTGGGTGGGTAAATAAAGGAGAGTCCATATATCTATCTCCTCACTTGGGAGCTTGACAATTTGGAATCTCTCTGTCTGGAAATGTACTGAACTGAGGCAATTTGCCTAGGATCTGGTTGTGACAAACTGTGACACGCCTGGGATTTGGTCCTAACATAATGGTCATCGTTGTGGTTCTGTTCGCCGAGCTGGAAATTTTTGTTGCAAACGTTTCGTCCCCTGTCTAGGTGACATCCTCAGTGCTTGGGAGTCTCCTGTGAAGCGCTTCTGTGGTGTTTCCTCCGGCATTTATAGTGGCCTGTCCCTGCCAAACTTTGAATAATGGTCATCGTTAAGACATGTATGGCAACAATATTTCTTTGTACTTAACAGCTCATGTTTGCATCATGTCCAGGTCTTGCAACAGACTGCTCCATACTCTCAATAATTGAAAATTGAACCATACTTTGCAAACATTAGCAAACATACGTGTGGAACCTTGCTTCAATGCTTCACCTGAAGTTCACTATTAAAATTTGGGAAATGTGAAAATTAGAACATTTGAAAAACATCAGAAAGTAAAGATTTTGACTGCAATCATTTCAAGTAGCACAGTTGTCTCTTCTAATCATCAGCTGCGCTAATGTCAAGAATGCTAGAAGTCACAAATCACATAAACGTATGAAATAAAAGCAAAAGTTATCAATTCGGTTCCTCAAGCCTGCTCCATCATTCAACAAGATCATGACAAATTTGTTTGGATTTCAAATTCCACATTCTAAACTACCCCGATAACATTTGATTCATGTTCTTATCAGGAATCCATCTACTTCTGCCTTAAACATATTCAATTATCCCACTTTCACATCCTTCTGATGCAGTGTGTTCTGAAGTCAGACAATCCTCTGAGAAAGTTTATCCTCAACTCTGTTCAAAAGGGGTGACCTCAGATTTAAAAACAATGCCACTAGTTCTGGATTAAATCACAAAAGAAGACATATTTTTCACATCCATCTTGTCAAATCATTCAGAATCTTACAGTTAAATTAAGTTCACTCCATGCTCTTCTAAACTCCCAAGTAAAAACAAACTCAGTCTGTCCAACCTGTCCTGACAAGACAACACACTCATTCCAAGTGTCAGTCTGGTACACCTCCCCTGAACTGTGTCTAATATAATTACATCATTCTTTAAATAAAACCAAAACGCACACATTACTCAAAATGATATATCACCAATACTTTCTGTATTAAAACATAACATACTTAATTTTATGTTCATTCCTTCTTGAATATGCATCAGCGTATTTCGCCACCCAAAGTGTAAATGGGGATTTTGGGTTTAATGCCTCATTCCAAGGACAACATCCTGACAGTACAGTACTCTATCAGTATGGCTCTAGAGTGTCAGCAAAGACCATTGTATTCAATTCTTTGGTTCCATTTGCATGGGAACTTGAAACTCTGACTCAGAGGCTAGAGTGCAACCAACTGAACCACAGCAGAAAAAAAGATGAAGTGAGATTTGTAGCTTTTATTAGTTGTTAAGAAACTCTTCAGATTTGAAAATATGCCACAAAACACTGTATTCATGGAATAGAGGCATTGAATAAATACTTTGCACCAGCCTTCACAGCCGAAGACACTACTTGCATTCCAAAATGACTAAATATCATAGGGGCAAAAGGAAGTGAAGAAATAAATACACTACCACAGATACAAGAGAGAGAGGGAAACTAATGGGGCTCAACACTTAAGTCCTCCAGTCCTGAGGGGATGCATCCTTGGATATTACAAGAAGTAGCTAGAGAGAGAAAACATACGCATTAGTCATCATCTTCCAAGAATCTTTAGATTCTGAAAAGATTCCAAGAATTGGCAAACTTTCTGTGAAACACATTGACTTAAATAGGGGTGAGACAAAAACTTGGTAATCATTGGGCAGTATGCTTAAATTGTTATTAGGAAAATGTGAGAGTCCATTATAAAAGATCAACATCAGAGCATTTGGAAACACATTATTGAATAAAGCAGAGTCAGAATGGCTTCATTAAGGAGAAATCTGGCTTGACAAATTTACTAGAATTCTTTCAGGAGATAACAAGCAGAAGAGACAATGGGGAAGCAGCAGATGTGATATATTTGGATTTTCAGAAAGTGTTTGATAAGCTACCACACAATAAGCAGCAAAATAAACTAAGCGTCCAGGGTGTTGAAGATAGTAATATTAAAACGGACAGAGGATTCGCTAATCAACAGAGGACTGAGTTGCAATAAAAAGGAAATTTTTAGGATGGCAATCTGTAACAAGTGGAGGGCCACTGAGATCAATGATGAGGCCACATGTACAGTGACTTGGATGAGATAAGCAGATGTACGAAAGCTAAATTTGCAGAAGTTGAAAAACTAGGGGGAAAGCAAATGGTGAAGATGACACAGAGTCTGGAGAGCAATATAGACAGGTTAAGTGATTTAGAGACAAAAAAAAACTGCAGATGCTGAAATCCAAAGTAGACAATCAGGAGGCTCGAAGAAAACAGCAAGCCAGGCAGCATCAGGAGGTGGAAAAGTTAACATTTCAGGTATAACCCAGTGATTAGGCAAAAGCAAGGCAAATCAAATACAACATAGGAAAATGTGAGGTTACACACACTGGCATGAAGAATAGAGGGGCTGAATATTATTTAAATGGAGAATCTACAGACAACGATCCAGGAATCCTTGTGCATGTATCACCACAAGTTAAGAACCAACTTCAGCGAGTACTGTACTCGGTTTAACAAATGGAATGCTGTCCTTTATTCGAAATAGAGTGAAGTATAAAAGTAGGGATAGTTTGCTGAAGCTGTCAAAAACAGAATTGCTGGAGATGCTCAGGAGGTCTGGCAGCAACTGTGAAGAGAAAAACAAAGTTAACATTTCAAGAATAGTGACCCTTCTTCAGATCTCCTTAAACGGTCTCAGAACACAAAACATTAACTCTGATATTTCTTCACAGGTGCTGCCAAACTTGTTGAGCTTCTCCAACTTCAGTTTTTGTTTGTTTCAGATCTCCAGCATCCGCAGTTGTTTTTATTAGCTAAAACAATACAAGTTAGACGACAGGTGGAATACTTTGAACATTTTTGGGCCCTAACTGAAGGAAAGATGTACTTGGCACTAGATGGTTCACTATGCTAATACTGGGTATGGATATACTGCCTTATGAAGAGAGATGACCTTTTTGACACATACAAAATTCAGAGTAAATTTGACAGGGTAGATGTGAAAAGGCTACTTCCCCTTGAATGCATGTCTCGGACCCAAGAGCATAATCTCAGAATATAGGGTTGCATATGGTGTGGAATTCCTTCTCTCAGTCGATAGTGAATCTGTGGAATTCTTCACTGCACAGTGCTATGGAGGCTGAGTCATTAAATTTATTCAAGGCTGAGATAAATTTTAAATCAGTAATCAAAGATTATGAAGAAAAGGCACAAAAATGAAGTTGAGGGTTATCAGATCAGATATGATCTCACGGAATGGTGGAACAAAATAGGCTCAATGGCCTGTTTCTAGTCCTACATCTTGTGATCTTATATGCATTCCAACTTGATCAGTCTATGGCTTTAAATCAGTGCTGAATTTTATTGGTCCAGGAATAGCACCAAAAAGCAAACAGTTCCAGCAACTTTCACTGAAGGAGAATTTTAACACCACCTGCAAGTACTGTAGCAAAGAGTGGTCCAATTGAAACTGTGACTGCTGCTTATAGCTATTCCTGCATGAAGATCTTAAGTTATCTCGGGACTGTGACTTGAAAGAATTTCTGGGATTGGTATATTAATTAATTGAAACCTGCATCCCATTCTAAGTAATTAAAGACTTAACAGCAATCTAGGTTTGTTCAATACATCACATCAGTTCTATAACAGTGATCTTTTTCTATAAATTCTGTGTCTTATGATCTTGCCCCACTAGCTACCTGTTGAAGGAGCAACGCTCCAAAAGCTTGTACTTCCAAATAAACCTGTTAGACTATAACGTGGTGTTGTGTGATTTTTTTTTAAACTTGGTCCAACCCAGTCCAACAACAGCACCTCCACATCATGCATGAAGACCTGCTGCCTTGCCAATGACATACTCAGCTGTCCTGCACCATTCTCACATATCCACTGGAGCGTGTCTGTATAATTTTGCAACATCCTTCATTTAATGATGCTTAGGTTGATCTCTTTCATTACTGCCTTCTACTTCACCCTTTAAAAATCTCCAGACTCTGGGCTCTTTTAAACAATCAGACACCGCAGGTCCCATTCTGTGGCTTGTATAGAATCAGTGACAGAATCTAGTCTCAAAATCTTCAGGAAGTCAAGTGTTGGTGTGACTGGCACGACGATTAGGCCCAGTCACATAAACAATCTGGATGGCAGATGAGTATGGGGAGATGGTGCCAGGTAGGTAGGGGAAAAGGAAGGGTGGTGCTGGCTGGGGAAAGGGAAGGGTATGTGGAGTAAAATCCTCAAGGAGTAAGGTATTAGGATAACAAAGTAGGGTGCTAGCTGTGTCGGGTGGCAGATGGATAGTATGCCAAGTGAAAAGGGGTGGGTTGCGAAAGTAGAAGATAGTAAACTAAGTAATGCAGCTTTTAGGATAAGTCAGAGTAGGGGATGAGAAATCGGGTCTGGTGATAGGAGGCAGTTGTGTCAAGTCAGATCCACTGAAGGGGGTCGTGTCAATATCTGGGAGTGGCATAGCTGGTAATGTGAGAGGTAAGTATGGGGTCAGTTTAATTATCTAACTCATGAGTAACTATGCCTTGAACTTTTCCAGAGTATATATTTTCCTTCATTTCATCTGAACTTTCTGAAGTCTCTCATCAAAATAGAGGGTTCCAGGGTAGAGATATTGCCAAGGGTAAAATTCAATTTCCTGTCTGCTACAAAGGGGATCCGCAGGGTTCCTCACGCGCAATTCCCATCCACACTGGAATGATGATTGCATAGCAAGCGGAAATTCTGGGCCAGTAATTATGTTGAGAAATTTAACAAGAAGGCTATTGACGTCACAATTTCTTGCAGCCTCATGTTTGTCCTCTCTCTCAAACTCAAATACAACTCCAATCTTGCCATCTCTCCTCTACTTCCCCAAAAGTAGCCTCTATCTCCGTAGCCTCCATCCCCTTCCTGCTCTTCAATGATATGTATGCAGAGTTAAAGAATTATGGACAAAATTTAGTTTTTGTACCCAGGCTAAAGTATTCTCTTATCTTTCAACACAGTTCCCCCGAAGATGTATTTGATCTTCAGTACTAATGCATAATCTTTTGTCCATTGACATTTGCACTTCAGTTCACTCAAATCCCCACATGGATGAATGTCAAGATACCAAAGGCCTCCTCACCGTATCCATAACCACTCCCACCTTATCTTTTCTTACAGCAGAATTCCAATGAACTCACTGATAATTATGCCCCACTATTGTAAAAACTGTCCCAAAGTATGTTAGATACCACTAAGACCACCAAGTTGACCAACCCAAGGGCCTGTTTCCACACTGTTAGAATCTAATCTAATCTTAAACTTGCCTGACAGATTACTATTCAGGAGAAAAGAAATTCACATGGAATTTTGCCAAAGACAGGTTTGCAGGTTCTGTATATATCTGGCTGCCTTTGCACTTGCAGTTTTATAACAAACTTGGGCAGCTTAACCAGAGGGCTAGCATGAGGCAGACATTCCTTAACTCAAAAATCTTTCAATGCCACTTAGTCTCACATTACCTCCTGCACTGGTTCAAAAAGGAACAGCATTTGGCATAGCTAAAAATGTGCAGCACTTGATTTCCAAGTTCCAAAACTCTCTCGGTCTTTCAACTACATGGCAGTCCAACTTCCATTCCAGTTTATAGTCCCAAAGTAGCAAAACATATGGCCACTTGGACTGTCTCCTCAAAGCAATTTAGGTTGCTGTCAAATTCAACTTATTTACTAAAATGGGAGAAATCCAAGTGGAATATTACAAATTTCAACTTTATATCCCAGATTCATGATCACTCTTGCAGTAAAAAAGAGGTTAATTAGCTGGCTCTTTTGACAACTGAAGTGGTATTACAAGAGAAAAGATGAAATTATATTCCACATTAACCAAGTTCCCAATCATCGTTGTTCCTGATCGCCAATCATCATTCTCTTCCAACTTTGTGAAAAAACATAACTAATACAAATAGTTATGAAATCCTAAGTCATTTTTTTCTTTTATAAATAACCCCATCTACATAACCTCAGTATCGTGAAATGCACACAAAAATGCAAGAAATTAAATCTTGCCAGAGTATTCCCTTGATGTTGCACACATGTAATCAAGGTGAAGTGCAATCTTCAGGCAAAGAAAGCTTCAAAGTTGGGAGGTAATTGGACCATGATGCATTGACACAATTTAGGCCTATACTGAATCATACATTTTGTCTTGTTTTTATACTTGCATTTTATATTTCTATGTACACATTTGTGGGTAGTTTACAACACATTTTCACTGGTCACTCCATAACTGCACCATCCTGCAGAGTAGTCCATCACAATGGTGAGGGTTTTATCATAGTGTGCTAGGTTTAGATCAATGCAAGATTTAAAATATTGTTATTCTGGCTGAAGGATAGTATATCAATAGCAAGTCAGAGGCTACGAATTCTGTTGTGAGTAACTCACCTCCTGATTCCCCAAACCCTGCACACATTATAAAGGAAGACTCCCTAAATCCCTGGAGTGCAGCTCCAAACTTGACACAACCCAAGAGAAAGCAACCTGCTTAATTTGCAGCACACCCACTCCCAACACCACTGACACTCAGTGACAGGCATATTGTCTATAAGATGCACTCCAGAAATTTATCTATGATCCATTAACAGTACATTCCAAACCCATGACCACTACCAGGACAAAGCCAGCAAATATTGGAGACTATCATTTGCAAGTTGCTCTCCAAGCCATACACCTTCCTGACTAGGAAATATATATATTTTCAGAGTCACTGAGTCAAAATTCTGGAATTCCCTCTGTAACATGTTATGAAGGTTTAGAGGTGTACTGTAGCTTTAAGAGAGAGGAAGCTACAAAGGACTGACTGAAAGCACAGAGTGTCCTGAACAATTTAAAAATGTAACACTTGGTTGAAACAAATAGCTGGAGTTGCGTTGCTATGGAACAAAAACAAATTCAAATTCGATCAGTTTAAATTATGGTCCAGATACCAAAATCCAATCGAATTTGAATTTAATGTTTTTATGACATCAAACCAATGACATAATCTGATGTTTTGGGGTGTAAAACCGGACATTTTGAACAGACAATGAGAGAACAGCAACAAGCGCCAACAAACAAACTGCTGGCCAAATAGCTCTCTGAAAGTACCTGTCTCGAAGAAATTTGTGCAGCAGAACCCCAAAGTCGACCTAGAGGAATCAACAGAGAAAGTTTGACATCCAAAGACTATACCTGGCTTTGAAATTGATTTTGCTGTAAATTTAAGCGGGAATTTATTGGACCAGTATTGTAGAGTGGTAGGTAAAAGATAGGTTTAAGAGAAAGGAGCTGTAAATAGCTGTTGTTTTAATTTTCTCTGTTGGACTTAAAGAATAAAATTGTTCAGTTTTACTTTAAATAGTGACCTCTGGGATAGTTCTTTCTCTCTCGAAAGTTAACAGATTACAGTATGAGGTGAGCTTCTCTGTGTGTCAGGTTTAAATCAGCAGAGGAGTTTACACCATGTCGTAATAAACAGCATTGTGAATTTACCTGTGTCAAATGGACTGCAATGCTTCAAGAAGGCAGTTTCCTGCCATTTTCTTGAGCAACACTTGGGATAGACAATAAATACGGCCAGCGTTCACATCCCATGAATGAATACAAAAATACAAACTATCAGTTGAGCCTGCTCTAGCATTTAATAAGATTATGACTGAACGGAATGGGGCCTCAATTCTACTTTCCCACCAATACCAATAATCTCAAAGTCCCTTGTTAATCAAGAATCTATCTATGCCTGCCTGAAAAATATTCAAGCATCCCACCTCCACTGCACTCTGGGGAAAGTAATTAAACAGGTCCGTGATCCTCAGAGGAAAGAAAATCCTCATCTCTGTCTAAAATGTCTTAGCTTTAAACTGTGCCCCCTAGCACCTGTTTCTCCCACAAGGAGAAACATCTAATAGCATCCATCCTGTCAAGTCCCCTCAAGATCTTATACCTTTTAATAATATCACCTCCTGATCTCTTAAACATCAATGGATACAGGCCCAATCTTCCTCCATAAAGTAATCCGTTCATCCCAGAAATCAGTTCAGTGAACTATATCTGAACTGCTCTCATGCAATGAAATGCTCCCTTAAATAAGGAGACCAAAACAAGACACAGTACTCCACTCCAACTGTAGAAGAACAATCATTCTTGTATATTTCATTCCCCAGTAATAAATATTATTCCATTAGCCTTCCAAATGACATTTTATCTGCGTGCTTATCTTTAATGATTCATGTGTTAAGACACATCGATATACTAGTCGCAAAAATGATCTGGGTGTCACTCTATCATCAATTTCAATAATCTGCTTCGTCGTTCTTCCTGCCAAAGTGAACAAGTACACAGTTTCCCACAAAATACTCCATCCGCCAAACTTTGCCCATTCACTTACCTTACTTGTGTAGAATGATATCTTGTTCAAAACCTAGTCTCCCATCATTGTGTTGTCAGTAGATTTTGTGACCATAAATTCTATCCTTTCATCCAAGTCATTGATATAAATTATAGGTAGTTGAGGCCTCAGCACCATTTCCTGTGACACATCATTCATTACATAGAGTCATAGAGATGTACAGCATGGAAACAGACCCTTCGGTCCAAACCGTCCATGCCGTCCAGATATTCCAACCCAATCTATTCCCACCTGCCAGCACCCGGCCCATATCACTCCAAATCCTTCTTATTCATATATCCAAATCCTTTTTAAATGTTGCAATTGTACCAGCCTCCACCATTTCCTCTGGCAGCTCATTCCATACACTCACCACCCTCTGCATGAAAATGTAGCCCCTTAGGTCTCTTTTATATCTTTCCCCACTCACTCTAAACCTAAGACCTCTAGTTCTGGACTCCACACCCCAGGGAAAAGACATTGTCTATTTATCCTATCCATGCCCTCATAATTTTGAAAACCTCTATAAGGTCACCCCTCAGCCTCCGATGCTCCAGGGAAAACAGCCCCAGCCTGTTCATCCCCATAGCTCAAATCTTCCAACTCTGGCAACATCCTTGTAAATCTTTTCTGAACCCTTTCAAGTTTCACAACATCTTGCCAACCTAAAAATTACTCTTTTATGCCAACTGCCTACATTGTTAGCTAACCAATCCTCTATCCATGCTGATACGTTACCCACAAAACTAGAGGCTCTTATTCTGTGTCATGATCTCTGATGTGCTATCAAAAGTCATCTGGAAAGCCAAGTACACTACACCTCCTGGCTTCACTTGATCCACTTTCCTCATTACTTCCTCAAATAGTCAAACATGATTTCCCTTCTACAAAACCGCAGCAAATCTGACTTAGTGTCAAGATTTTCTGAGGGTCCTTCCATAACCTCTTGAATACTGGATGTGAGCAATTTTCCCATGGCAGATATTAAGCTAAAAGACCAATATTTTCTTGTTTTCAGTCTCTCGCTTTTTCTTGAAAAGTTGTTTCATTCACTTCTTTTTACTGATGATATCTATCCCAAATATAGAGATTTTCACAAAATCAAAGCTTGTGATTCTACTATCTCAGCAGCCACTTCCCCTAAGACCCAAGAACTAGGTCCATTAGGACATGGAAACTCTTCAAACATTAGTGCTGAGGGCATTGGATTTGTCTCAATTAGGAAGATAGAGCCAATCTTGGGTGAAAAACAGACAATGCCTGTAAAGACTGTACAAACAGCAGTAAGATGCCTCAACCGAGAAATGACAGAATTGTTAAATGTATGTTGTAGTGATTTGTATAAAACTTGGAGGTGTACATAAAACACCAGAATGTATTTTACACTTCACTGTCATCAAGCTGACTCTCCCTGCATATGTATAAAATACATAATAATTTAATTCCTGATGTCCATTATCTTATCAAGTTGTATGATAACAGTTTCAATAACTTTCTCAATACATTTTCCCTGGGGATTGCAATTTTTTAAGAAAACCTAAATATCCCCTTTCTCTTTCACCTCTTAATTTACAATTATTTCTTGAATGTTATTTGTTTTTTTCCAGAGTAGAGACAAACACAAAACATCTGTTGGATTTATCTGCCAATCCTTTGTTTTGCATTACTAATTTCCCAGATACTCTTTCACAGGACCAATGTTCACTTCAGTTCTTCTTACCCTTTTCAAATATCTATACAAGCTTATCACCCCTTTCTAAATTCCTCACTTGCTTTCTCCCATATTTAATTTCTCATTCAATCTATCGTCTTTTTTTTTACATTCTGCCACAAATATTCACGGAGTAGCGTATATTTCATTGAATTTTGTACCATCTTGAACTTCTTTAGTGAGCCACAGATAGTGTGTCTTAATTTTACCTGCCCTCTGAAGTGACCCAGCAAGCCATTCAATTATACAGCGATTGGCACATCCCATGAATGATGCGGACATGGGTATAAAAAGAACTTAAAATTTACTAAACAAGAACAACAGACCAGAGTAAAGAAAAAATTAATGACAGATTAAATTTAACACAAGTGTGAAGTGATATATTTCACAGCAATACGAAGAAAAGGCAATACAAAATAAGTGGTGCAATTTTCTAGGTGATGCAGGAGAAACGCTGTGTACATTCAAGAACAGGGCAAAAACTGAGAAGGCAAATTACAAAACATTGCAATGTATGACTTTATTAATGGAGACAAAGAGCAGATTGTGCTTACTAGTACTCATTTTTAGTTCCACAGAGCCACTCATTGGAACTTTGATCTAAATATGGACAAATGAGCTGAATTCTACATGTCATCATCAGTAATCACTTGCTAATGAATATGATTGCCCAACTAGGAAACTCTGTCTCACTGGTCATGGTTTCTGGGGGTTCTTGTGTAGCTAATAAGCCCAATCCTCAAGCTGCATCTCCAACCATACATTTGGCAGGTTTCCAGGAAGTGGAGTTGGTTCTTGGCCTTGTGATCATTGGTATTCCTTTGTCTAGTTCCTTTGTCAGACTTCCTCTTGCTGAGGGTGTTCTTAAAGAAATGTGTCCCTTCATACAGGCGTCTCCTCCAAGTTGGTTTGTTCTGAACAAGAGTTGCTTTCACGTTAATCTATGTTGCATTTCTTGAGGAAAGCCTTCAAGAAGTCTTTGAAGTACTTCCTTTACCCATCTCTCATTTTAATGCCTTCCTTGAGCTCTGTGATGATGACTTCTTTGGCAGTCAGAACTCCCAAGTACCCTAAGCATGTGGCAGGCCCAGTGGAGGTTGTTTCAGATGAGCATGGCCTTGATGCTAGCCCTATTGGTTCCTTCAAGAATTCAGGTGTTAGCACATCTGTCCTCCTAGTTGATGTGCACATTCTGTCCCAAACAGCAGTGATACTTCTCGAAGTTGTATCTCTACGTAGTTCACGTTTCGGAGACATACAGAAGAGAGGGAAGGATGAGTGCCTAAGAAGGATCTTGATACCAGCACAGTTGACACATTCATGGAAGTCACTCACCCTTAGATATCTAAAGATTGGATGGGGTGCTGGATCTCCACATTGTGTCAACCTTAGATGAGAGTTGGCCACTCTGGAAGGGTAAATGTTACATAATGGGAGGATTTCTCTATTGATCTTAATTGAAGAATGGAGTGGAACATGACCTGGGACAGGTTGACAAAGGATTTGAGTCTTCTTGAGGTTCAGGCAGAAATTAATTCTTCAGTATGCTTCTGAAAAGACATAAGTAAAGCTTCAAGATTCTTCTTCAAAAGAGTTGAGATGACATTGTTATCCGCATAATGAAGATCCAAGAGTAATGATGGTGTCATTTTCTTCTTGGATATCAACCAGTTGAGACTGAAAAGTTTTCCATCCATCCTGTAGACAATGTCCATACCACTGGGAAGCTTATTCTTGACAAGAAGAATGGTGGCCATGAAGATGTAAAAAGGGTGAGGGTCATGACACATCTCTGCTGGACTCCTGTCTTGTCCTCAAAGGAGTCTGTCATATTACCACGCAGACTTTTGCCAACTCTTTGTCATGACAGGGACAGGATTTTGTTGAATTTCTCTTCTTACTGCACGAAAACAAACAGCTGTGTCAAAACACCTTTCTACCTCATATTTGCAACACAGTAAAATTAAATCATCGAAGACCCTCAATAATTTGAAGTCAGTGATCATAAAGTCATACTGGAAACAGATCCTTAGGCCCAATTCATCCATACTGACCAGATTTCCTAAACCGAACTAGTCCTATTTGCTGTCATTTGGCCCACATCCCTCTAAACCTTTCCTATTCATGTAACTGTCCAAGTGTCTTTTAAATGTTGTAATTGTACTTGCCTGTACCACATCCTCTGGTAGCTCATTCCATATATGCACTCTGTTGCCTGTCAGGTCCCTTTTAAATCTTTCCTTCTCACCCTAAACCTATGCCCTCTAGTGTTGGACTTCCCTAACCTAGGGAATAGACCTTATCTATGACTTGGAGGTGCCAGTGTTGGACTGAAGTGGACAAAGTTAAAAATCACACAACACCAGGTTATTGTCCAAGACAGACTTCACACCTATTGTTTAAAAAGCTGAGTTATCTTGAGAATGCAATTTAAAAGAGGTTCTGGGACTTACATATCAAAGATCAAGAACCAGCAAATCCCATTCAAAAAGATGAAAATTTTAATCTAAGGTTGTTTACAGTATCACATCTCCATAACACTGGACTTCTTTGGCTATAAATTCTGTGAGCATAATCTTAATCTCCACAACCACCTGATGAAAAGCAGCGCTCCGAAAACTAGTGCTTCCAAATTAACCTGTTGGACTATAATCTGATTTTTAACTTTGTCCACCTTATCTATGCCTGTCATGATTTTATAAACTTCCATAAGGTCACCGCTCAGCCTCCAATGCTCCAGGAAAAAATGCCCAAGCCTGTCCTTATATCTCAAACGTTCCTGTCTAAGTAAAATTCTTGTGATTCTTTTCTGTACCCTTTCCAGTTTAATAGCATTCTTCTTTTAGCAGGGCAACCAGAACTGTACACAGTACTCCAAATGTCTTCCACAGCCGTAATATGACCTCCCCAATGTTTTGACCGCTGAAGGCAAGCATGCCAAATCCCTTCTTCTCCATCCTGTCTATTTGTGATGAAACTTTCAAGGAACTATGCACCTGCACTCCCAGGTCTCTCTGTTTCACAACACTCCCCAGGGCTCACCATTAACTTATTCCTGCTCTGGTTTGTTGTATCAAAATGCAACTCCTCTCATTTATCTAAACTAAAGTCAGTCTACCACTCCTCATTCCATTGTCCTCTTAAGATAGCTTTTTCACTGTCCATCATACCATCAATTTTGGTGTCATCCACAAAACTTACAAATCATGCCTTCCATATTCCCATCCAAATCATTTATATAAATGACGAACAACAGTGGACCCAGCACCAATCCTTGTTGCACACTGCTGGTCACAAGCCTCTCATCTGAAAACCAATGCTCCACCACCACTCTCAGTCTCCTACCAAGCCAATTTTGTATTCAGTTAGCTAGCTTCCCTTGGGTCCCATATGATCTAACCTTGCTAATCAGTGTACAATGCAGAATCTTGTCAAAAGCTTTGCTAAAGTCCATGTAGACAATGTCTACCGCTCTGCCTTCATCTATCTTCTTGGTCACCTTGTCAAGAAACTCAAACAGGTTTGAGGGACATGACTTCCCACAAAGCCATGCTGACTATCGCTAACCTTTCCAGAGATGGGAGTCATAGAGTCTTGGAGTCATACAGCAAGGAAACAGACCTTGGGTCCAACTCATGCATGCCAACCAAACATCACAATCTGACCTAGTTCCCATTTGCCATCATTTAGCCCATTTCCCTCTAAACCCTTCCTATTCATGTTCCCATCCAGATGCCTTTTAAAAATTCTAATTGTACCAGCCTCCACCACTTCCTCTGGCAGGCATTCCATACACGCACCACTCTCTGCATGAAAAAGTTACCTTTCAGGTCCTTCTTAAATCTTTCCCCTCTCACTTTAAACCTATGCCCTCTAATTTTAGGCTTCACTACCCTGGGAAAAAGACTGCGGCTATTCACTCTCATGGTTATGCAAACTTCTAGAAAGTCACCCCTCAGTATTCGACACTCCAGGGAAAAAAGCCCCAGTCTATTCAGCCTCTCCCAATAGCTCAAACTCTCCAGTCCCGGCAACATTCTTGTAGATCTTTTCTGCACCTTCTCGAGTTTAACATCCTCCTTATAGAAGGGCAATGTTTCCAAATCCCAGCGATCAAGTTTCCAAGGAGGATAATTTTATCTTCATGCAATGTGGTGGTGAATACGGTGTCCAGGGTTGAGTAGAAATCTGCTTTGGGCTCATCTATGGCACCAAGAGTCAGGGCATATGCCAGTCTAGATGGAGAGTCATGAGGTAATCATTGATGCAAACAGGGAGCTCTGAGAAAATTCAATTCCATGCATCCTGTAATCACCACTTACTTCCCTCAGTTGCCCTTCACTTACTCTTGGAGTGCCGTGCAGGACAGAGGTATCAATCCTGAAGAATACATTCACAGACAACAAGGGCAGTTCTTTGTTCGAGATTATTCTTTTGCTCGTTATCCATGAGCATTTCTATATTCCAGGTTCTGACAAAGAGCTCGGCTTTGATTTTCAAACTGCATGTAGATGCAGTTTTCCAGCCAAGTTGGTAATGGAACAGTCTATTTTTAGGGCCCCTTTTATAGCCCCTTCCCTATGCAGGGTCAGCAGAGTGAATCCTGAAGGAGATATTCAGTTGTGAAGAAATGTGTGGAGATGATCACCTGTTCTTATTCAAATACAGAAACAACTGCGGCAAATTCCACCATTACATGCAATTCTGAAGGTGGGCTTTCCAAATCTCTCAATCCTGTCTGGGTCATTCCTCACCAGTTGACTCAGGGCTTCTGTCATGTGTGAAGGAAGAATTTGAATTCCTCTAAGTTGCGCTTGTGCAGAACATCTTTTAATGTGGAAATTCTATTGTGCCTCAGCAGACATATGGTTTTTGACAGAAGGTGGGTCAATTTCAATGATAAGGAAACTTCAACAACTGGGAATGTACCTACTATTGCAGCTTCATCTGCTATTGCAAGCATTGAATCCACATGAATATCTTCAGCTGAATCACTTGTGTAAACTTGATTTAAATTGTGCTTTTTCTAGTTCTTCCCTCTGACACTACTGACATGGATGTCCCGACCAGGAGTTCAGAACTCCTGAGAGCATCTCTCTTGGGATCAATGGAAAACTCAAGCCTCAGCAAGGTGGCAATCAATGGAAAGGAAAGGCAGAGGCAAGATACTAACGTCAAGACAGTATTTGATCAAGCACAGCATCAAGAAACCATAACATAACATAACTGAAGCAAATGGTAATTGGTACGAAAATTCTCCAATGGTGAAGATCATACCAGCATAATTAAAGATGGCAATGGTTGTTAGAGGTCAGTCCTCTCACTGAGAACATGACTGCTCAAGTTCCACGTGATAGATATTTTCAAATAAACATATTTTTCAGACACACCTCAAGAGTACTTGAACCTAGGCCTCCTGATCTAGAGATTGGGATGTGACCTCTGTACCTCAACAGCCCTCAAAGTCAGAAAGGAGATCAAGCATATTTGGCAGATATGTAACGTATCTTTTATGACATGCCTCTTACAGCAGGTCAGAATTGAACCAGACTCCTGACATACAGGTGGGGACACTACCATTGTACCACAAGAGCCCTGAAGCAAAACTGGCCAAGTCCGAGTCACAATCATCTTCAGCTGCTTCAATTATCTTCCTTTCACTGATAAATGCGCAGTGCTCAACACCATTTACACCACCTCAGATAGTGAAGCAGCCTGTGTCTGTCAACAAGGCTGAGATGACATTTAGGTTTCTGCGATTAAGTGACAAGTCACATTTGCATATCACAAGTGCCAGGCAAGGTCCATCTCTCAACAGAGACAGTCTAAACACTTCCTTTGACATCCCATGACACAAATCTGTCACACTGATATCGAGGAGATAATCTTTGACCAAAGGTTTGACCAGAAAGTAAACTGGAAAAAACATATAACTAGTGTGTCTACAATACAATAAAAGGTTAAAAATAAAAAGCGTGTTATTGCAATTTCTGACTCCCCACAGCCTGTCCACCATCTATGAGCATCAAGTCAAGAATGATGGTATATTCTCCGCTTGCTTGTATTAGTGCAGCTTTAGTAAGACTAAACATTAACAATCTTTAAGAATCACACCTTCTACTTCTGGCAATTCTGCAGACCATCTAAAAGATGCAATGAAGCAATTCACCACAGGTAGTCTGACAGCACCTTCCAACCCTTGGTAGAGCTCATGGTTTGGAACTTGCAATGAGGAACACAAGAGCAGCAGACAGTGGAGAATACTTTCAACTGCAAACTCCAGTCCAAGTCAGACATTCTACTCATTTGGAACTTGATCATTATTTCTTGAGATTCATCAGCTGGAATTTTAGCTTTCCTCTAAAAAGAACTGTGGAAGTTCACAAAACATGGACTGCAATGATTCAAAAAGATGTCCCAAGGGCAAATACAAATGGTTAACAAATGCTCGTCTTATCAGTGATACTCAGAATCCGAGCATTAATTAAACAGAACAAAAACAAGGCAACAGTCAATGGTCTGACCTGGTCAGGAATCGTGTAGTCAACTCAAGTCAACAACTTTAGGCTAGATGTCAAGGCATCTGAGAAAATGCAGAAGAATATTTTAAGCATGGTACTATGGAGAAGAGACCTCGCTTATGGGAGAGACTACAACAGAGTTTTTCTCCTTACAACAGAGGAGATTTTATGGAGGTGTTCAAAAATCAATCAGTTTGATAAAAACTAAATAAGGATTAATTATTATTATCAATAATAATAAATACAAGTGCATTAGGGATGATAACCAGAGGATACTATCAAGGTGACTAACGTAAGCATCAAAGACAAAATAACACTCTTTAAAAAGAAACGGAGAGCCATTGCAGTCTGAAAGACATTGCCTGAAAGGGTAGTGGGAGAACATTTAGTGATAACTTGCAAATTAGAAAGGGATAAATATATGAAGGGAAAAAATCTGCAGGACTGGAAAAAAGAAGAAGGAAGTAGGATATGCTGAAGAGCTCTATCAATGAGCCACCACACATATGATGGGTAAAGTGAGCAAATCCTGTGCTGTATAATTCTATTCCCATACGTTTAATCAATTTGAATTACAGATTTTAGATTTCAACTTTGAATTTGTGCAAGTTTCTTTTTGTTGTTTTGTTTTTGTTTGGTAGTATGACCAGTTAGCCACAAGTGTCCAAATAATTTTCCAAATGTTCCCAAGTTATTTGTATCATCGATAGTCATAGGTGAGGTGCCGGAAGACTGGAGGTTGGCTAACGTGGTGCCACTCTTTAAGAAGGGTGGTAAGGACAAGCCAGGGAACTATAGACCAGTAAGCCTGATGTCGGTGGTGGGCAAGTTGTTGGAGGGAATCCTGAGGGACATGTATTTGGAACGGCAAGGACTGATTAGGGATAGTCAACATGGCTTTGTGCATGGGAATCAAGTCTCATTAACTTGATTGAGTTTTTTGAAGAAGTGACAAAGAGGATTGATGAGGGCAGAGCGGTAGACGTGATCTGTATGGACTTCAGTAAGGCATTCAAGAAGGTTTCTCATGGGAGACTGATTAGCAAGGTTAGATCTCATGGAATACAGGGAGAACTAGCCGTCTGGATACAGAACTGGCTCAAAGGTAGAAGACAGAGGGTGGTGGTGGAAGGTTGTTTTTCACACTAGAGGCCTGTGACCAGTAGAGTACCACAAGGATCGATGCTGGATCCTCTACTTTTTGTCATTTACATAAATGATTTGGATGCGAGCATAACAGGTACAGTTAGTAAGTTTGCAGATGACACCAAAATTGGAAGTGTAGTGGACAGCGAAGAGGGTTTCCTCAGATTACAACAGGATCTGGACCAGATGGGCCAATGGACTGAGAAGTGTCAGATGGAGTTTAATTCAAATAAATTCGAGATGCTGTATTTTGGGAAAGCAAATCTTAGCAGGACCTATACACTTAATGGTAAGGTCCTAGGAAGTATTGCTGAACAAAGAGACCTTGGAGTGCAGGTTCATAGCTCCTTGAAAGTGGAGTCGCAAGTCGATAGGATAGTGAAGAAGGCGTTTGGTATGCTTTCCTTTATTGGTCAGAGTATTGAGTACAAGAGTTGGGAGGTCATGTTGCGGCTGTACAGGACATTGGTTAGGCCACTGTTGGAATATTGCATGCAATTCTGGTCTCCTTCCTAGCGGAAAGATGTTGTGAAACTTGAAAGGGTTCAGAAAAGATTTACAAGGATGTTGCCAGGGTTGGAGGTTCTGAGCTATGGGGAGAAGCTGAACAGACTAGGGTAGGAATAGGTCCAGTCAAGGATAGTAGTGGGAAGTTGCGTGTGGAGGCTGAAGAGATCGGGGAGACACTGAATGAATACTTTTCGTCAGTATTCACTCAGGAACAGGACATTGTTGCCGATGTGAATACTGAGTCACAATTAAGTAGAATGAATGGCTTTGAGGTATGTAGAGAAGAGGTGTTGGAAATTCTGGAAAGGGTGAAAATAAATAACTCCCCTGATGGCATTTATCCTAGGATTCTCTGGGAAGCAAGGAAGGAGATTGCAGAGCCATTGGCCTTAATGTTTATGTCCTCGTTGTCTACAGGAGTAGTGCCAGAAGACTAGAGGCTAGCAAATGTGGTTCCCTTGTACAAGAAGGGGAGTAGGGATAACCCTAGTAACTATAGGCCGGCGAGTCGCACTTCTGTTGTGGGCAAAGTCTTAGAGAGAATTGTAAGGGATAGGATTTATGAACATCTGGATAGGAATAATGTGATCAAGGATAGTCAGCACGATTTTGTGAAGGGCAGGTCGTGCCTCACAAACCTTATTGAATTCTTTGAAAAGGTGACGAAGGAGGGTGATGAGGGGAAAGCGGTAGATGTGGTATATATGGATTTTAGTAAGGCGTTTGATAAGGTTCCCCATGGTAGGCTACTGCAGAAAATACGGAGATATGGCATTGAGGGTGAGTTGGAGGTTTGGATTAGGAATTGGCTGGATGGAAGAAGACAGAGGGTAGTAGTTGATGGCAAAGTTTCTTCATGGAGTGCCGTCACTAGCGGTGTTCCGCAAGGATCTGTTTTGGGACCATTGCTGTTTGTCATTTTTATAAATGACATGGAAGAGGGGTTAGAAGGTTGGGTGAGCAAATTTGCGGATGATACGAAAGTCGGAGGAGTTGCTGACAGTGAGGAAGCATGTGGCAGGTTACAGCAGCATATAGAGAAGCTGCAGAGCTGGGCAGAAAGGTGGCAGATGGAATACAATGTAGCTAAGTGCGAGGTGATTCACTTTGGGAAGAATAACAAAAAGATGGGGTACTGGGCTAATGGTCGGATACTTGGTAGTGTGGATGAGCAGAGGGATCTTGGTGTCCATGTACACAGATCTCTGAAAGTTGCCACCCAGGTAAATAGTGCGGTGAGGAAGGCATATGGCGTACTGGCTTTTATAGGTAGAGGAATTGAGTTCCGGAGTCCTGAGGTCATGATGCAGTTGTATAAAACTCTGGTCCGCCCGCATCTGGAATATTGTGTCCAGTTTTGGTCGCCATACTATAGGAAGGATGTGGAGGCATTGGAACGGGGGCAGAGGAGGTTTACCAGGATGT
>NC_057731.1:4196719-4211015 GCF_004010195.1 Chiloscyllium plagiosum | reverse complement strand
CCTGAGGTCGTGTTGCAGTTGTATAAGACTCTGGTGTGGCCGCATCTGGAGTATTGTGTGCAGTTTTGGTCGCCATATTATAGGAAGGATGTGGAGGCACTGGAAGGGGTGCAGAGGAGGTTTACCAGGATGTTGCCTGGTATGGTAGGAAGATCGTATGAGGAAAGGCTGAAGCACTTGGGGCTGTTTTCATTGGAGAAAAGAAGGTTTAGGGGTGACTTGATAGAGGTGTACAAGATGACTGGGGTTTAGATAGAGTTGACCATGAGAACCTTTTTCCACGTATGGAGTCAGCTATTACGAGGGGGCATAGCTTTAAATTAAGGGGTGGTAGGTATAGGACAGATGTTAGGGGTAGATTCTTTTCTCAGCGAGTTCTGAGTTCATGGAATTCCCTACCAGTAGCAGTGGTGGACTCTCCCTCTTTATGGGCATTTAAACGGGCATTGGATAGGCATATGGAGGATAGTGAGCTAGTGTAGGTTAGGTGGGCTTGGATCAGCGCGACATCGAGGGCCAAAGGGCCTGTACTGCGCTGTATTTTTCTATGTTCTATGTTCTAGACTGGGGCTGTTTTCCCTGGACCATCAGAGGCAGATGGGTGACCTTATAGAGGTTTACAAAATTATGAGGGGCATGGATGGGGTAAATAGGCAAAGTCTCTTCCTAGGTTCGGGGAGTCCAGTACTAGAGGGCATATGTTTAAGGTGAGTGGAGAAAGATATAAAACAGACCTAAGGGGCAATTTTTTCACACAGAGGGTGGTGAGTGTATGGAATGAGCTGCCAGAGGAAGTGGTGGAGGCTGGTATAATTGCAATATTTAAGAGACATTTGGATGGGTATATGAATAGGAAGGGTTTGGAGGGATATGGGCTGGATGCTGGCAGGTGGGACTAGATTGGGTTGGGATATCTGGTCAGCATGGACGGGTTGGACCGAAGGGTCTGTTTCCATGCTGTACATCTCTATGACTCTATGCAGTGTATTTAACTATTTGGAATTTTGGTCAGTTTTAAACAAACAATCTGAAACTTCTCCCAAGCATTCAGCAAACAAAATTTCAGCATGTAAATAATTCAATTTGGATCATAAAGTTCTATTCTTAACTAAATTGCAGCTCTCTCACTTTTAAGTCAGAAAATCATATGTTCAAATTTTACTTCAAAATTGACACATCAATTTAATCCTGACAGCAATGCCGTCTTTCTGATGAGCCCTCTCAGAAAGGTGTAAAAAAAATCCGATGACACGACGCAGAGATCAGAAATGGCATTCTCCTGTTGATCTGTACATCATTTACCCTCATATACCATGGAGACAGATTATCTGCTTATTCATCTCATCACGTATTGTGGGACTTTTTTTTCTGTGCAAACTGGCTGCTGTGCCTTCTTGAACACATTTCAAAAGCACAGTACTGTGAAATACCATGAAATATCTGAGAATAGGACAGACACTGTAATACCTTCTTTGTTTGAAGTCTGCAATTTCCAGATCTTGGCCATCATGTCAGTTTTAAATCACTGACGGTAGAAACTGTCACAGCTTTTTATGGATTGTACTTTTTTTTTGTGTCCCACTGGATTCAAATTTCATGTTCCAAAAAAATTTACTTTACCTGCTAAAGCATGCAATTGTGCACAGAACACAAATATAACCCAGCTGTTTTTACTTAATCAAAACTTTACACTCCAGAAGTACAATCAGTGGGTGCAGACATAAAGTCTGGGGATCTGGTGAATTTCTAGAATCAATCTAACCTTGTCTTGGTTTTCTATTGAACATTTAAAGTAACAATATCTCTGTTATATTTCAACAATTAGCTGAAAATGGAAGCAGCATACTTTATACAAGACACATGTTATTGCCTGCAAGAAACCTAGTTTTATTTACAAAATAGATATATTATTTTAAATATCAATCAAATCAAACTGACAAATTTAAACATTTGCAAGTGTTTTTCAATAAACAAAAGAATTGCTGATGCTAGAAATCAGAAACAAAAACACAAATTGCTAGAAAATCTAAGCAGGTCTGGCAGCATCTGTGGAGAGAAATCAGTTGAGTCCAATGGACCTTTCTTTGGAACAGGCGTTCTTAAGAACGAGTTCTGTAGAAGGGTCACTGGGCCCAAAACATTAACTCTGATTTTGTCTCCTCAAATGTTGCCAGACCTGCTGAGATTTTCCAGCAATTTCTGCTTTTGTTTTTCAATATTTTATCTCAAAACTACATGGTCTTGATGTGATCTTTTTTCACTCTTAGCTTAAAAAGTGCCTCTTCTTAACAGAATATAAATTATCCCAATAAATATGAACTAAGACAGAACTGTCGCTGAGTTATCTTTCAAAAGTAAAAATTAGCCTACAAGTTCACATCTCAAAAGTAAGTACCGAAAAAAATATTTAACGTTGCAAGGGTGAGGCACCGTGGTCACACTACCCAACATACTACAATCATGTACACACAGATGGCACTTTAAAAAGCGCATCAAAATAGAATAATTAATTAATTTCATTAAAATCCATGCCCTCACTTCCAAAAAAAAGGAGCATTACAGCACTTCGTGGACTGTATTGATTTTAAGACAATTCATTCATACAGTATTCATTTTAAGACACCTGAACAGCAGACTATCCCCATCAATAAAGCAATAAATGTAAACCAGAGCAGGGGCGGGAGGGGGTTAAGGTCTTTTTACAATCAGTACTGTGGATCAATGCAATGTTGAAGGTTAAATTTGTGATTGGTCCAAGTGAATGGACAGACAAAAGAAAACCTGTACTCTCTGACAGCTATCATTTAACCGAATAATTAATGTAAAAAAAATTATAATTGGCTGATTAATTACTGTTATGTTGTATAAAAATGAACAGAACATGATCAATAAGCTGAGACTTAGCCATGCCCAGCCATTATTATGGCTATTCCTAAACAAGAAGGTGGGTATTTTCCAAGAAATTGTTACATCTTGGCAAAATGAATTTCAGTGGTAGAAGAGTTAAACTTTGGAATTGATGCTTTGTGACATATAAGTACAAATGCACTTTAAGATGAAAATCTATTAAATAAGTACACTATCCCACCTCGGGCAACTGTCTATGTGGAGTTTGCACATTCTCCCCGTGTCTGCGTGGGTTTCCTCCGGGTGCTCCAGTTTCCTCCCACAGTCTAAAGATATGCAGGTTAGGTGAATTGGCCATGCTAAATTGCCCGTAGTGTTAGTTGAAGGGGTAAATGTAGGGGAATGGGTCTGGGTGGGTTGCTCTTCGGAGGGTCGGTGTAGACTTGTTGGGCCGAAGGCCCTCTTTCCACACTGTAAGCAATCTAATCTAACCTTAAAAATGTTAATTTACCTGTTTTGCATTTCTCATTCTCAACAGAAAAACATTAGGTAAACATACAAAACTGATTAAAATTAAAACAAAAACCCTAGTTTGGATTTCTCACTGACTCAAAAATGAATGTACTGTTAATGAGATAACTAAGTCAGAAAATTCTTCATTTGAACGCTTACTCATGCAAAATTTGTTGATTTCAGATAAAGTGAAACTCAAGGCAATAGAACTGGCCTCAGTGACCTTGGACAAGATATAAAGAAAGAACAATAAGTACACACAAGTGTGCACAAGAGTAAGGAAGAATGAGCACTATGTACGAATGTAATAGAGAGAGAAACAGAGATCTAAAGTTCAAGACAGGTCAAATCAGCAAAAACAACACAAGAGACTTAGAATACAGTAAATCATGAAAATGAGTATGACCAAAAAAAGCATGAGAAACAGTAAAAATGGGAATGAATGTGAAAGCACAGAAAAGCCAGGAAAGAAGAGTGAGATAATGAAAAGAAGCAAAAGATTGATGGAGGCAATGGAGAAGAGAGAAGTCCAAAACATGCATAAACAGGAAACCAACATGGACAAGAGGAAGAGGGCAAGGAAAGAGGAGACAAACAGATGAAGATTTAACAAGTAAAAGAAATGCAGAGATACAGGTAGAAGAATGATCAAGACATTGAGAAAGTGACAAAATAAACGTGAGAATGACAGAATGAATGAGAGAAAAACAAGTGCAAAAAGTGGAAAAAAAAGGAGAACAGGAAAAAGACAATAGAGTCAAGAGGAATGAGCAATGTTGAAAAGAAGGTTAAAGGAGAGAAGCAAATCAATGTTCATATTCTTGATCACTTATATCATTAATTTTTCTGTCAAGTTTAAGTAAGGTTGTGACTGCATCAGGTGTAACATCACATACACAACAAATAGTCTTGCACAATTACAGCCATATGGGCAGAGTACTGGAAAGCTTAATACACCCATCAAACTGCACCTAGCCACACTCCCTGCCATCATTACAGAAAGTAGAAGAATGTGGAAATGCGCAGGTGGAGATGCAGCGAGTAGAAATGAATGTCTTTCAGAACATCTAAAGCACAACTAAAGAGCGGCATTTCAAAGATTTTCAAATACAGTCAAAGAACAATTTGAGTTTTTATATCTGGAGTAACCACCATGTTATTACTCAGATTTATTTAAATCTCCAATCTGGACATGGTTCTGTGTGAACATCACAATGATTTGCCTCTCAGAATACGGAAGAGCTTTTCTTAAAAATGTAAAGATTGCCAGATTACACTATTTGAAAACATCGCAAAAGTGACTTTGGCAAACTCAAATTTTCAGAACATAGAACATTATAGCGCAGTACAGGCTCTTTAGCCCTTGATGTTGCACCGAACTGTGGAACCAATCTGAAGCCCATCTATCCTAAACTATTCAATTTTCGTCCACAAGGTTATCCAATGACCATCTGAATGCCTTTAAAGTTGGCAAGTCTACTTTTGATGCAGGCAGTGCATTCCACGCCCCTACTATAAATAAAGATATTCATATTAAAAATTATACTATACATTTATGATAAAATTAGTGTCCAATACACATCATAATTCAAGCAATGCATCACAAAAATTAAAATATCATCTTTCATAAATGGTTTCAAATCTATTAAAACAATTTGTTCCCCAAATGCATGAAATACATTAAAAGTCTCGGATTGTATGTGTACAGTCACTTTATTCTTGGCTGTAACACCCGAGTTGAACATTCTGAATTTCTTCTAAATTTAATATTGGTGTCTGCCTTCATCAAATAATTGCCACATGAAGTTAATCGACTCGCAAGCTTTCTCCAAATATCTAGTTACTTAGATTGCACTACAGCCAAGTTTGACTTAAATCTCAAATTTTAAAATGTTACGAAGATTCTCCCATGTTCTAATTACCAGTACTCCAACCCTCAAATCCTAACCCAACCTAGTAGCCTCCTAACCTTGCTTCAATTCAGTGCCAAGCAACTGCCTCCTGCCACTGTAAATATAGAATCATGCATACGGTATGTTCTTTCCACAAACATTGTGAGACCTTTTTTTCTGAAGTCAATATAAAAGGTACCCACAGACACTTCTCTCTAAACCATGTTTGTGACCTCATAAAACAATGCAAAATATTATCTTAGATGATCTGACCTTCTCAAATCCATGCTAATGCTTTGCTAAACAATTAATCGACAATTGCAATTTTTCAATCTTGAGTGAACTTCTTGAAATGAATCAACTTTCAAAATTTATAATCAGCGATCTACAATTTCTCCCTTGATTTCTTTCAACATTCCCAGGTGAAACTCATGAGGTCCTAGGGACTGGTCTGAGAGATAGTGACAAAACAAAGTTATGTTATTTTGATTAAATCGAGAAAGAATTTATACAGTTGGAAAACTACAAGAAACTTGACCAATATTTTGTTAGCATGTGTTGGAGGCTATTCAATGCTCATCCACTTCGAAGCAGAAGACAAACATTAAACGTACTTGTTTAATTTCTTAAGTTGTGAAATACAACATCACTATTAAAAACACAAATAAAAATTTACCCTTAAGTTCGTCAAATATCTGGCATATCCACTCAAGGTCAATGCTACTAAAACCAACAAAATGAACAGGCAACAGAAGATTGTATAATACAACCATTTCATATTATGAAAACACACACGCAGTCAGAAATTGTTACAGAGCAGGAGACCAGTCAGACCATCCTGTCTGCTCTCAAAGGATATTTTACATGTTCCAGTTTCTTGCTTTCTCCCCATAACCCTGCATATTGTTCCTTTATATATTACAGTCGTACTCCATTTTAATGTCTCAATTGAACACTGCTCAACCTCACTCTCAGGTGGTACACTGCAGATCTTAATCAATCATTGCATGAAATGATTTTTCCTCATCGCTTTTGCTTCTTTTGCCGAATACTTGAAATTTGTGTCCTCTCATTCTTAATCCATTCACAAGTTGGAACAGTTTCTCCCCATTGTTACGAAGTTGTGTAGAGTACTCATGAAGTGGAAGGCAGAAAGCTAGAAATCGTTTGTAAAAAAAAATAAATGGGGAAAGCATTGCAAGGTCCCTTTAAAAGATGGTGTTTTCTTCAGTACTTAAAATGGATGTCTGAACAGCAATTTAAAGTGCAAGTGCACAGAGAGCACCCAAGTTGAAACATTTTGTATCAAACAGCCAAGCAGTATTTTTACCAAGACAACAAGCCTTTTCAAATTCAGCCAATTAATTCAAACCAAGCCCTTAGATATTGAAAACCTGTCACATTTAAACCTGATGATTTTGAGAACCAGGAACCAATCTGATTGTAAAGAAAGTAATGGATAATCAAGGATATAAAAGATGTGGGCATTTTGAAAACTGGGAGAGAACCGACTGCCATCTGAAGTGAGAGCACACCCGCCACCTGAGAAAAACATCTCGCTCTCACAGAAATCTCTCCACGTTCTCTAAAAAGCACTATCTATTTATAAAGGTACACGCACTCTTAGATAATATTCCTGACACCAGAATTCAACAGAGAGAGGTGTTCAGAACAGAAGAAATTACAGAGGAATCATTCCTGATAGCAAACCAGCACAAGAAAGGCTGGAGAGACAGTGGAATACTCCAGAAGAAACATTCTCTGTGAACTTTGAGAGACTAAGTTTTAGTTTATTTTGTCATATAAGTGGGACTTGTATTTATTCAAACAGCATCCTATTAGAATCTTATTTTATTCAGGAATAGGTAGTTAGAGAGTAGTTGCTCAGTTTGTTAGTTGCTCTGTTAATTTGTTCACAGTTGGAGTTAGATAAATAAATTGTGACTTGTTGATTGTAGAGTGAGCGACAGGCGTTAATTTCATTTAACCACTCCTTTATAATAGATGGCAGTGAGGGGAGTGTGAAATTGCCGCACATCTTTATCAGATTACAAGGCAACGCAAGCTTCTCTGGATGTTTCAGTTTTAACTATCATAGGGGTATCGACCTCCCATTTGTAACAACATCAACTGTGTAGACCTTGCATGATATTCAATAGTGCAACTCCTTCAGAACCTCTCAGTCTTCTCTTCTTCAAAGTAATCAGCATCAACTTTTCCAATCTATTTTTTGAGATTCAAGCTTTTCTACCCCGAAACTACCATCATTTCTCTACTTTCTCCAATGCCTTCACAATCTTGATGTGAAGGCATTGGATGCACACACAGAAATAGACACAATAGTCCAGCTGTGGCCAAACCAGTGTCATATCCAACTGCATGATAATCTCCTTGTGTACGCTATGCCCATTTTAATAAAGGCTAGGATACTGAATTCTGAATCAACTACACTGACAATCTGTCCTGCCACTTTCAGTTACTTATGCACACCTTGATCCTCAGTTTCTAAACACTCTTTAGAGTTACACCCGGTGTTGTTTCTGTATATTCTTCTTACCAAAATGAATCACCTTACATTTTTTTTGCAGTGAGCTTCATCTGCACATATCCACCCATTCTACCAACTTGTCTTTGCCTTTTTGAAGCTTTACACCACTCTTGTATTTACAATACTTCCAAGTTTCAAATCATACAAAACTTTTGACAGTGTATCTGATATACCATGGTCTACATTCACACACATCAGGAAAACGAAGGGTCCTAATGCTGACCCTTGGGGAACTGTAATGCAAATCTTGCACTCCCCCAAAAGTTTAACAGAATGTCACCATTTCCACATTCTACGTACCTGGAAATAAATCTGACCTTGCTAACATTTTAACTAGGAAAACTGACAACAATGCTAATGTTAATTATTTGTTTCTCTGTTCTCCAATGTTCCTTTGCTTTTCTACTCCCCCAAAAGCATCCCTTCAGCACTGCTATTGCTTCCTGTCTGACCATGTTCACATCAAAGTAGCTACTATCCCTTTGATTCCATGAGGTGTAATTTGTTCACAGATTGTTATGCACTGTATCAAATGTCTTTTGAAATCTCGTGGACATTACATCAACAGCATTGCCCTCATCAACACGTTACCTCTTCAAAAGGCTCAACGAAGTCAGTTTTACACAATTTTCCCTTCAGAAAGCCACGCTAGATTTCCTTAATTAATCTGAAACCTTCCCAAAAATGACTTCAGTTAACAACTGGAGAGAAATACAGCTTCCAAATTCAGTCACAGCTGTTCTCTCACATAAAATAACCTCAGATTTCTCAAAATTGTTGCAAACAAAGTTCAAAACCATTCCCCTAAAGAAGAATTTCTAACTTCAGTGAAGTCCCAGCAATGGTCAGATTATACCTGAATGTCAGATGTTCTTGCAAACTAATCCTTCACCATTACCACAAACAAGACTCTACTCTGAAGCTCACTTGTAACACTATTATATCAGCAGAATTCCATGACATTAAAATCAGTTTGAAAATCTTACACAGACAACTAAGCATTTCATTATTTTGTTTGAATTTGTTTAGTACAGCTTAGATTTCATGAAATATACAACATTAACTATTTGGACCAACTTGCCTGTGATAGTGTTTATACCCCACACCCCTTTCAATCTGCTTGATCATTTGCCAATTTTTGTGTCCCCTTTCCTTTATCAACATGTCTTTTCCCCTTTTGAAAAATTCTTCTTTGCTTTACTACTTCCTGTGTTAGCATGCTCCATGTTCTACACATTGAACAATGAATTTTTACATTTTCCTGCTAGATTTAGTTTAGGAACATTCTTTCCGCTAAGAGCCAATCTGAGCACTAGTTTTCAATTCTTCCAGATTCTCTTCTCATCTACCCAATCCAACCTATTCAAAATTTTCAATATCTTGCTTGAATCTTCTCAAACACAAACCCATTTAGTCTTTTCCATAATATCATGGTTCGACCATCCCTGAAAATCCTGTTTTATCTTTTCTGCAGCGTTCTTATTGTATGGACACCAGAAATATACCAAGCATGTCCAAACCAGGGTCCTATAAAAGTTTAACAGAATGTCACCATTTCCAAGTTCTATTTACCTGAAGTAAATCTGACCTTGCTAACATTGTAACTTGGAAAACTGACTACAATACTAATGTTAAATATTTGTTCATGTGTTCTCCAATATTCCTTTGCTTTTCTACTCCCTTCAGTTTCTCATTCTAAAATTACTTATCTTCTCAAAATCAATTACCTCTCACATAGCCAAAGTAAATTTACCTAGAATTTATTAGCCACTTAACTTCCCACTTTGAAAATGTTTGATTGTGTGCGCTTTGTTCCTGCACTGGAGTATCATCTGCAGATTTTGATATCCAGTTACTTATTCCTACGTCGAAAAAGAAATTATAAACAATAGTCCAAACATTGATCCTTATCGAAGATCTGACTTCACCCTCTTCCAATTTGAATGACATTTCAAATATATAATTTTTCTAATCTTTAGCAAATTTCTTATCCATTCAGCTTTTCCCCCACACTTAATCACAATCCTCAATGTATACCTTGTCAATAGGCTTACTGAAGCTCCAAATATATGATATCTTTACCAGGCTTTGCTCTTCCTGTTGCCTTTCCATTCAATTTTATCAGGTTAGTTAAACATGAATCAATCTTGCAGATTCCATGTTAATTTTTATGCTGAAACATTTTCTTTTCCTTTCCCGTTGAAATCGTCCAAATAGATGATTGACACCTATCAGAGACTAACGAGACAAATTAACAGTGGCACCTTCACTGCATCCAGAGATATATACGATTTCTTGAAAACAGGAGCCTATTGTCAAGAGCATGAAGTTTGTACTGTTGACAGAAAGAACTGTGTTCATGTATACTACAACTGAAAGTTACTTTTCAAGAGCACATGGTTTTGATCAAAAAAAATGTTTTTGGTTGTAACACGTTACCAAATCTGACTGTGATCCCACACTACATTTATTTTGGCTATCTTTGTCATTTTTATCCTTTATTTTGTCAAAATTTGTTGAACACAACATGCATACTTTTTTTGACCAAAACAAAGAAAATATGGTTTCTGAATTATTTAGCGGGCACAAAAGCTATGTTTCCTAACAGTCATGAATAGTACTTTGGGGGAGGGGAAGAGAAATAGTGGTCAAATCTGTACCAAACCAGCAGCAACATAATCACCAGAAGGCGTAGCTCCAGAAATAGCTCCAGGACAAATGCCATGTTATTTATTCTCGGATAACACTATTGTTGCGATGCCAAACGTATGCAAGTACGAGTATGACAAAACATCATGATCATGCCACGCTCACAGCGTAATTACTACATGTATTTCCAACCTGTCGGCATTTGTTCTCACTCTCGAGGACCACAACATAACGAATACTCTTGCATTTAAATAACCTCACACACAGTTTCTTCTGGGGGTGGTGGGGGATGGTGGGGGTTGCTAACACTGCAATCAGAATCGATGCAATGATTTAATGTTAATTGCAAGTAATAAGTTCCAAACCAAGACTTGGCACTTAACAAAAACACACACAGGAAACTAAGTGTTTGGACAGAATCTTAAGGCAGCTGCAAAGCTGTGAGGTCCACTTTGTGAGAATGGCTGATGCAGACAGACACAGAGATACAGACACGTTGACAGATAGACAGATTCCAACACAGACATCCAGAAAAACCTACAGGTATCAAGACAGTCAGGTCTCCCCTGCACAGAGACATCAAGATAGACAGACTCCCACAAAGACCCTCACAAACATCAAGACTGACAGATCCCCAAACAGACCATCAAAGACAGTCAAATCTCCACAGAAACAACGAATTAGTCAGATTGTCTCACAGACAGACTGAGATCCCCACACAGTCCCTCACAGACAGACAGATCCCCACACATATCTCCAGAGATAGACAGATCCCCACATGGATCCCCACAGACAGAAAGATCTCTACACAGATCCGCAGAGACAGACAGATCCACAGAGACAGACAGATCCCAACACGGACCCCCAGAGACAGACAGATCCCCACGCGGACATGGAGACACACAGATCACTCAACGGTCATGGAGACACACAGAACCCCACATGGACCTCCAGAGACAGACAGATCCCCACACATACCCTCAGAGACAGCCATATCCCAACATGGACCCTCAGAGACAGACATATCCCCACACGGACATGGAGGCAGAGAGATCCCCCCCACGGATGCCCAGAGACAGACAGATCCTCACACAGACCCTCAGAGACAGATCCCCACACTAACCCCCAAAGACGGACAGATCCCCACACAGACACCCAGAGACAGACAGATCCTCACACAGACCCCCAAAGACAGACAGATCCCCACACAGACCCCCACAGACAGACAGATCCCCACACTGACATGGAGACAGACAGATGCCCACACTGATCCCCAGGGACTGAGGTGAGTGAGGTCGCGGTGGGGGTGGGGGGTCTGTGCCGGGACACTCACCGACAGCTCTCTGTTGGAAGACTCTCTGTAGGAGACGGCTCTGATCACCCCGGCTCGCCAGTGCCATTCATGGATTCTGGACACGTCCAGCTCGCGGCCGCTGTCACCCACACACACAAACCGTTTACCGACCAGCTCCATCCGAGGAACCGGCGCCATCGCCTCCGGTTCCTTCAAACACCGCCGCGGCTCTGTCTAACCTCACCGAGCGGAGAGACGGACAGACACACGCAAACCGCCTCACCGGTCTGACATGTTTCCCCGGGATGACGGTGCTTAACGATCAGATGACAACGGAGTTGATGGTTTGTGTTCACTCAGAGAGCTCCCACCCGCGTATCCCTCCGCCGAGAGCTCAGACACCGCCGCCGTCACCGTCCGCCCACCCCCCCTCCTCCAAAGCCACACAGCAAATAGTTCTCTCCTACTACCAGCAGCAATAACAACTCCACATTCCCCCGGCACCCCCCCCAACATTCACAATGACAAGCATGTGGAGGTCACTGCTGTCAGTTCATTCATGACACCCAGCACCCTGCACCCCAGACAGTCACCCCCTGACAATGATTTCTGCCATAATTCATTGAGAACATGTGGAGAACATTAACCAGATGGTTAATATCACAAACACGTCCTTTTGCAAGACGTGTGTTTCCCTTCAATTCTGTAGCTTTCAGCCCACGTCCCCGACCCCTCTATTCAGCCATGTTGATTACATTTCTAGTTTTTGGTGATGGGCTGCTGAAACTGACATATCTGTCTACAATTAACGCCGTCTGTTACAGATTGGTGGCATTCCGTGGTTAAATCTGGTGCAGTATTAAATTACAGCGTAAACCAACCCGTAATCGTGTGTGTATCTAGTGTGGAAGGGAATTTCCCTCAACCTGAGGTCATAGCATGAACAGCAGCTTACTGCAGTGCCAAGTACATTTGCTCAGCTGAAAGCTGACTCTGACCTTAACCTTGCTGCGTGGCTGCTTTATTCTTCGTATGTAACTCGAAGCACATTTCTTTCCTCATGATTACAGCTCTTTGTACTATCATTTCAAACGTGATTCCCAGACCACGCAACAAGAGAACACTCAGCAAAAGGGCTGGAAAATAAAGGCGCCCCTCCTATAACTTGAACTCCAGGGCCAATAAAGTAGCACAACTGATCTGGGGATTGCAACATATAATGAGAGTGGGTATCCCAACTAAACTCTGTGCAAACGTTCATTACAACCGGCCAACATCCAATTACTGGCAAGTATGGAAAACCTTGCATAATGTCACTGCCGTTTTAAATCATTGTAAATGTATAATTTTTCCGAGATGGCTTTCAGTGATCCCAGAATAGATTGCACTGTTGCACGTTTTAAGAAAACGAGATGTACTGTGTATATCACTTCGGTTAAGGCAATACTAGTAAGTTTTTAATTTTTACAGGAAATCTACACAATTTGTCATGAACAATTTACCATATGGTAAACCAAATCATAAATTTGCAAAAAGGAAATCGATTTATCTGATATTTTCCGCTGCTTGGCACTTAATTTAACCGTGTTCTGTATTCCGCCAATTTATTTGATTCAACTATGTCGAGATCAAACAGAATTGCAAAGTTTATGCAAGTATGGACCTAATTAAAATGAACTTGGAATATCTATTTTGTGCTGTGAACACATTGGGAGAAACATCCGACACGAGATTTAAAGTGGACCAGTTTATTACTCAGAGTTAGTTAACCCCGACCGTCTTCCCAAGTAAACCGTCCTTGATATTTTAAAATAAATTTTCCCATTTTTAACATAATACTGTAGGATGAGAGAGATCTCTGGATTCCCAGAGGTTCTCCGAATGTATCGGCAGTTTCAAGTATTTTGTTTACTTTTTCGCTCACGATTTTGCTAGTCCCCAGTAGACCTTGTCGTTAAGCCCTCCCACTTTGTTCCCACGCCCGCACTATTACAATTAACGTTTGATTCCACACCAGTATCCCAGATTATGTTCAATTATCCCCACACTGAGTCCCTGAAGAATTGGACAAGCTCGTTTCACAGGAACTTGAGAAAGCTCCTCACTTTCTGTTAACCAATGAAGTACCGCATTTTGCGAAAGATACTAAACCCATTGGCCGTGACCCAGTCGCTGTAACAATTAAATAATGTATAGATCGTTAATGCCTTTGTTCCTGCAGCCTAGACAACCATTGTGCAGTAGAAACAATTATAATTTAAAGTGATTTTTAAATGTTATTTTTGGAACTGTGTGACAATCTGTATCTCTATCCTAGCAACTTAAGTCCCATAAATATGCCATAAAACAAGTTTTGAAAATGTGTTGCTGGAAAAGCGCAGCAGGTCAGGCAGCATCCAAGGAGCAGGAGGATCGATGTTTCGGGCATGAGCTCTTCTTCAGGAATGAGGAAAGTGTGCCAAGCAGGCTAAGATAAAAGGTAGGGAGGAGGGACTTGGGGGAGGGGCATTGGAAATGCAATACGTGGAAGGAGGTTAAGGTGAGGGTGATAAG
>NC_057731.1:4194814-4196325 GCF_004010195.1 Chiloscyllium plagiosum | reverse complement strand
GAGGGGAGGGAAATATATCCCTGGTGGTGGGGTCCGTTTGGAGGTGGCGGAAATGACGACGGATGATACGATGTATATGGCGGTTGGTGGGGTGGTAGGTGAGGACCAATGGGGTTCTGTCCTGCTGGCGATTGGAAGGGCAGGGCTCAAGGGCGGAGGAGCAGGAAGTGGAGAAGATGTGGTGGAGAGCGTCGTCGACCGCGTCTGAGGGGAAATTGCGGTCTTTGAAGAAGGAGGCCATCTAGGTTGTTCAGTATTGGAACTGGTCCTCCTGGGAGCAGATTTGGCGAAGACGAAGGAATTGGGAGAATGGGATGGCGTTTTTGCAGGGGGCAAGGTGGGAGGAATAGTCTAGGTAGCTGTGGGAGTCGGGTGGTTTATAGTAAATGTCCATAATGTCCATGTTGATTCGGTCGCCCGAGATAGAAATGAAGAGGTCTAGGAAGGGGAGGGAGGAGTGTGAGACGGTCTAGGTAAATTTGAGGTCAGGGTGGAAGGTATTGGTAAAGTGGATGAACTGTTCAACCTCCTCGTGGGAGCACGAGGCAGTGCCGATGCAGTCACCGATGTAACAGAGGAAAAGGTGGGGTGTGATGCCAGTGTAGCTGCGGAAGATAGACTGTTCCACATATCCTACAAAGAGGTAGGCATAGCTGGGGCCCTTGCGGGTGCCCATGGCTACTCCATTGGTTTGGAGGAAGTGGGAGGATTGGAAGGAGAATTTGTTCAGAGTGAGGACCAGTTCAGTCAGTCGAAGGAGGGTGTCAGTGGAAGGGTATTGGTTGGTACAGCGGGAAAGGAAGAAGCAGAGGGCTTTGAGTCCTTTGTGATGGGGAATGGAGGTGTACAGGGACTGGATGTCCATGGTGAAGTTAAGGCGTTGGAGACCGGAAAAGCGAAAATCATGGAGGAGGTGGAGGGTGTGGGTGGTGTCCCGAATGTAGGTGGGGAGTTCTTGGACTAAGGGGGACAGGACCGTGTCGAGGTATGCAGAGATGAGTTCAGAGGGGCAGGAGCAGGCTCCCACTTCTTCCAAACCAAAGGAGTAGCCATGCGCACCCGCATGGGCCCCAGCTATGCCTGCCTCTTCATAGGATATGTGGAACAGTCTATCTTCTGCAGCTACACTGGCACACCTCCCACCTTTTCTTCCGCTACATCGATGACTGTATCGGTGCTGCCTCGTGCTCCCACGAGGAGGTTGAACAGTTCATCCACTTTACCAACCCCTTCCACCCTGATTTCAAATTTACCGAGACCACCTCAGACTCCTCCCTCCCCTTCCTAGACCTCTCCATTTCTATCTCGGGCGACCGAATCAACACGGTCATTTACTATAAACCGACCGACTCCCACAGCTACCTAGACTACACCTCCTCCCACCCTGCCCCCTGTAAAAACGCCATCCCATATTCCCAATTCCTTCGTCTCCGCCGCATCTGCTCCCAGGAGGACCAGTTCCAAAACCGTACAACCCAGATGGCCTCCTTCTTCAAGGACCGCAATTTCCC
>NC_057731.1:4139475-4194249 GCF_004010195.1 Chiloscyllium plagiosum | reverse complement strand
GCCCCTCCCCCAAGTCCCTCCTCCCTACCTTTTATCTTAGCCTGCTTGGCACACTTTCCTCATTCCTGAAGAAGAGCTCATGCCCGAAACATCGATTCTCCTGCTCCTTGGATGCTGCCTGACCTGCTGCGCTTTTCCAACAACACATTTTCAGCTCTGATCTCCAGCATCTGCAGTCCTCACTTTCTCATAAAGCAAGTTTTGTCAGTATCAGTTTCTCAAAAGATAAATGACCTCAACTTGACTGTACAATACACGCCTCCATTGCTGCGGAGACTGCATTTCAAAAGTACCACTCTGGTGTGAGGACGAGTTGTGGAAACTGCTGCAGAAATGCACAGCATTTTATTTCTTTCTTTCAAAATAATTTCAACGTTTATCCGCTTTATGACATCTGTAAATGTTACAATGAGGAGAGAGACTTCAGCAGGATTTAAATAAATGTGCAGACATGTGGTGAATGAAATGTTGCGTACAAATTCACAAAAAGAATAAAGAGAGACATTGTGAAGTGAATGTTACATGTTACAGTTGGGGGTGAGGGGAGATGGATTGCAAGAATAAAGAAATCCAGCTTGTATGTACACATGGTCCTTGCAGGTGGATGGTCAAGTAGAGAAGATTGTCAAACAAATTTATAGAATTTTCTCCTTTTATTGATAGACACAGCATACACAAGGAAGGATGTCAAAATGTTTCGAAAACACTGGTTCGACCTCACTGGTATATTATGAGCTTCATACTCCTGGCTTTGGAGGTATTGGAATCGGCTTTGAGAGAAGGGATTTAGTTATCTGAAAAAGCTGAAGAAGCTGCATTTGTGCTCTTCAGAACAAAGAAGGTTAAGAGGAGATTTGATGGAGATGTTCAGAAGCATCAATGGTTTTGTTGTCATAAATGAGAAGGAACTGTTTCTGGTGATTAAACATATTGATTACCAGAGGATCCAGATTTAAGGTGATTACTAAAACATCTAAAAATGATATGAGGATTTGTTTTATATCTATAGCCAGTTACTATGAGCTGGAATGAACTGTCTGAAAATTGGGGGAGGGGCACAGCTGATTAAACAGGGCCATTCAGAGAGAATTGATAAATACTTGAAGATTTTCTTTAAAAGCTCTTGGTCTATTGGATAATTCAGCCAAAGCACATGCATGATCTGAATCACCACCTTTGATCAACCCCTGCTATAGGCATAGTCATAGAGAAGAACTCATCCATGCAGTCCAGATATCCTAACCTAATCTCGTCTCATTTGCCAGCACTTGGCTCATATCCCTCTAACCCCTTCTTGTTCATACACCCATCCAGATGCCTTTTAAATGCTGTAATTGTACCAGCCTCCACCACTTCCTCTGGCAGCTCATTCCATACACGCACCACTCTGTGTGTGGAAAAGGTTTCCCCTTAGGACCCTTTTATATCTTTCCCCTCTCACCCTAACATATGCCCTCTAGTTCGAGACTCCCCCACCCCAGGGAAAAGACCTTGACTAGTTATCCTATCTCCACAGCCTCTATAGTTTTCCTTGTCAAGAATTTATGTTCTTCTCCATTGAATATTTTGCAATTTGTTTGTATCATCTCATCCTGCAGTCTGTTCCAGATCACCATGGCTTATAAAAAGGTTTCACTCTCTCAACTGGTTCTTTAAACAATTTTTTAAAATCTCTGTCTTCTGATTGCTGACCTTGTTGCCATTGGTAATAACTTCATGCTGTCTACTCTGTGTAAACCAACGACAATATTTTAAAATTAATATTTGACTGTTATCTTCTCCACTTCTGCTAAGTCTTGAATCACATGTGCCTGCAAAGCTTAAATTGCAAGCTTAACGAGTTTTGAGAAGATTTGAAGCTCAACTTGAGGTTCTGGATTTGGGTTTGCTCGCTGAGCTGGAAGGTTCATTTCCAGATGTTTCGTCACCCTACTAGGTAATATCTTCAGTGGGCCTCCCGGCGAAGCATTGCTGATGATTCCTGCTTTCTATTTGTATGTTTGGGTTTCTTTGAGTTGGTGATGTCATTTTCTGTGGTGATGTCATTTCCTGTTCCTTTTCTCAGGGGTGGGAGATGGGGGTCTAACTCGATGTGTTTGTTGATAGAATTCTGGTTGGAATGCCATGCTTCTCAGATTTCTCATGTGTGTCTCTGTTTGGCTTGACATGCACAAGAATTCCTAGAAGCATAGAATTCCGGTTGGAATGACATCAACAAACACATCGAGTTAGACCCCATCTTCCACCCCTGAGAAAAGGAACAGGAAATGACATCACCACAGAAAATGACATCACCAACTCAATGAAACCCAAACATAGAAAGCAGGAATTATCAGCAATGCTTTGCCCGGACGCCCACTGAAGATGTTACCTGGTAGGGTGATGAAACATCTGAAAACAAACCTTCCAGCTCAGCAAGCAAACCGACTTAAATTAGAACAAATTATTAATATTGATAAAGAATATGTGGTAGTTATTAGCACTGTCTACAACAGCATTCACATTTTCAATCTGGAAATCAGTGTCAACAATCAGTATCAGCATAAAATCACATGAAGTCAAAATCTACAGTGTTTAACTGAACATGAGATAAATTATTAATTCCTTGACAATTAGATATTCAGTCACTCCACTTCAAAGGGAATCAACTGTGAAATAGCACTAACATTGATTACAGCTCAAGTGTATTGGTGGTTTTAACAGACGAATTGATATAAACAAGTATGATATAGTTAAGATTACAAAGATGTGGCTGCAGAATGAACAGGGATGAGAAAGGACAGACAAAAAGCAAACAGAGATGGGGTAACATTACTGTTTAACAAGAAAATTTCACTCTATAGCAAGGAAGGATAATCGTTCTGGTGAAGTAGAATCTGTATGGATGGAGCTCAAACACCAAGGGGCAGAAAAGATAGATGGGGATGAATAGCCTCACATGGTAGTATTGATATTGGGGAAAACACTAAACAGGAAATTAGAAAAGCAACAATAAAGTTGCAGCTGTAAATATGGGTGACTTTAATCTATGTATAAATTGGCAATTCAAATCCGTAACAATACTACCACAGAGGAATTTCTGGAATGTGTACAGGATGATTTTCTAGACCAGTATGTTGAGCAACTAATTAGAGAACAGGCCATCATAAACTGGTGTTGAGGAATGACAAAGGAATCATTGGTAAACTAGTTGTATGAGACCCTTGGGGAAGAGAGACCAGAACATGATAAAAGTCTTCATTAAGATGGAGAGTGACATAGTTGGTTCTGAGATGAGGGTCCTGAATCTAAATAAAGTAAACTTTGATGCAATGAGGCACAAATGTCTATGAAAAATTGGGAAACATGACTTAAGGATTGTGACTTTTGAGAAGATTTGTAGCTCAGGTTGAAGTTCAGATTGTAAGTTTACTCGCTGAGCTGGAAGGTTTGTTCTCAGACATTTCATCACCATACTAAATTAGATTAGATTAGAATCCATACAGTGTGGGAACAGGCCCTTTGGCCCAACCAGTCCACACCGACCCTCAGAAGAGTTACCCACCCAGACCTGTTTTCCCTCTGACTAATGCACCTAACACTATGGGTAATTTACAATGGCCAATTCACCTGACCTGCACATTTTTGGACTGTGGGAGGAAACCGGAGCACCCGGAGGAAAACCACGCAGACACGGGGAGAATGTGCAAACTCCACACAGACAGTCGCCCGAGGCTGGAATCGAACCTGGGACGCTGGTGCTGTGAGGCAGCAGTGCTAACCGCTGAGCCACCGTGCCACCCCGTGCCACTAGGTAGCATCATCAGTGAGCCCCAGTGAAGTACTGGTGTTCTGTCCCGCTTTCCATTTGTGTCTTGGTTTCTTTAGGTGGGTGATAACATTTCCAGTTCTTTTTCTCTCTATGGATGGTAGATGGGGTCCAAATCGATGTGTTTATTGAAGGAATTCCAGTTAGAATGCCAGCCCTTTAGCAATTCCCATGACTGTCCCTGTTTCGCTTGTATTAGGATGGATGTGTTGTCCCAGTCAAAGTGGTGTCCTTCCTCATCTGTATGTAAGGATACTAGTGAGAGTGGGTCATGATTTTTGGTGACAAGTTGATGTTCATGTATCCTTGTGGCTAGTTTTCTGTCTGTTTGTCCAATGTAGTGTTTGTTACGGTCCTTGCTGGTTGTTATAGGGTCCTTTAGGTTCATTAGCCACTCTTTAAGTGTGTTGGTAGGTTTGTGGACTACCATGGGACAACACATCCATCAAGCTGAACAGAGACATGCACAGGAATTTCGAGAGGCCTGGCATTCTAACCAGAACTCCATCATGTCGATTTGGACCCCGTTAACCATCCTCTGAGAAAAAGGACCAGAAATGATATCACCCACCTTAAGAAACCAAGACTCATAAAAAGAAAGTGGGACATACGACCAGTGTTTCACCAGAGGCTTACTGATGGTATTGGAGGAGAAAGTGAGGACTGCAGATGCTGGAGATCAGAGCTGAAAATGTGTTGCTGGAAAAGCGCAGCCGGTCAGGCAGCATCCAAGGAGCAGGAAAATCGACGTTTCGGGCATGAGCCGAAGAAGCAGAAGGGCTCATGCCTGAAACGTCGATTCTCCTGCTCCTTGGATGCTGCCTGACTCACTGATGGTGTTACCTAGTATGGTGATGAAACATCTGAAAACAAACCTTCCAGCTCAGCAAGCAAACGTATAACTTAAGGATATGACAGTCGATAGGCAAAGTAACCAATTAAGGATTGTGTGAAGAAACTGCAACAATTATTCATTCTTATTGGAGCATACCAAAAATGGGAAAAGTGGCACAACCATGGCTAACAGGGGAAATTAGAGATAACTAGGGAAATCCCAGGGTTCGATAATTTACATCCCAGTATACTTAAGGAAGTGATCCCAGAAATAATGGATGCATGGGTCTTTTTTCAAGGTTTTATAGACTTTGGAATAGTTCCTATGGATTGGAAATTTGTTCATGTAATCCCACTATTTAAAAACAGGAGGTAGAGAGAATTGTAGACCAATTAACCTGACATTGGTAGTGGAGAAAATGTTAGGGCCCATTATAAAAGATTTAACAACAGAGTACTTGGAAAACAATGGCAAGATCAGACAAAGTCAGCATGGATTTATGAGAAGGAAATCATGCTTGATAAATCTACTGGAATGTTTTGTGAATATAACTTGGAGATTTGACAAGAGGGAGCCAGTGGATGTGTTTCACTTGGACATTCAAAAGCATTTCAATAAGGTCCAATGTAAGAAATTATCATGTGAAATTAAAGAGTGTGGGATTGGAGTAGTGTACTGACATAGAGAACTGGTTGACAGACATGGAAACTAAAGTCTTTTTCTAAGTGATGAACAATGACAGAGATCAGTGCTTGGTCACCAGCCTCTCATAATATATATTAATGATTTAGGTGACGGAACAAGATGATTTATCCCAAGTTTGCAGATGATACAAAGCTGGGTGAAAGGGTGAACTGTGAGGAGGGTATAGAGATATTTCAGTGTGATTTGGACAAGTTGAATGAATGCATGGCTGATGAAGTATAATATGAATAAAAGTCAGGTTATTTACATTGGCAGCAAAAACAGGAAGACAGATTATTATCTGAATGGTGGTAGATTGAGAAAGGGGGAGGTGCAGTAAGACCTGGGTGTCCTTTTATATCTGTCACTGAAAGTAAACATGCAGGTGCAGCAGCTGGTGAAGAAAGCAAATGATATGTTGAGCACAGGAACAAGGGTTTTGCTGCAATTTTACAGAGCCTTGGTAATACCACACCTGGAGTATTGTGTGCAACTTTGGACTCATTATCTGAGAAAGGACATTCTGGCTGTGGGGGGAGTGCAACAAAGGCTTACCAGACTGATTGCTGGGATGGCAGGTATGATGTATGAAGAGAGACTAGATCAGTTAGGACTTTAGAGTCCAAGGTGGAGGCAGAGTAAGACGCTCCATCCAGAGCTCATCTGCTCTGCCCATTCTTTGTTTTTATCTATTTGCTTTCAAACTTTTAACTTTAAACTCACATGGAGGAGACTGAAGGTAATTGCTGGCGAGTCCTGGAGGTGAGTCCCAGGCTAGGCTGGCATGGGGGTGGTGGTGAATCAAGGTAAGCCCAATGCAGAGGTGGCGAGACCCAGAGATGGTCCCGAAGGCGAGTCCCAGGCCAGGCCATGCTGGGGTGGTAAGTCCCAAGCAGCTAAAGAGTTTGAAGGCTATGGGGAAAAACAAGAATAGTGTACTGAGTTTTATGATCAGCCATGACCATATTGAATGGTGGAGTTGGCACAAAGGGCCAAATTTTCTTTGCTTTGATGTCTCTGTATTTCAGATCCTGAAATGTTGTGGCCATCACATTATTTCATCAATGCTGTTGTTGCTACAGTGACTTTGCTGTCACTGGATTCATCAACTGGATCTAGACTAGAACAATCTTAATGGTTAGTGTTAGGTTTGGAGTTCATCTTAAAATTTATTTTAAGGTTGTAGCAGAGTGCCTCAATAGAATTGCATTGACAATTTGAATTTAGCATAAGTTTGGAGGTAGGTTTGGATTTAAAACTGGACAGAGGATTAGGTTGGATTTCTTCAATGTCTTTTTTTTTGGAAAAGCAATGTTATTTTGATGGGAGATTCTACTGCTTTGGATTTGCTCCTGGGGAAATCTATTTTGAGAGAGGGTTAAAAGGTTTCCAAAACTGCTGATGCAGTATCAGTTGCTGCTCCTTTGTTTTTCACTGAGCTAAAGCAAGACAGGAGCAGGGGCAAAAGCAAAATTGGGAGCTGAAAGCCAAGATGATCACTCCTAGAGAGCGTTGGGTGCCTTCATAGGGAGAAGGGAAAAAGGGTGATCTCTTCCTAAAAAAATATTTTCAGTGACTCAATTTTGCTGCCATTTCTTCATTCCACCATTGTTATTTCTCAGATCTCTGCCTTTAACTACCATTAACTTTTCCCCCAGCACCCATGTTGCGTGTGTGCAGGTGTGAGACACAGTCAAATACACAAGGTGCACGAATCTTTATTTAAATTTCCACCACCAGGAATAAAGGAAACACTTGAGTGGCCAGTGACAAGCAGTGCCCTTCTCATCAAAGGGCAATACTCTGTGAACAAATAGTGAAGGGGAGCAGAGTTGTTGTTTATTATGGAACATATTTTCACTGACCATTTAAAATCATGACTTTACACATTTATTGCTTTGTTCCCACCAAAGCATTTCATCTAATCAATCAATCAATCTCAACTAGCTGTCCCCTGATATCCAAATAATTGCTTTATTTCAGTGAAGTGACGACTTATCCCAGCTTCACTACATAATATTGGATCCAAAATAGTAGTGATTGAGAAAATTGTTACAAAAACATTTTCTTTTATTAATTAACATGATGAAGGGGTGCTGACTGGGCCAGCATTTATTGTCCATCTGAAAATTTCCCTTGAGAAGGTGGTTGAGAGTGTTTACGGCCCATGTGGTGTGCGAGCACCCATAATGTTGGTGTTGAAAGGTTTCCAGAATTTTGACCCAGTGACAGTGAAGCAATGGTGATGCAATTCTGACTCAGATAGTATGGGTTTGTATTATGGAACCTATTGGTGTCCTAGTTGACCATATGTGTAGGAAGTCTGTCCAATTGCAAAAACTTGACTTCCAAGTTTTGAAGCTTGAATAGCATTTGAAGACACTGGCACATCAACAAAGCTGAGAATTGATGTATTGCCATTTAATATCAAGAGGCAATGGTTGGATTCCCTCAAGATGGTCACTGCCTGTGACATGAATGCTACTTGCCACTTAACAATCCAAGCAAGAATGTTGTTCAGATTTTGCTACATTCGGACAAGGAATGCTTCAATGCTGGTGTTATAACTGTCCTGGAACTGCTTGACTAGGGGCACGGCTAGTTCTTGAACACAAGTGTGTAGCATTATTGCTGGAATTTGTCAGGTCCTATTGCGTTGGTAGTATCCAGTGGCTTCAGCTGTTTCTTTATGTCACATGGAGTGAAGACTGGCATCTGTGATGCTAGGAACTTCAGAAGGAGATCAAAATGGATTAGTGACTTGGCACTTTTTGGCTGAAAATGGTCTCAAATGCTTTAGCCTTGTCTTATTTCACTGATGTGCTGGATTCCGCCATCATTGGGGATGGGCCTATTTATGAAGCATCCTCCTCCAGTGAATTATTTAATTGTCCACTCCCATTCATGGCTGAACGTGCAGGATTACAATGATCTGATCTGTTGTGGATTTATTTTAGCTATGTCTATCACATGTTGCTTACATTGCTTGACATGCAACTCATCCTGTGTTGCAGCATAACCACGTTGACAACTTATTTTTGGATGTGCCCGGTGCTGTTCTTCCTTCATTGAAATAGGATTGACCCCATGACTTGTTAATACTGTTAGACTGGAGAATATGCCAGGTTATAAGGTTACAGATTATGCCTGAATAAAATTCTGATGCTGATGGCCTACAGTATCTTTATGGATGCCCAGCCTTGACTTGCTAGACCTGTATAAAATCTATCCCAGTTAGCATGATGGTTGTGCCACACAACAAAAAGTAGGGCATTGTCAATGTGAAGGAAGGGCTTTGTCTCCACAAGGATTGTGAAATAGTCACTTCCAATGTTGCAGTCATGGTCAGATGTAGTTTTGACAGCCTCGTCCTCGTCAATATATCTAAGTATGTTTTCCCTACTTGTTAGTTCCCTCAGCACCTGCTGCAGGACCATTCTTGCAGCTGTGTCTCATGATAATTGATCAGCCTGCTCAGTACTGATGCTCCTAAGCACTCTCGGTGATGGACATTGATGTCTTCTATCGTGGATACATTCTGTGCCCTTAGCTTGGAGAATGTACTGAGGCTGCCATGTTCAACATGATAGATTTCTTATTCATCAATTGATTGGAGGTGGGGGAGTGCAGTTATTGGTAACCTTCCAAAGAATCTTTGCCAATTCAACTTGTCCATCCTGTATGAAAATTAAACTTTCATACTTATGACATTGACTTTCTCACAAGTTTTAGCTATTTCTTGCTTAATACACTGCACTATGGTATAATTACAATTAGCATTGTTACCAGCATTTTTTGGACTCTTGTAGTTCTTATTGTCTATCAACACTATTCTATTTCTGTTGTTCAAAAATAAGGTCCTTACCACAACTGTCCTTATGATTTTTTTCCCTTTACTATTAAATCTAATCTTTCTTCTTTCCATTCTGTGTTTTTTTTGCAGGTTGTAAACCCTAGAAGATTTATTTCCCAACTTTGGTTACTTACCATATCTGTGCCGGGACAATTCGATCTAAACAACTTTTCTTCATTTCCACCACTAAAATGAGTGTTTCTAACTGTGGATGGTTTGCGTATTTAGACAAATTTGTATTTTAACCCTATTCCCTAAATGGACATTACACTATTCTCATTAAACTTTGTGTCCATTCCTACCCCACCCAGTTCATCTTTACCCACATCAATACAGCATGCTTTTACATTGTCATGACTTTTTCTTTGGATTTTGAAATCTCCCTTCGCCTGAACATCCTGTCTTCAAATTGCAGTGATTATAACCAGATCAGCCAGCTGGATGTCATAGAATAAGTTCCCTGATTGGGGCTGTTAATTTGGTCTAATCAGGGATCCCTGGCTGACATAAAGGATGAATGTTAGGGATATTGAGATGCGGCACAGTGGCTCAGAGGTTAGCATTGCTGCCTCACAGTGCCAGGGACCCGGGTTCAATTCCCGCCTAGGGTAACTGTCTGTGTGGAGTTTGTACATTCTCCCCCTGTCTGCATGGGTTTCCTCCGGGTGCTCCGGTTTCCTCCCACAGTCCAAAGATGTGCAAGTTAGGTGAATTGGCCTGCTAAAATTGCCTGTAATGTGAGGTGCATTTGTCAGGGGTAAATGTAGGGTCGGTGTGGACTTGTTAGGCTGAAGGGCCTGTTTCCACATTGTAGGGAATCTAATCTAATCTAAATGCCTGACTCAGTGAAAGGCAGTGCTATTGATTTGGTAATGGGATGCCCGCCTCTGAGGAGTTAGTTCACTAATCTCTTAGTTTTGAAGCCCTATCCACAGCTTGAGTTATGTGATTACACAGCACATTGATACCAATCTGACTTAAGAGCCAGCAGAATAGTTCCCTCTATCCCAAGTGCTACTGCCAGCTCCCAATTAATAGAAACCCTTTCTTTGCATGTTACCTTCTGAATAGTTTAATTCTCTGGCCTGCTTGAACATATCTAATCCTTACACTAATTGACATAACAATTTAGAGATTATTCCTTTTACAGTTCTGCATTTTAACTTGGAATCTAACTCCTCAAATTGTCAGTGGAGCTTCATTCCAAATTCTATCTATGCCATTCGATGGTAAATGAAGCACAACTGGAATCTCCCCTTCCCCCTCCAGATACATTTCTGGCCATAACATTACAGGAACTCTGTAAACCATTCAACTTCTCAGGCCTGCTGCACCACTCAGTAATACCATGAATAATCTGATTTTGGCCATAACTCCACTCTCCTGATTGCTGTAAATAACCCTTGGATCCCTTGTTGATTAAAAATCTGTGTAACTCAATCTTCAATATATTCAATGATCTAGGCTACACTGATTTCTGAGGAAGAGCATTCCACAGTCAAACAAACTTCTAAAAGGAAAGTTGCCCCTTTATCTTTATCTTAAATGAGTTCCTTTATTTTTAAACAATGGCTCTGAGTTCTAGACTCCTTCACAAGGGGAAACATGCAGCATCCAACTTGTTAAAACTCTGCAGCATCTTCTATATTTCAATCAGGTCACCTCTCATCTTCCTAACCTGCTCAATCTTTCCTTATAAGACAACTGTTTCATGCCAGAAATCAATCAAGTGAACTCTAGCTGAACTATTTGCAATGTAGTTATATCTCTTCTGAAGTACAGACCAAAATTATACAGAGTTATTGAGACTCAAATGCAGTCTCAGTAAGCTGTTGCAACTATGTCATCAGCAAATTCAGCTCACAGGTATTTTGTCCTTTTATTCAAGGCATTACTATAAATTGTAAGTGGTTGAACTCCAGCACTGTGACACTCTACTGGTTGCAGTTTGCCAATATGAAAATGGCCCATTTATTCTGATTCTCTATTTCCTGTTAGCTAACCAATCTTCCATCCTTGCTAATACATTCCATCTGACACCATGAGGAGATGTCTTTGCCTCTGGCCTCTTGAACAACTCTAATTTTAATTCTCACCCATTTGTCACTCAAGGATTGTTGTCATTTCCTAACCTTAATCCGAGAATTCTATCTTTAAATGTCTCTGCCCCTCTATCTTTACCTGTCCTATTTAAGGTATTGTTTAAAAAACTAACTTTCTGACAAACCCTTTGTTTGTTTGCCCTAGTATCTTCTTTTTGTCAGACTTTGCGCTTAACTCGCTTGTGAAGTGTCATTTTCACTTTGTTAAAGGCATTCTGTACATAAAAATTGCAATTGAGAATTTCAAGATTTTGAATGCTGTGTACTTATGAATTTCTTAAATCACAATTTCAAAACTCCCTCCTAAATATTCCTCTTACAAGTTGCAACCTGTGGTTATTGTTGTTTGTCGCCCAAGTATTCAAAGCCATCTTTGAAATAATTACATGGAACGCCAGTCTTCTGTCACCAAGGCACCCTTTATTTACATATGGAGAATTTTTGACACTGAGCTAACTCTGCGTGAACAGGATGTATGACATTCCTGTTCTTTTCTGTCAGTCAGGGCTCCCTGATTGGGGCTGTTAATCTGGTCCAATCAGGGAGCTCATATTCCATGAGGTCTACCTGACTGATCTCATTACAACCACTACAGTTTTCTGTTCACTTCTGCTAACCAACAGTTTATTTGACTTTACAATTTTTCTCTTTTCCTCATTGCTTCTTTTCCTAAATATTAATTTCTCTTTCCTGCTTTTTAACTAGTTTTACATTTCACTTTTTTCTGAACATCAGATTTTTGTGTTCAAATATTTGATTTGATTTTCTTATGTTGCTTTGAGCTCACTTCACTTTCAAATGATTAGATTAGATTAGATTCCCTACAGTGTGGAAACAGGCCCTTCGGCCCAACCAGTCCACACCGACCCTCCAAAGAGTAACCAACCCAGACCCATTTCCCTCTGACTAATACACCTAACAGTCTGGGCAATTTAGCATGGCCAATTCATCTGGCCTGCACATCTTTGGATGTTTGTTCATTTACTTTTCAGTTTAATTTTCTTTTCACTGCTTACCTGTATTGTGTTTGAGTTTATTTTTAATTTATCTCCTGATATCAGCTGATGAAGGAGCAGCACTCTGAAAGCTAGTGCTTCCACCTGTTGGACTATAACCTGGTGTTGTGTGATTTTTAACTTTGTACACCCCTGTCCAACACCGGCATCTCCAAATCATTTTAATTTATTGACCATCAATCGCTTTTAAACAATGATATCCAGTGAATTTACTTCTGGATTCTTTGGAGGGTGGTCCAGAAATTTTGCCATATGTAAAAGCATACACAAATACAAGCTAAAAAAACAGCATTGTACACATATGGGTATAAGGTGGGGTAACGCTCTCCCTCTGCACCCCAACACCACCTACTCACCATAGATATTCTGATTCAGACTTCTCCTGCTCTTTAACAAACATTTATCTGCCCTTTTTTGTTTGTAGTTATTTTAATAATAGATTGAGACAAGAAATTGTGCAGCCTTAGATCAGCAGAGTGTAAACCGTGAACAGGTCACTGGGGCAGGTAAAAGTAATCAGGATGTGGGACTTAGTACAGGCTGTAACATTCTAGGTAGTTAGTAGCTTGTGGAAAGAAGAAGCTTGAAAGCTTCAAGAGAGAACATTGTAATAATTCTATTTTGAGTGGCAAAAGTAGACAACGCTAAGCATCATGGTAATAAGAAAGAACTCCAGGTAGAGACCTGAGAAGACACCAAATTGATAATCATGAGTTGAGATGATAGATTATATCTGGGACTAAGCTGAGCTGACCTCTGGGCTTAGCCTTCATTAGTAACTCATTGTTGATGTAAATAAGACACCAAGGCTGACAGCTGCCGTTAGCAGCAGAACATAATGACTTAACTTCTCCTAACAAACTAATCAGGTGGTATTTTGTCTGAGGTAAGACTTTTTGGAATAAAACAATAACAAATAACATCAATGCACATTGTACTTGACTTCAAAGCACCCCAAATAAGCAGAATAAAGTCAAAAAGCTAACCAACATTTAATACATTTGCAGGAAGGTGGAATTTTGGAGCATGACATTTCTGAGTGTGCAATTTTGTTGAACACCTTGTTATTTGTGAAGCCACTAACAGACATTCTACAGCTTTTCACTGAAACAAGAAATTCAACTCCTCCTCTCGTCAGAATTCACTTCCATGGAGGCACAGAACTCAGCTCAGCAATACATCACATTCAAATGTCAGTTAAATTTTTAATGTTAGTCAAGAACTGAAGAGGTTTTAGTTACACTAATTTTAAAATGTTCTCCCTATAAACATTTGAAAATGAATTATGCCCCAATTGCAATTGCATTGGTCAAGGAATTCAATCAGATGATATGGCATCAATACGGCAAATTAACTGAAAGAAAAAACAGAAGTTGCTGGAAAAGCTCAGCAGGTCTGACAGCATCTGTGAAGAGAAATCTGTTAAAAATCACAGAACACCAGGTTAAAGTCCAACAGGTTTATTTGGAAGTACTAGCTTTTGGAGCGCTGTTCCTTCACCAGGTAGCTCTTGTGCAGGATCATAAGACACAGAATCGAGAGCAAAAGATCACAGTATCATGCATGATCCTGCTCCTACTGATTAAGGAGGGGTTTTTGGGAGCAAAGTAAGTGTGGACCAGGGTGTCCAGGAGGGAATGTTCCGTGTGGAAGGCTAACAAGGGAGGGTAGAGGAATAGGTGACTGGTGATGGCATCTCACTAGAGGTGGCAGAAATGGCAGCTGATGACAAATTAATTCTCTGCATTGTCGATGCCGACACTTCAAGCAGTGTATTGGTCAAAAACCCGCTTACCCAAGTGCTCTGACTGTATGAGACAAAGAAAAGGACTGCAGTTCGAAGTTAGTTTTATTGAAACACTGTCAAATTAAAGAAACAACTCTGACACAACAATTTGAGGTAACTTTTCTCTGAACTAGGCTGGCTGCATGTAAAAACTCAGAACAGCCTGTTCTGATGAATTTCATTGGGCAGCTGGATTCAATTCACTGAGCTCCACTGATGGCTGCACTCAGGGTCGACAACAGTGGGTCTCACACAAAGTCTTCATCAGCCAAGTCTACACTGAGGGAACGGCTACCAGGTGTCCCATTCTATACCCCCTTTATGAGCCTTTCTAGACGATTCTCTGGCTTCAGATAATGGGGTCACAGGGCAGGAGTTCGACCAGGTCATTCTATATATACTCACATCCTTTCTAAGATATGATTACTCCACGGTACTAAGGAGTCTGCCTGAAGCTGGGGAATACACAAACGTAATGTCTCTCTATTGTTCTGGCTGAGTACCTTTTCATACTCTCTCATTGTCCCTCTGTTCATTATGCAATACAGGTCTGGGCTGATCTTGGCTTTGGACCTGTGGTAACCTTGGTCTCTTTGCATTCCATCAGACCTTGCTTGCAGAAGTTGTATTTAATTTAGAGTGTCCAATTTTATGGTAGACCTAATTGCTTAGGTCATTGGCCGCTTGGTCACACCTGTTTACCTTGCTTTTACTGCTGTGTTATATCAATGTAAAAATAGTTCCAAACTCAAAACTGTAAACTCCTCAAAAGAGCAGTTCAGTTACAGCTTGCGTGTTTGGACCCAAATTTGATTTCCATGATTTTTGTATCACAAGATGTAACTTTTGAGAAAGCAGAATATCATAAAAGGGTTCAACAAACAAATAGTCCTTGAGGAATAGATTACCTGAGTCATGCATAGCTGGAAGTGTTTCAGTAATATTACAAGTCAATCGGTACATCTGCAGTCATGAGGGGGAAACTATGCAGTGTTCCAAATTCACATGCTGTCCAAGTGACTCATTGGTGTAAGTATACACATGGAACAAGTCACAGTGTAACAACTATAATCTACAACCCACTCTAAAAGATGAAAGACTCAACAGATATCTAGGTTTGTTCAATATATTGTTTCAGTTGCATGATACTGAGATCTTTTTGCTATAAATTCTGTGTTTTATGATCCGGTTCCACAGCTACCTGATGAAGGAGCAGTACTCCGAAAGCTACTACTTCCAAATAACCTGGTGTTGTGATTTTTAACTTTGTCCACCCCATCCAACACTGGCACCTCCAGATCATTATCAGAAACGGAAAGAAAGGTGATTTTTATCACCTGCCCCTTCACCTCCTCCCTACGCACTAAGAGCCTAAACATTCTTTCCAGCTGAAGCAGCATTCACCTAAATCACCTCCAATCTTGTGTATTGGATTCGCTGCACCGAATGTGGCCGATTCTACATTGAAGGAACAAAATGCAGACTCGATGACCGTTTTGCAGAACACCTCCAGTCTGTGCACGTGTGACCCCAACCTTCCTGGTCATTTTAACACTGTGTCCTGCTCACGTGCCCACATGTCTGAACTCGGCGTGCTGTAGTGTTCTAGTGAATCACACCGCAAACTGGTGGAACAACATCCCATCTTCAGACTAGGCACTTCACAGCCTTCTGGACTTCAACACCTTCAAATTGTGAACCATTTCTTCCCTTCCTTTTAGCTTGTCCTCTCTATGCTCCCCCTATTCAGGGGAACTGTCTATCCTTTCAAGTCTGGCAGTTAGATACACCATCGTTCAGATTGTGAGGATGGCAGAACAATCAACATCTTTTTTCCACCAGTGCCCTACACCCAATATCTGCCCTGCCCCAAACTATTAGCATAAATGCTGTCCCCTCCACACTTCACTTTGGCTCTGGTGAAGAGTCATCTAGACACAAAACATTAGCTTGCTCTCTCTCTATTGATCCTGTCTGACCTGGTGTGATCTCTAGTATTTTATGTTTTCAGTACAGATTCCAACATCTACAGTAATTTGCTCCTGATTTTTATTAACACTGAGGATGCAATGCAACATATTATCTGGGATGTTCAAATTTCTTAGCTATTTTAATCAAATATTTATGCAGCAGTATTCCCATTGGACAATTTAAGTTGAAACAAGAATTTCCTGGCTGTACTTGAATAAATTATTTACAAATGTATTTGTTGTGTTTAAATTTAATTCATGCTTTGGGATAAATGTTAAATGGAGCCACCTATTTTCCAAAAGGGAGCTGTACAGAAGCAAACTGCAGATTAAGCTAGGACAACAAATTCAATTACCCAAAATGCCCTATCATTGAGCAGAGGAAAATTTGATTTATCCTTGATTGTTGAGCTTGTGATCTGTCATGCTGTCATTTAACACATTTCCCTGCTTGACCTCCCATAATTTTTCTGACAAGAAATATAAGATATGCAAAATAAGATAAATTATGCTACAGCTTGAGTAGAGATTAGAGTGGTGCTGGAAAAGCATAGCAGGTCAGGCAGCATCCGAGGAGCAGGAAAATCAACGTTTCCAGCAAAAGTCCTTTATCAGGAATCATTTGTTTCAGACAAAAGCCCTTCTTCATTATTCCTGATGAAGGGCTTTTGCCCAAAATTTGATTTTCCTGCTCCTCAGATGCTGCCTGACCTGCTGTGCTTTTCCAGCACTATTCTAATCTTGACTCTAATCTCCAGCATCTACAGTACCCACTTTCGCCTACAGCTTGAGTTAAGCCATTTGCCTTTCAAATTTGCTCTGCCATTTCATAGTCATCAATAAACATACAGGAGAAAGTGAGGACTGCAGATGCTGGAGATCAGAGTCGAAAAATGTGGTGCTGGAAAAGCACAGCAGGTCAGGCAGCATCCGAGGAGCTGGAGAATCAACGTTTTGGGCATGAGCTCTTCATCAGGAATGAGGGGATGGCCCAAAGGGGCTGAGAGATAAATCGGGGGTGTAGGGCTGGGGGGAAGGTAGCTGGGAATGTGATAGTTGGGATGAAGATGATGGTGGTGAATGGTCGGAGAGGAGGGTGGAGCGGATAGGTAGGAAGGAAGACGGATGGGTGAGACAGTTCAAGAGGGCAGTGCCGAGTTGGAAGGTTGGATCTGGCACAATGTGGGGGGAAAGGAAATGAGGAAACTGGGGAAGTCAGCATTGATCCTGTGTGGTTGGAGTGTTCCAAGGCAGAAGATGAGGCCTTCTTCCTCCAGATGTCAGATGGCTAGAGTTTGGCTTTGGAGGAGGTGGAGTGGAAGGGGGAGTCAAACTGTACGGCCACAGGGCAGTGGGATCATTTAGTGAATGTGTCCCAGAGATGTTTTCTGAAACGTTCCACAAATTGGCATCCTGTCTCCCCCAATGTAAAGGAGACCACATCGAGAGAAACGGACACAGTAGATGATGTGAGAGCAAGTTGCCCGTAGTGTTAGGTAAGGGGTATGGGTGGGTTGCGCTTCGGCGGGGCGGTGTGGACTTGTTGGGCCGAAGGGCCTGTTTCCACACTGTAAGTAATCTAACCTAATCTAATCTAATCTAATCAAGTTAAGTCAAATTTCTGTCGGATGTGGAAGAATCTTTTGGGGCCTTGGACAGAGGAGAAGGTGCAGGTTTTGCACTTCTCACAGTGGCAGGAGAAGGTGCTGGGAGTGGAGAGTGGGTTGGTGGGGTTCATGGACTTAACTAGGGAGTCGCAGAGGATATGGTCTCTGCAGAATGCAGGGAAAATATATATCTGGTGGGGAGGTCTGTTTGTAGGTGGAGGAAATGGTGGAGGATGTTGCGTTGTATCCAGAGGTTGGTGGGATGGAAGGTGAGGACAAGGGGGGTTCTTGTTGTGATTGAAGGGTTGGGGTTCAAAGGCAGAGGTGTGTGAAGCAGAGATGAGCTGGAGGGCATTGCGATTGGAGTGGTGGGGTACACCTTCCACCCTGACTTCCATTTCACCTGGTAAAAACAATGACTGCAGATGCTGGAAACCAGATTCTGGATCAGTGGTGCTGGAAGAGCACAGCAATTCTTCCATTTCACCTGGACCATCTCGGACACCTCCCTCCCTTTCCCTGACCTCTCTATCTCCATTTCCAGCAACTAACTCAACATGGACATCTACTTCAAACCCACCGACTCCCACAACTACCTGGATGACACCACCTCCCATCCTGCCGCCTGTAAAAATGCTGTCCCTTATTCCCAATTCCACCACAGAAAATCCCGGATGGCCTCCTACTTCCAAGACCACAACTTACCCTCCCACGTGGTTGACATGCCCTCCAGCGTACCTCCTCCACTTCCCGCACCTACGCCCTTGAACCCCACCTCTTCCAATGCAACAAGGATAGAATCCACCTGTCCTCATCGTCCATCCCACCAACCTCCAAATATAACACATCATCCTCCGCCATTTCTGCCACCTACAAACAAACCCCACTACCAGGGATATCTTTCTCTCCCCAGTCTTATCTACATTCTGCAGAGGCCATTCTCTCTGTGACTCCCTTGTTAGGTCCATGCCCCCGCCCAACCCACCTTCCCCTCCCAGCACCTTCCCTGCCACAGCAAAATGTGCAAAACCTGTGCCCACACCTCCTCCCTCACCTCTGTCCAAGGCCCCAAAGGATCCTTCCACATCTGAAAGAGATTTACCTGTACTTCTGCACAATCATCTACTGTGTCCGTTGCTCTCGATTTGGTCTCTTCTACATTGGGGAGGCAGGATGCCAATTTGTGGAATGTTTTAGAGAACATCTCCAGGACACATGCACTAAACAACCCCACCTCCCTGTGGCTGTACACTTTAACTTCCCCTCCAATTCTGCCAAAGTCATGCAAGTCCTGGGTCTCCTCCACTGCCAAACTCTAGCCACCCCATGCCTGGAAGAAGAATGCCTCATCTTCTGCCTTGGAACTCCCCAACCACATGGGATCGATGTTGCACCCCCCCCTCTCCAACCTATTAACACCACTCCCCACCTTCATCTAACTATCGCATGTCCAGCTACCTTCCCCACTCCGCCAGCCCCCTCTCATTTATCTCTCAGCCCCCTTGGGCTTCCCCCTCGTTCCTGATGAAGAGCTCCTGCTCGAAACATCGACTCTCCTGCTCCTCGGATGCTGCCTAACCGGCTGTGCTTTGCAGCACCACGCTTTTCAACACCATTCAACAGACAGTTTAAGACTGGCACTAAACATTTCATTGACTCAAGTTATGGGAGCTGTGTTTTTAAGAACAATGCATCCAGATACAGGAGATGGGTCTGAGAGTAGAGAGATCAACATAGCTTTTCGGGAATTTAGCAGTAAACACTGGACATTACATTTATTTTGGATGGGAGGGAAACAGCGAGTCCCGGTGTGGTAATTTCCTCATTCTTGCCTAACTAACCCTGCAGCTCAAGAGATTGGTTGGGATCAAGAAGATGCATGTTTTTTAAAAATAATTTTTCAATTATTTTTTAAGGGAATTGTTCAGGAATATAATTGGAAAAATAGAGTGCTGACTTCTGATCCCCAAACATCAATTTGTTGTTCTTAAAATGCCATCAGTGCAAAAGCTAAGGCCGAAGCGTTGGTATGAGTATTCACCCAGAAGTGGAAGTGAAAGATTTCTAAGTTACTTATTGTCACATATCTCAAAAGATACAATGAAAAGTATTTTGTTGACACAATCCAGTGCCATTTTGAGTTACAAAAAGAATAAAAAGAAATTACTTAGAATTCACCTTGTGTACAAGGGGCCTTCAAACACAGCTCTGCAAGGTGTCCCGTACCTCACTGAGTCCCCGCTCCAGACACCGATTCACTCCATGTGATTTCAAGAAATGGCTGCAGGCACAGGATACTGCAGGTAATGTTCCATCTGCAACATGTGAAGATTTTCATTGTTGCAAATCAGAAAAGACATACAGACCTTTGCATGTATTCTATGGAGGGAATTAACTGGTTTAATTGCCTTGGGAAAAAATTGTTAATTTCAGCTCAGGCTGTCTCTTGTATAGTCCACATGGGTTGGCCAACTCTCTCAAAACCAATGTGATCAGGTGATATTTGGGACCATTTTATATCTGCTTTTGATCCTTCTGAAAAACCATTTCATTCCATGCAAGTCATAGATACAAAATTGGATGATGGAATTCAAAACACAATTGTCCACATTTTATAACACTGTGACAACTGAAGTTAAAGTATTTAAAATAACAACAGGCATTAAAATTGAAGCAGGAATCTCATACTGGCAAAGTAATTATTTGCTTTGAAGCAGTAGAGCACCAGAAATCAAAGTCATTGCACCACCAGAACTATTTTTTTTAAAACACTAAAATGTGTGGCAACACTGTTTTTGGGAACAAGTACCAACCAGAACATGAGTTGTGTTCTCGGATAAATCTAACATCTAGGGTTTCCATTTCTTATGTACGTATTTATTAATAAAGTAATTCCTTATGTTTCACAATGATGTTAACTACTCTAACAAACATGTTATGGGCTTTCTCCCTAATTTGCGAACAAAATAAAAATTCCTCTGTCACAACAAATTGAAGAAATTTCAGGACGTTTGTATGGGCATGGCACTCATCCACAAATGGAGCAAAGGTTTGCAACACATCAACACCTAATTAATATGGGAGTCCTTGCATCATTTTTGTAACAATTAACAAAAGGCATCTTCACTGCAGGCCAGGGTTATCGGCTGTCTAAGATTGTCCTAGAATGTCCAGGGATTAATAAATAATCACCAAAACGTGACCGTGTGAGACGTGGAAAGATAAATCATAAAAAGCTTTAAAAATGCTGTGTCTTTTTTTGTTTTTTTTCAACATTTTCATGTGTCAGTTATAAAATGTTGGAGTCATAAAGGTTGTTTGACTGGTTAGGGGATTGGGGTAAGAAGTATTTTGACTAAACCTCTGGGAAGATATCCAACCAGTGTTGCCAAATCTCCTATCACCCCATTACCGATTCTGTTTCTATCTCCAGAATATTTTGGAAGTGAATTTACAAGAATGCTCGTAGTTTACAGTTAATGAATTCATATAGATGAGATCCTATGCATCTCCAAAAACATTCACATACAGTGGCAGCTGGGCATGTCCCAGAAATTTCTTTAGATGAAAATATTTCTCAATGCTTAAAAGCAATAATTTGGCACTGATACCGATGATACACATACGGATACTGATCAAACACGTTTACAGCTGCAATTTTCACAAATCATCTTCTGACTGAAGTTTGTGTGAGAAATTTTAGATTATTTATTGGAACTGAGTATCTAATAATTTAATTAATGGCCTTAATAACCTTCAGGGAGAAAGTGAGGACTGCAGATGCTGGAGAGTTAAGAGTCGAAAAGTGTGGCACTGAAAAAATACAGCAGGTCAGGCAGCATCCGAGGAGCAGGAGAGTCGAATTTTCAGGATGATGCCGGGGTTTATGCCTAAAACGTTGAATCTCCTGCTCCTCGGATGTTACCTGACCTGCTACACGTTTCGACTTTAACAACCTAACAGTCCCAGTCTCCAAATCAATTAGTTTGGACATGCATCAGTCCTGTCTTTCAGATGTTGTGGATAGTCATGAATCTCTGAAATAAGGACACAGACCAGTTTCTCTCTCCACATGTGCTACCAGACTAGCTGAGCATTTTTGAAAGCATGAAGTTTTGTGATTAGTTCTTAAAAACATTGGGTAAAGAAAAAGGGTCATGTGATCTGTTTGAAGTCTGCCTGAATTAATCTGGGCGGTTTTAAGTAGGACTTAGATTGTTTTACTAAGAAGAAAGCACCAGGAATTTATGCTTGGAGACGATGACAACTGTCCCTGGGTTTGCAATGAGTATAGTGATTCACAAGAAAATGATCCAAATGTTGGGTTGGAAAGAGCTGTAGTATGAACTATGTATTTTGTATTGGAAGTAAATGGAGTTTAGGTCAAGAATAGCTAAGTTTTATTTTTACGTGGACACAAAATGTGTTTCACCTTGTTATGGGAAGAGGGCAGAGGAAGTAATTATTTTTGCAATCAGGTTATCGGCTTCTCTACAAATCAGTAAGTGTCACAGACTGACAGCAGAAGTTCAGTTTGTCCAGCAGGGTGAAAAGGCTATTTGACTTTGCAAACTACAACAGTTGGATGTGGGGTGGATACAGTTTCATAGAACATAGAACATAGAAGAATACAGTGCAGTACAGGCCCTTCGGCCCTCGATGTTGCGCCGATCCAAGCCCACCTAAGGTTTGTGAGGCACGACTTGCCCTTCACAAAACCATGCTGACTATCCTTGATCACATTATTCCTATCTAGATGTGCATAAATCCTATCCCTTACAATTCTCTCTAAGACTTTGCCCACAACAGAAGTGAGACTCACCGGCCTATAGTTACTAGGGCTATCCCTACTCCCCTTTTTGAACAAGGGAACCACATTTGCTATCCTCCAGTCTTCTGGGACTACTCCTGTAGACAAAGAGGACATACAAATCAAGGCCAATGGCTCTGCAATCTCCTCCCTTGCTTCCCAGAGAATCCTAGGATAAATGCCATCAGGCCCAGGGGACTTATCTATTTTCAACTTTTCCAGGATTTCCAATACCTCTTCTCTACATACCTCAAAGCCATCCATTCTACTTATTTGTGATTCAGTATTCACATCGACGACAATGCCCTGTTCCTGAGTAAATACTGAAGTAAAGTATTCATTCAGTGTCTCCCCAATCTCTTCCGCCTCCACACGCAACTTCCCCCTACTATCCTTGACTGGACCTATTCCTACCCTAGTCATTCTTTTATTCCTAACATACCTATAGAAAGCCTTAGGGTTTTCCCTAATCCTATCTACTAAGGACCTTTCATGTCCCCTCCTTGCTGCTTTTAGCTCTCTCTTCAGGTCCTTCCTGGCTACCCTATAACTCTCAATCGCCCCAATTGAACCTTCATGTCTCATCTTGAGATAGGCCGCCCTCTTCCATTTAATAAGGGATTCCAATTCCTTATTAAACCACGGCTCCCTCGCACGACCCTTTCCTACCTGCCTGACCGGTACATAATTATCAAGGACACTCAATAGTTGCCCCTTGAACAAGTTCCACATATCATTTACACTCTTGCCTTGGAGTCTACTTTTCCAAGCCACACATCCTAAGTCATGCCTCACCGCATCATAATTTCCCTGACCCCAGGTTTAACTCTTGCCCTGTAGTACACACTTATCCCTCTCCATCACGTGTGTAAAAATCACCGAATTATGGTCACTATCCCCAAAGTGCTCACCTACCTCTAATTCTAACACCTGGCCTGGTTCGTTACCCAGAACCAAATCCAGTATGGCCTCACCTCTTGTTGGCCTGTCTACATATTGTCAGGAAACTCTCCTGCACACATTGAACAAACACTGGCCCATCTAACGAACTTGAGCTATAGCTTTCCCAATCAATATCAGGAAAGTTAAAGTCCCCCATAACAACCACTCTATTACTTTCACTCTTCTCTTGAATCATCCTCGCAATCGTTTCTTCTACGTTTCTAGGACTATTAGGAGGCCTGTAAAAAATTCCTAACAGGGTGAGCTCACCTTTCCTATTCCTAACCTCAGCCCAAATTACCTCTGATGGCGAGTCTTCATCCATCGTCCTTTCCACAGCTGTAATACTATCTTTGACAAGCAATGCCACACCTCCCCCTCTTTTACCCCCACCTCTGACCCTACTAAAACATTTAAACCCTGGAACCTGCAACAGCCAATCCTGTCCCTGTTCTACCCATGTCTCCGTAATAGCCACAACATCGAAGTCCCAGGTACCAAGGTAGTCAGAGAGAAGCATTTCTCAGTTTTCTTTGGATTCCAGGAGCCTTATTCTAGCATGGGCATATATGAAGAGTCAGCAGAACAGTCTTTATTGCAAATGGTGGACGAAGGAAACTCTGAAAACTGGAGAAAGCTCCATGAAGACAGTCACTCAGAATTACCAATTGGTGAAATAGGATTACACAAACGCTTTGGATGGTGGGAGCTTAGAACAATATGTCCAGAATTTTCTGTTGTTCTCAAATTTTTCCAGCAGTTGCCTTGTATCATCAAAATCTTTAACCTCTGTTGAAAAAAATAATTTTGAATATAATTTGCAACAAAATTGACATGAGTTGAACTGCAGCTAGTTTAAAATAAACTTACCAATTGTAGCCCTGAAAAATAGTGAATTAAAACACAGTGTTCAAAATTATGAGGGCTCTGACAGAGGAAATGGGAATTGTATTCATGAGCAGGAGAGTCAGTAACCAGAGGACACAGGTTTTTGGTCGTTGATAAAAGAACCAAAGGGAAGAGATTTATTTTACACAACAGTTTGTTATGAGTTGGAGTGCACTGCTTGATGGTTGTTGGAAGCAGATTCAATATTAAATTCAAATGTGAATTGGACAAATACTTAACAGGGAAAAATTGCAGAGCTGTGGAGAAAGTGCAGAGGGGTAGAACTAATGAGATAGTGTTTTCAAACAGACAGTATAGGCTACATGGCTTCCTTTTGTGCTATGCACAAAGAAACTTGATTGGTTCAGTGGGAATTCTGTTGCCACTGAGTCAGAATGGTATGGATTCCAATGGAAACTGAGTTAGTATAATTTATCTGTAAAATTCAGGATAGTGTTGAGGAAGTGCTGACTTAGATTCTGACTTCTGAATGATATCAGGAACTATTCAGACTATTGTCTGAAATAAACTTAGAATTCTTTTCTGAATAACCAGATGAATGTCAATATTAACTGGCAAAGCGAATGTATTATGTTAAGCTTGCTACTGAAAGATCAAATGTCAATGACATCAAATTGAAATGCAACTATATCCCAATTATACTGATTACAAAGGGTAGGATTACTGTAGTTAATAATTTACTTGATTATATTACAATATGTCAAATAAGAATGACTTTACTAAAAAGATACTTTAATGGATCATTGGAATTTTTTGGTATTTGTTAAAGGGAACTTGTTATAAAGCAGGAAAGACTTTTAAGCTGCTGTGCTAACTTGTTACAAAACCTTGACGCAGAGTTTTTCTTGTTGTGCTTTGAAATTATTTCCTCAGCACAAACTGTTATATCTAGGTATGTATGAACTCCTGAAAATCAATTTGGTTAGTTGAGACACAAACTGAAGTAGTGCTGGGCGGGGAAAGAGGGATATGGAGAGACAGCAATACAATGAATTGGGGGATTAGTGAGAGTCTTCTGGGGGAGTAGTGAGGGCATTTGAGAAGTTTCTAAAGATGTTCGTGAACACAGGTTTATATTGAGGAAGAGATTAGAGAGGGAAGAAGAAGGCAATAAACTGTGAGGAGAAGGAGCGTGTTGAGTTGAGATGGAGGTTCAAGTTACTGAGGGTGAGAAGTTGTTCAGTGGAGAGACTGAGTTTTTCCAGTATTTTCTGCTTTTTTTTAACGAAAACAAATGTTTGAGCTAAGATAGCAAATAATGGTAATCTAAAGCATATTGAAGAGATGAATTTTAAAAGGAGAGAAGTGGAGAAGTAGATGCTTTTGGGGAGGCAATTCAAGTATGGAGGATCCAGGCTGCATGTTTGGCCATTAATGATAAAGTAAGGGGAGATAGAATCACATCAGGCCAATTGGAGAATAGGACATTTGGTGTTTCCGGTGCAGGATTAATTAGGCTGCAGAGATAATGTAAATGAAAATATGATTTGAAAAGAAAGGAGAAACTTGCATTTGTATACTGCATTTCAGAACATCTTAAAACATTCTGTAAGTACTGAAGTATTTTGAATTGTGTAATGTTGAAAACGGGCAACGAATTTATGCACAGCAAATTCAAACAGGCAAAAACCAGACAATCTGTTTTTGTGATGTACATGGAACGATAATTCTTGGCTAGAATAATATGGCTTACTTTTCTTTGAAAGTGTGCCATAGGATCTTTTATCTTAAACAGAGAAGACCTAGACTTAATTTCTCATTTGAAAGACTGCACCTCAAACAGTGCAGCACTCCCCAACACCATGTTGGCATGTTTGCTGAAAACTATGAAACAAAATTATGATCCACAACCTTCTGATTCAGCAGTGAAGCTGAGCCACAATTTAGGAATTGAATGTCAAATTTGGCATGTTGGATGAGAACCAATGTTGGAGACCCCCATTAACTCCAGGGTCATGGATTGGATCCACCTTGCTGATTTTGGGTTTCTCCAGAGTACATACTGTCCAGCAGAAAGCCAGGCCTGACACCAGGATTACTTCTAAATTTGGAACAAGTCAACAACAAAAGCCACATGCTGTGGTGTTAACATTTCACAGCATACAGAAAAACCCATACTTCTAGGTCTGTCATGTGCCAAATGCTATCCCCTCCCCCAAGCAAAAGTCAGAATGTTAACCCTCCCTCCCTCAAAAGGGCTTAATTTGTCTTATAATTGTGTACTCCACAACCACCTGATGAAGGAGTAGTGCTTCCAATGTGTACTCCACAACCACCTGATGAAGGAGTAGTGCTTCCAATTAAACCTGTTGGACTATAACCTAGTGTTGTGTTTTTTTTAATAACTTTGTACACCCCAGTCCAACACTGGCATCTCCAAATAATACTGGAAAGGATAACTCTGCTGTCTTTGCTGGCAGTCAACACCAATTGACCTTGTGAATTGATTATATCGGACACTCTATTCCAAGTGGTAATGTTCTTCCAAGAAGAGTCCAACCAAGATCACAAGTTTGCCTGCTCAGGTGGGTGGTGGAGAAAGGGATCCTGTGATGGTTCTTGCCTTTTTCCTGGGGTCATTCTTCATTTGCTGCTGCTTGGGATATCTGGTTGGCACCAGTTAAACTTGCAAAGCAGAGAAGATACAGAGTTTCCTACCTCAATACATAGAAGATGCCAGCCCTCCTTTTGGGAGTAAATAGACTGCCTGCTGCTTGACCCATGGCTGCCCACCCATTATCTTGTTTGACTAAAACTTAAAAGTTGATGGGTAGGAACCAACTTCCCAACATGCTTGTGCTTTTTTTTACCCATTTAATTTTCTCGACCTGTGATTGATTCAACCTGCTTACCAATATTGAAATTTCCCTACTATTCCTTGGTTTTGAATGACTCTTATATGATTTCTGTCATATGAAACTCAAAAATTGGCATTAATCAATTAAGTACAAAATAGCCAATGTTGCTTATCATGGGTAGGCATTTGCGATTTTTGAAAAGATTTGCAGCTCAGATTGAGGTTTAGGTTATAGGTTTGATCACAGGAAGCTTTGTTTTCAGACATTTAGTCACCATACTAGGTGGCATCATCAGTGAGCCTCCGGTGAAGGGCTGGTGTTATGTCCCACTTTCTACTTATGTGTCTTGGTTTTTTAAGGTGGGTGATATAATTTCCAGTTCTTTTTTCTCTCCAAGGATGGTAGATGGGGCCCAAATCGATGAGTTTATTGATGGGGTTCCGGGTTAGAATGCCAGGCCTCTAGGAATTCTCATGCGTGTCTCTGTTTAGCTTGTCCTACGGTGGATGTGTTTCCCAGTCAAAGTGGTGTCTTTCCTTGTCTGTATATCAAGGATACTAGTAATAGTGGTTCAAGTCTTTTGGTGGCTAATTGGTGTTCATGTATCCTGGTGGCTAGTTTCCTGTTTGTCTGATGTAGTGTTTGTTATAGTCCTAGCATGGTGTTTTGTAAATGACATTCGTTTTGCTGGTTTTTTGTATTGAGTCCTTTAGGTTCATTAGCAGCTGTTTAAGTGTGTTGGTAGGTTTGTGGGCTACCATGATGCCAAGGGGTCTGAGTAGTTTGGAAATCATTTGAGATGTCTTTGATGTAAGGTAATGTGGCAAGTGTTTCTGGTCATGCTGTGTCTGCTTGTTTGGGTTTGTTGTTGAGAAATTGGCAGATTGTCTTTATTGGATACCTATTCTTCCTGAATATGCTGTATAGGTATTTTTCTTCAACTGCTCATAGTTCCTGTTTCTACAGTGTATTGTGAGTCACTTAGGTGCCATGGCTTAGTTGGTTAAAGCGCCTGTCTAGTAAACAGGAGATCCTGAGTTCGAATCTCAGTGGTGCCTTCATCTTTGAATTTCAAATGGAGTTTATTTCAGATAAAAGGTCCAATGGAGTATTGCTGAACAAAGAGACCTTGGAGTGCAGGTTCATAGCTCCTTTGAAATTGGAGTCACAGGTAGATAGGATTGTGAAGAAGGCATTTGGTATGTTTCCCTTTATTGGTTTGAGTATAGGAGTTGGGAGGTCATGTTGCAGCTGTACAGGACATTGGTTAGGCCACTGTTGGAATATTGCGTGCAATTCTGGTCTCCTTCTGATCAGAAAGATGTTGTGAAATTTGAAAGGGTTCAGAAAAGATTTACAAGGATGTTGGAGGATTTGAGCTATAGGGAGAGGCTGAACAGGCTTGGGCTGTTTTCCCTGGAGTGTTGGAGGCTGAGGGGTGACCTTGTAGAGGTCTACAAAATTATGAGGGGCATGGATAGGATAAATAGACAAAGTCTTTTCCCTGGGATGGAGGAGTCCAGAACTAGAGGGCATAGATTTAGGGTGAGAGGGGAAAGATATAAAAGAGACCTAAGGGGCAACTTCTTCACTCAGAGGGTGATATGTGTATGGAATGAGCTGCCAGAAGAAGTGGTGGAGGCTAGTGCAATTGCAACATTTAAAAGGCATTTGGATGGGTATATGAATAGGAAGGGTTTGGAGGGCTATTGGCCGGTGGAACTAGATTGGGTTGGGATATCTGGTAGGCATGGATGGGTTGGACTGAAGGGTTTGTTTCCATCCTGTACATCTCTATGACTCTGTGAAATAATGTCCTGATACAGCTCCATTTGTGGGTGTTGGGATGATTGTCTCTGCAATTAAGTACTTGGTCTGTGTGTGTTGTTTTTCTGTAGATGCTGTTTTGAAGTTCTCTAACTGTTTGTTCTGCTGTGACATCTAGGAATTGGAGTCTCTTGTAATTTTCCTCCTCTTTTGTGAATTTTACGCCAGTAAGGTTATTCTTGATGATGGCGTAGATTTCCTCTAATTTGTTACGTTTTGTAATCACAAAGGTGTCATCCATGTAGCGGACCCAAAATTTGGGTTGGAGCTTGGGAAAGGCTGATCGTTCAAGTTTTTGTATTACTGCTTTTGCTAAGAAGCCTGATATTAGTGATCCCATGGGTGTTTCATTGATTTTGTTTGTAGGTCTTGTCATTGAAGGTGGCAGCCATGGGTCAAGCAGCAGGTAGTCAATTTATGCCCAAAGGGAGGGCTGGCATCTTGTATGTATCGAGGGTAGGAAGCTCTATATCCTCTCTGCTTTGCAAGTTTAGAGACGAGGAAGGACACCACTTTGACTGGAACAACACATCCATCATAGGACAAGCTAAACAGAGACACACACAAGAGGTCTGGCATTCTAACCAGAACTCCATCAATAAATACATCAATTTGGACCCCATCTACCATCCTTTGAGAAAGAGAACCAGAAATGATATCACACAGCTTAAGAAACCAAGATACATAAATAGAAAGCAGGACATATCATCAGTGAGCCTTCAGTGAAGCGCTGGTGTTGTTACCGAGTATGTTGACAAAACATCTGAAAACAAACCTTCCAGCTCAGCGAGCAAACTTACAACCTGATAGATAGGGATGCTAAGCACCTGCATTTAATTCTGGGCAAGCTATATGAGGCAAAGACTTAGATAATTTGGGGTTTATACAGTGTCAAGGTAGGAGACCATCAAAGATTTTGAAATGACAAGTGTGAGCGTAAGATTCAATTTCTGAAGGAAACTAAATAATTAAGTATGATATAAGAATTTTTTTCAACCAAAATGCAAGGTTGTCACTTCCTAATAATATGGATCACAGGAGAAAGTAACTTGCCATTTGTAATATAGTTTAAAAAGTTCAGAGAAATTATCTTCACTGGAGTTGGGAATAATGAGGGGAAGGAATCTCATAGAGACCTATAAAATTCTAACAGGATTAGAAAGGATAAACTTGGGAAGGATGTACTGATAAGGATGAGGAGAACCAGGATTCACCACCAAAGGAACAAATTACTGGGATCTATACTGAAAACAATAGTGATCACAGCAGGTTAGATAGCGTCTATGGAGAGAGAGCAAGCAAACATTTCAAGCCCAGATGACTTTTTATGGGAGTCATGTGAAGATGAAGGGTCATCTAGTCTCAACATTAGCTTGCTCTCAGATCTCCATGGATGCTGCTTGACCCACTGTGATCTCCAGCCTTTGTTGTTTTCTTCATAGCCTAAGGATATGGCTTGGGCCATTTAGAATTGAGAAGTTTATTTACCCAGAGTGGCGAGCCTGTGGAATTCTCTGCTCCAGTAAGCGGTTATGGCTAAAATATCAAATATCGCCGAGAAGGATTTCGATGCAGTTTTTCGGACTAAAAGATATGAGGAAAAAGTGGGAACATGGTTTTGGGATGGATCATCATATAATGATGAGCATATTAATTGGCAGTGCAAGCTCAAAGGGCTGAACGATCTATTCCTACTCCTATTTTCTGTTAAATGTTAAATGTTAAATGTAGCTGTTTTGTTTTTGGGCGCTTCAATGCAACTAGATGACATTTAATATTTACGATATGCAGAACATTCCACGTCAGACATAACCATTCGAGGGCAAAGCATTTCGTATTGAAAATTATAGGAGGTGTAATCGAATTAAACTTTTCTTGAAATGACACGTTCCACAATGTGTGCAGGGCTGGGGCATCTTCGGGTGTGGGGTTTGACTTCATTGACATTGAGAGCGAGAGCCTGAGTCCGGCTTCTCTTCTCCAGCCTGCCCCACCTGGCAGTCAGGCAGCATTGCAGGAGGCAGAGGGGCGGGTCAGTTCACAATTGACAGGCCGTCTGCCCAGTCAGAGCCGGACTTTGCAGGCCGTAACCATGGTGATGTGTCGGTTGTCCAATGGGAGGCGGATGGGCCTGGGGCAGTGGGGAGGTTGACGGAGTCCGAGTGAGGGTGGCGGCGGTGAGGAAACGTCAGTGTGCTCGCTCCGATGGTGTCGTGGATCATCTCCAGGACTGTGGTGTAAGTGGAAGCGGCGACAGTTCTGGGGCTGAGTTTCGGTCCGGGGGTCGCGGTATCAACTCCTTCCCAAAGCGGCGTTGGTTAGCTTCGGCCTCCGCTGTACAGCCAGGCCGCTTGAGTAAGGCCCCTGTGTCCGGTCAGCGCATCAGTCGGCGGCGGCCTGACCCTGAGGCAGCCTCGCTGTGTGGATCATTCCTCCAGGAAGATGCTCACTAACACACTGCGGGGGGTGGAGGGGGGGTTTCGGTCTCTCCCAGTCCCAGTAACCGGCCACTAAAGGACCGACGGCTCCAACTTGTCAAGAAGCCCGTCCTAACCCAGCCAGCGAAATGCCAAACTCCTGCGCAACACCTCCATTCAAAATGGCTTTGTGTGTTTCTTTTTGTCGGAGGTTAGTGAATTGTGTTTTTGTTTTGGCATCATGCCATGGGGATATGGAGCTTTTCTTTTACACAAACAAGAAAGCCCAAAAGCGATGGAGACCAGTGATAATTTTCAGTTACTGGCGCTTCGAATAATGTTCTTAAGTTGATAGTATATCAAAATAAACTGAGGAAGTCGGCCGCAGTCTTTGGATTGTTTATAGAATCTACTGGCGAACTACGAGATGCCAATTTATTTCTTACCTGCCTTTTTTTTAGTAGAGTGTTGGATAAGCTTGATGCTGACTTTGGCTGTATTATTTGGCACTGGCAACAAATGTAATAACTCTTCTGAGGTGGTATCCTTTCGTATAGATGTAGCTGGTACACTAATTTCTAACATTCGTGTATCTTCACTTGAGTTGTGCTTATATCCATTAAAATTTCCCTGAGTTGATTTATCTATCATAGATAGGAATTCCTTTATTTTTCGTTGTGGAGTTATCCCGCGTGATTGTTCTAAATAATGTCAGGAGAAAGTGAGGACTGCAGATGCTGGAGATCAGAGCTGAAAATTGTGTTGCTGGAAAAGCGCAGCAGGTCAGGCAGCATCCAAGGAGCAGGAGAATCGATGTTTTGGGCATAAGCCCTTCAGGAATGAGGAAGGGCTTATGCCCGAAACGTCGATTCTCCTGCTCCTTGGATGCTGCCTGACCTGCTGCGCTTTTCCAGAAACAGAATTTTCAGCTCTAAATAATGTCAGCACAAGCAGTCGGTATTAAAAATGTATTTATGAAACTTGAATGCAGCAAAACGTCCCAAAGTGCTTACGAGGCATAATGAATTGTATGGAGTTAAAAATCGAGATAATTAGGAATGTTGACTAAAACTGTGTTGGGAATATTCAAAGATCTTGGATGGAATTTTGAATGATAGGTCTTGGTGATTGATAGCACTGCTGACAGGAACAGTTGAAGGGAGATGGGAGTCAGATGAATGTAGAGTTCTGTAAGAGGGTTTTGGGAGATTATGAAGATAAAATAGTGTGAGATTGAATATATTTAAATTAGCATGTTGGGTAAGGTTGTCAATGGATGCTATTGAACATTGGGATCTGGGTGAACTGGACTTGAATCTGTGACAGGAATAGTTAAGGGGAGGTGATTGACTTGTGGTAATGTCATTAGACTATTAATCCAAAAATCTTTGAGGAGAAAGTGAGGTCTGCAGATGCTGGAGATCTGAAGAAGGGCTTATGCCCGAAACGTCGATTCTCCTGTTCCCTGGATGCTGCCTGACCTGCTGCGCTTTTCCAGCAACACATTTTCAGCTATTAATCCAGAAACTCAGGTAATGTTTTGAGGACTTGGGTTCGAATCCTACCATGATGGAATTTTTATTCAATTAAATAAAAATCTGGAATTAAGAAACTACTGAAGAAGCCATCCTTTCAGAATTTGCAAGGGTCACAAAAACCGTTCTGTCTCACTTTAGAGAAGGAAATCTACCAACCTCACCTGGTCTGGCCTAAACATGACTCTAGACACCAATATAGTTGATTCTGAAGTGGCCATCATCATTATCTCTGGATATGCCCTATCCCACTGGCAGGACAGATTTAGCAGAGGTGTCAGCATAGTGGTATACAATTGGGAAGGATTGCCCTAATTATCTGGAATGTTTTCTCTGGACCCCATGAAGTGTCTCAACTTCAAACATGGGCAAGGAAACCTCCTGCTGATTACAACATACTGTCCTCCCCTGGCTGATGAATCCCTCCATGTTGAACAATACTTGGAGGAAGCACGGAGAGTGGCAAGGGTGCAAAAGATACTCTGGGTGTCGCTCAGTAGCAGCAGAACTGATGGAGCTGGTCAGGTCCTAGATACTTGACTGGGTCTGTAGTATATGGTGAGGGAACCAACAAGAGGGAAAAGCATACCTGTCTTTTCCAGTCTACCAGCTGCGGATGCATCTGTCCATGACAATATCGGTAAGAGTGACCGCCGCAAAGTCCTTGTGGAAACAAGTCTCGCCCTCACATTGTGAATACCCTCCATCATGTTGAGTGGCACTATCACAGTGCTAAATAAGACAGACTTTGAACAGATTGAGCGAACCTGCACATCTATCAGGCAATGTGGTCCATCAACAGCACAATTGTACTCCAGCACAATCTGTAACCTGATATGCAACCCTATTAACCATCACCATTGAACCAGGATTGATCACCTGACTCAAAGGAGAGTGTGGAAGGGCATGCCATGAGCAGCAGTGGACATACTTAAAAACGAGGTATTAACATGGTGAAGTTTGCATACCAAACAATGTGAGCAGCAAGCTTTGGGCAGAGCTAAGCGATCTCACGACAAATCCGAGGTAAGCTCTGTAGTCCTACCGCATCCGATCTTGGATGGTGGTGGAGGATTAAACAATTCACTGGAGGAGGAGGCTCCACAAATATTGCAAACCTCAATAATAGAAGAGCTCAACAAAGATGCAAAAGATAAAGCTGAAGCATTTATAGCAATCGTCAGTCAGAAATGCCAAGTCCCCATCCCCACCACCTCCAGTCGTCCCCAGTATTAAAGGTTGCAGTCTTCAGCCAATTTGATTTTGCTCCACATGGTATCAAGAATGGATGGAGGCACTGGATACTCCAAAGGCAATATCATCCTGACAGTAGTACTGAAGACCTGTGCTCTAGCACTTGCTGTTCCAGTACAGTTTTCAATACTGGTATCTGCCCAACAATGTGGAAAATTGCCCAAATATGTCCTGTCCACAAAAAAAGGACAAATCCAAAGCAGCCATTTACTGCTCCATCAGTCTTCTGTCAATCAATAGTGAAGTCATGGAAGGTGTAATCAGCTTTGGTATCAAGCAGCACCTGCTCAGCAATAACCGACTCAGCGACACTCAGTTCAGATTCCATCAGGGCCACCCAGCTCCTCACCTCATGATAGCCTTGGTTCAAACATGGACCAAGGAGCTGAGAGTGGTGTGGGGTGGGGGTGGGGGTGGTGGCGGCGGTGGTTTTGGGGGGAGAAGAAGAAATGGCCTCTTGAATCGCCTTCTGCACCATGTTGTTGTGGTCAGCTGACATGCACATCTTTGTTGGATTGTGGGAAGAAACCCACGCAGACACAGGGAGCATGTGCAACCTCCAAACAGGCAGTTGCCCAAGACTGGAATTGAAGCTGGGTTCCTGGCGCTGTGAGGCAGCAGTGCTAGTTGGAGATCAATCATCTCAGCTCCAAGACATCTCTGCAGGAATTCCTCAGAAGTGTCGAAGGCCCAATTATGTTAAGTTGCTTCATCAGTGACCTCTCCTCCATCATAAAGGTTGGAAGTGGGTATGTTCATGAATGATTGCATGATCACCATTCGTGACTGCTCAGACCAAGCCATATCCAGGTTTGGTCTGACAAGTAGCAAATACTATTTGTACCACACAAATGCCAGGCAATAAATATCTCCAATAAGACCGTCTAGCCATTACCCATTTTGATTCACTGCAACCCTTATTATCAGCATCCTTCGGGTTACCATTGACCAAAAACTCAACTGGACTCGTTATATCAATGTAGCGGCTAAAAGATAGGTCAGAAACTAGAAATTCTGCAAGTTCACTCACCTGACTTCACAAAACCTGTCCCCCATCTACAAGGCACAAGTCAGCTGTGTGATGGAGTAGTCTCCACTTGTCCAGCAACACTAAGGAAGCTTGGCAAGCATCTCACTTGATTGGCACCACATCCACAAGCTTCTACTCCTTCTTCTACCACCAATGTTCAGTCGTAATAAGGTGTACCATCTAAAAGATGGTCTGCAGAAATTCACCACAGCTCTTTGGACAGCATGTTGCAAACCTACGACCAATTCCATCTCAAAGGACAACGTGAGATATCTGGGAACACCCTGCAAGTTCCCCCCAAGCCATTCACTGTCCTGACTTGGAAACATATCGTCATTCTTCCATTTGCTGGGTTAAAATCCTGGAATTCCATCTCTCAGGGCATTGTGTCAACCAGTAGCATGTGGACTGCAATGGTTCAAAAAAGGCAACTCGTCACCACCTTCTGAAGGGTAGCTTAGGGGCAGGCAATTAAAAATGCTGGTCAACAGAACTGCCCATGTGCCATGAGTGAATTTAAAATATATATATAAGAATGTGAGTATTGAAATTTGGGTAGTAGCAATAGATAGGATAAATTAATCACATTGGTAATGTTACGGCTAGTCTTTGCATTTGCGATGAAAATGATAGTTTAATGCTCAGCTGAATGGAAGGGATGTGATTAGTGACTGGGGAATAGAGAAAGTTTGGACTGTAATCGTCAGAGTAAACTGGTGTGTCCAGTTGCAAGTGGAATTTGCTCAGAAAATGTAATTGCCTATAGTAATTGTGTATGAGGAGTCTAATCTTGATAAGCTTAAAATAATTAACAAAGAACCAGACGACATGAGAGAAAACACTGCCTGAAAGGAAGAAACTTTTTAATAACTCTCGAGGAATTAGACAAATGCCTCGAGAACCTTTCAGTGTTTGAGCGAATAGCAGATTGGTGAGACTAATAGGATCGTCCTTTTAAAATTTCTGGCACAGCCATATTAGGCCAAACGTCCTCCTGTTATTCAATGAAAAGTGCATGATAACTGTCTCAATACTGGGCAATTATAATCTATTCTATAAATTATTCCTTTATTTCTATCTAGTATGAACAAACTGTGGTAACTTTTTTTCTCTTTGTGCCAACATGGTGAATGAGTATATCTTGTCTCTATTCAATTCCCCTTCCCATTTCCACTCTTGACATGTCATCCCAGTCTCCTCCATTGCTGCAATGAATCAAATTGGAGGTACGGCACCTCATCTCCTGCCTGAGTTCTCCAATTTCAAATAACCTTGCCACCCATTCCCCAACTCCCTTTTCAGGCCCATCTCCTCCCTTCCATCCCTCCAACTGACCCTTCTCTCCGGCTACCAACTGGACTCATTCCTCCTCTTGACCATCTAGGTTGTACCTACCACCTGTATTTACCTATCCACTACCTGACCACTCTGACCCTCTTCCCACACCTCCTCTCCTCCCTGAATAGACTGGAGAGAAAACATCTAGAACTCTACAAACTGAAGTGTGGAGTACAATCTTAAACTTAATTACACAGAAGTGATAAAATTTTAGAGTATTTAAAACAGGAGAATGCTTAATCATACCTTTTTAATATACAACTTTTTCAAGGCTTTTGTACGGAGACTAATAGTCTTAATCTTATTTTAGTGATTTCAGGGTGCATTCATTAATGAGCTTATGGGTGAATGTAAAATGATGGATAGAAACCTGAGAATTTTGCATTGCACTGCATGCAGACTCCACTTTCAGGAGCAATGACAATGAACTCTGACTATTCTGTCACCATTATAACACAATCTAGGCTGTTCTAATGATTGTGGGAAGGGGGCCATTTGGCATCTTGTGTTTGTGCTTATGTTGTTCAGGAGCAAGGGGTGAATATTCAGCTGTTGATCTGCAACAAAATGCTGCACGCCATGTATAGTTAGATCTTCTGGTCTTCATAGGGATCATGAGAAGTGTCGTGTTACTTGAGCATAATGTTCCTGAAATGCAGACAGCATATCCTTTGCTTTTAATTGGGAATTTGTTTGTTTGAATTTTACTATTTAATTGAATCCATGGGGAAAATTAAAACAAGCAGTGTGTGAGACAGAACAATAAAACAGTTAAAGGCTGGTGCAGATTGGTCTTAAGAATCCTTCAGAGCTATGTGATGTCCATATTATTTTTAACTCCTGTTATCTGAGTGATTTAGACTATTTGTCAATTTTAAGTATTTTTATTCTGTCTGTCCACATTTGATTTTGTTCACGCTATAATTATACTTGTCAGTGGAGACTGAACTAAAATATAGCGTGGCTAGTTTATGCAGTCTGTTTGTGTTGAAAATGTAGACCAATTAATTTACAGTGGATTCATGAAGATAAGGACTGAGAAGTGTTACTTTAAAATAGGAACAGAATTGTATGTCCACCCTCTTGTCCAGTCACCAGTTGGTCTCTAACACCTGTTTCATTTGCCAATGGTCGTAATTCCCCATTTGAAATCCAATGTTAATGACAGACTAACTTATCATAAGATTTTGTGAAATGCACATCCTGTCTCAGCCTCTCTTATGTTTTGTCCATGTATTTTTGCTGCTGAAAATGTAACAGAATTATGGCTTTACAGTAAATGTAGCAGAGTCATCGCTGTTCCCAGGAGGAGACATTCATTTTGTCCTTCTGTGAAATGAACTTGTGTCCTTCGCTGAACAAGTCAGTAGATGTGGTTTCTTCCAGTGTAATGAAAAGGTGTTTATTCCAAGTAAATCTTTGAGCTGAAGTCTGTGTTTGCTTGTGATTTTTTTTTTTATTTCTTGGGTTTCCATTATGAATGAACATCAATTTGAAGAATAACTCTGAATTTGATCGCAGTTTTTGCAACTTTATATAATTAATTTCAGGCAGATCTGAAATAATAGTTTTATTAAAAATCTCGTAGTTCTTAAGCATTGTTTCAAATTTTCAGTTGAGAGAGTTAAGTTCTGCAATTTCGAGATGTTATAGTTAGATTTTTTTTGCTATGACTACATCTGAGTCTTCCTGATGTGTGTAGTTATGTTCTTTTTTTCTCTCTAGCATTGTTGTTGGTTAAACCTCTTTTCCTCAAAGCAGTTATCATTGAATAATGATGCGTCAGCACTTTCATCTGACTTTGGTTGTAGAATCATTGAGATTTACAGCACGGAAACACCCTTTGGTACAACTTGTCCACCCTGACCAGATATCCTAGATGAATCTCATCCCATTTGCAGTTTTTGGCCTATGTCCCCTCTTAAACTCTTCCTAAACCCATCCACATGCCTTTTGAAATGTTGTAATTGTACATGCTTCCCAGGACCTTAGCATTAAGTCCTACCCTGATTTGCTTTTCCAAAATGCAGCACCTCCCATTTATCTAAATAAACTCGATGGTTGCAGCAGCTTGCTCCTGTCTCGGTGCAGCTGTTATCTGTGGATTTAAAGGAGCTCTTTTTTTTCCTCGGACTCCTATGATGTGGACATTTAAAGTACTTTACCTCAGCATTGCAAAACCCTAACCTTGCTTCCACTCTCCATGTTGCCAAATCTAGATTGTTACCAATGCTTCAAAATCCCATTCAGATTGGCCTCCAGTTTTTGTTTATATAAGTACTTCAGAAAGTTAGTACCATTTTTTCATGCTTTCAAAGTTCCATTTGCAAATGCTTGATGGATTCCATGTCTCAGATTCCCTCACTCCAATGTTAAGTCCACATTTTTCCCCACTATTCTCTGCCCATCTGTCGGTGTCATCAATGCTTGTCTTTCTTTGATCTCAAACCTTGTGAATAATTTGAAGTATTATCTCTTTCAGCTTTTGTCTACTGCATGGCCCAATAAAGTTATGATTTTCTGCTATCATCTGGCCTCTGCCTAAGTTTTCTCAGTGTGCATGGGATCACTGTGTTGCATGCTCAGACCCTATTTCCATTATTTTAGTTTTGTGCTCTGCGGTTTGGTGAAAAAAAGTTTTAAGATATGGAAATTGAAGGGATCATAATACCTATGTACTACATTTGCTTTAGGGAGGAGATATGTAATGGCAAGAATTGTGCAAATATTTTAAGGAAGAAAACATTTGCAGTTCAATGCCAAAGTATTTTGACCCTCTATATGAAGAGACCAAGAAAGGGTGACAGTGACATCTGCAAGCTGACTTTGTTTTCCTTCAGGAACAACTTGTATTGAAGATTAATTTCCTGTGAGCAATGTGTATTTCCCTGCATTATCTTCTGACTTATCTGGCACAATGTTATGGAAACTTCATATTTAATATTTGATTTGAATTAGCAGATCATTCAGCCTCATCATGTTTGAACAAGTTTACAGCCAAGTAGTACTTTATTGCAGTTTTAGTAGTCAAAATTCACTCCGCAGCTGTCAGTTTTAAGCAATTGGTTGTTGTTTAGCATAACTTTGCACTATTCTTGATTGGCATAAGTGAAAGGAAGCTGTGTGGGGCCAGATCAAGTTGATTTTTGTTCATGTAGCAGTTGCTGGTTGCTGATTATAATGAAGATTGAAGGGTCACTTGCAGTGATATGACAAATGCTTGAGTTTACCGATTCTCCTGTAGTGTCGTTAATATTTCAAGTGAATTGAAACAGACGGACTTATGGTAGTTGAACTGGTAATGTAACATTCTTCAAATTCGGGTGGTGACCAGTTTGATTCAGAGTACCCTTGAAAGTTTTTACCAGAGCCACCTGGAACTTAGAGACTTTGTGATTTAAAGGTTTGTTTGTTGTTTCTGATTAAGTTGGCTTTTTTTTTAAGCAGAAGTGTATTGTCTTAGATCCAAGGAAGAGTGTGGTTTGAATTCTGAAATGCAATGATTGGATAGCTATAAGTATGAAGATTGCAGCATGCAATAGATTGAAACTTGGAAATCATCCCCGCAGAAAGCTGTGGGTCCAAGGAAGTTCCAATCGAATTGCTGTGCTAGTCGAAACCAGTATCTGAAAAGTCAGTGAGCCAGTTTAAAATTAGAGCTGTGGAAGCTGGAAATAATCTGAGCTTCCACAGACTTGTTAGAATAAAGAAAGCAGACTATATTCATAAACTTTTTTGATTGACAGGGGCAGCTGAAACCAGAAATTGAACCTGTTTAAACTTAATGCTATTGTGTGAAACATTCCTGGATACTGTTTTACCAATAGTTGGAACATAAGGAAGGAGGTTGGGGCATCTGCTTTCACATTGACACCAATAATTACTTTTGCTAGAAAGAGGTTTTAGTAAATGTGCTGCTACTGTTTTGAAAAAAAGATCTCATTGCATAATTATGTTCTTAAGGAAATAATGGAACAAGAAAAAGCTTTAAACTTTGTGGTAGAACATGCATCTGTATTCACAGGTCATCACCTTATCTCAAAGCATCTTTTCTTTCATACAAATGTATACAAGTTCCCAAAGTGGTTCCTGGTGTCTGCAGTCTGTTGTTGTTGCCCTGTTCACATGTTACAAAGTATGAAAAATAACTTTGCTTATTATCTTTCCTTGACCCTTGTTGCAAAGTAAGGATAGCAAAGTTCAGTGACATGTGGAAGTTGGAAATGCTGCACATTGCCAAAATCTCAGATTTTCTTCACTGGTAACTGGCAGGTTATATTAAGGTGGACAAGTGGATGTAGTGGACTCAAAAACCTTTGGTAAGGTGGCGTATGAGATTTTCCGACATGTCAATGAAACAAACTGCTGACAGGACAATCTGGGTAGGAGAGTAAGCTGTGACGAGAAGACAGATTGCAAGAGGATCTAGACTACTGAAGTGAGAGGACATGGAGCTATCGATGGAACTTCATATGGAGAAATGTCCATTTTGATAGGAAAACTTAAAATTTTTAGTATATGATTTTCAGAGGAACCTGAGTATCCTAGTACATAAATTGCAAGGATAATGTGCAAAGACAGCTCCAATTGTCAAAGCGTATGATGTGTTTGCCTCAGTATTATGTACGAGTGAGAGAAAATCTTGGTGCATTTATGTAGTGCTTTGGTGAGACTGCATGTTGTGTAGTTTTGGGTGCTTTCCTGAAGGAAAGGAGTACAGTGCAGATTTACCATACCAATTATTGGGAAATTGAGTGGCTGAATCCTTGTGCATATTATGTAACTGGTAGTCAAGGGAGAGAATGAGAAGAGTTCTATGTTAGTTGCAGTTTGTTTTCTTTTCAAAATTCTCACTTGCCTATATTGTTAGGCCACTGCTGAGCATCTTGTATTTAAAATGCGTAATAAATGAACTATTTCTGCATTTAGGGAATGATGCGAGAGATTCAGGTCTTACTGTTGCAAGTTAATGAACATTCGAAATAATGAGCCAGTCTACTTTTTTTCTGCCCTTGGGATTCTGGTATCTCTTTAGCATTATCATAGTTAAATGAGTATATTGTAACAGCATCCTGAATCATTTGGAAGGGGTTTGCATTGCTGTTTTCTAATGGCAGCCACTTATGCTGTGAAGTCAAGGAAAAGCATTTCAGATTTTTGTATCTAAAGCAACCAAGAAAAACCTTGATTGATCTTGAGAAAATCATGAATTTTGTTTTTAATGTAACTGATGACTGCCTAGTCAGGTAAAAATGGCAGATTTACCTTTCGTTAAGACTTAAGGGAGCTAGGTGAGTTTATTTAATAATCCAGTATTATAGTTTCACTGTCACAATTGTATATACTGGTTTATTTATTCACATATATTTGATGAACTGCATTTGAATTCTGTAGAAGTTGAGAGATTTGAGCTCCTCCTTATGAATCGTTAGTCCAGATTTCTGACTTACTGGTCCTGCACTGTGCCACCCCATATTGGCAATGTAGCACTGGTGGCCCAGACATAGGAAGAACATTATTAAGCTGGAGAAGCTCAGAAATGATTTAGGATGTTGCTGGGTCTGAAAGATTTGAGGTACAAGGGGAGGATGGACAGGCTGGGATTATTTTCGCTGGAGCACAGGAGTTTGAAAGATGACCTTAAAGTTTATAACGTCATGAGGGGTAGAGATAGGGCAACTACCATTATTCCTTTATCTGCGGTGGGCTATTTCAAGAGTAGTGGACACATTTTTCAGGTGTGAGTAGAAGTTGTTAAAAAAAAAAGTATGAGGGGCAAATATTTTTCAGAGGGTGGTTCATGTGTGGAATGAACTTCCTGAGGAAGTGGTGGATGTGGGCACAATTGCAATGTTTAAAAGTCATTTGGATGAACAGGAAAGGTTTGGAGGGATATGGGCCAGGAGCAGGCAGGTGACACTAGTTTAGTTGGGGATTATATTCAACATGGACTGTTTGGACCAAAGGGTCTGTTTCCGTGCTATATGACTCTGACTTGTGGCTGGTTGGAGTGATGGTTGATACTAAATCAAGGCACAGAGTTTCTCAATGTTTCAGTTGAAAGCCAGACTTGCTTCTTCCTCAGTGTTGTTGATTACCATTCTATCAACAGTTGGTGATTTTAACTTGAGTTGCAGCATTTTGATATGTTCATCTCCCTCTTTTTTTTTCTGCTTCAACTGATTTGTGAATCACCAAATGCGGATTTCCCATGACTAATATATTGCTTTCGAGAGCCACTTGTGTTTATTGACTTGGATTAAAGAAAATTTTAAAATCAAACTTTGCTAAGTTAAACCAGTTAGCTCCATAAATTTTATGACTAAAATACGAGCCTTTTAAATCTGTTAATTCACCACATCGCAGTTTTAAATTATTGAATAACGTATAAAAATTTATCAAGAATATTTTTCTCATTAAATCATGGTGCAATAACCAGTGTAATGAGTAAATTAAAGTAAGTTACGCCTAACCTGACTCTGTGCTCAAAAAATATCCAGCTTAACTTGTTTAGAGCTTGGTTGAAGTCTAAATAATAAGAATTAGATGAAACACCCAATGGTGGTGACTTCAAACTTGGCTATATTAATTAAGGCATAGAGTACAAAATTATCAAGTTATTGTTAAACACCTCTTCAAATACCGGTTAGGCCCTAAACAGGGTACTGTGTTGCTTATAATTGTGGGTACCCTTGCATGAAGGTGAGTTTATTTTGCATGTGGGGCCAACGTCTAACTGTTTTTTAAACTAATGCCAAAAGAAATACGAGTTGCTCTGAATATAAATTCTATTAAAATTCTGCAATATTTTGAGCCATTTATGCCAATGCTGGCAATTGCTTTGCTAAACTAGTGCAAGAAAGTGGAAGCCATGGTGGAAGCTGTCTCCATATTTGATCTGACTTATTGAAACAAAATTGGATATCCGCTTGCAGTGGGGATTTATACTTGCACTGGAGAAATGCTTGGAAATACATCAATTTTCTGCTGTGAGGATTCTTGCAAGTGCCATCCTGCATCCTCCTACTTGATGGTTTTTTTGATGCTTCATCACAATGAATGTTTGTGAAGTTTTGAGAAATGGAAAGCATAGCGTAGTGATTTGTTTTTTTTTGGCTGTCGGACTGATATATGCTCTTGAGAATTAAAAGCAAGAGGGTCTATGGCTATAGATAAAAATGGCAAATGTTGGAAATATATTTGTCAGCATTTACAGAGAGAAAGAGAGTTTGGTCAAACCCATTGTTTACAAAACATTGCAGGTATTAAACATTGTCTGAATATCTTTCCACAGGTTCTGTTAGACCTGCTGAGCGTTGCCTACATTTTGTGAATTTAGTCCACTGTCATGTCTCACCCCATCCTTGTTTGGTGTTTCTAAGCCTTTCTCAGGAGTTGCAAATGCAGCCACACAACATGTGCCTCTTTTTTTATTTGTGCATTGCTCGATTCCTGTAAAAAAAAATCATTTTTATCCGAGCTGGTCATAATTTAAAGTTTGTTTCTTTTGTTCTTGCTTATCTGCCATTCTTACTGTTAATTTATTCTGTCCATGTGTTGTTATACATGGCAAATATCCGGTATTTTCAGCTTTGTTCATCCCACAAGATCTGTGGTTCTTGAATGTAATTCATAGTGGGGAGTTTCTGTTATCGGATACTGACATTATGTGTGACTGTTTGTTTGAAGATAACTATGAAGCATCTGCATTGATGTTTTCTTTCAAAACTTGAATCTGCAGTTTTAATTGATGTAGTAATCTGGTTGTGAAATGCATTTATCAGACAAGTTGTGTGAACATATATCCTTACACAGGAGACTTTGTTCCTTTTGTATGGGAGAAAATAACTGAGCAAATGACAAGAGGAAGCGTTCAAGAAACTCTGTTCTGGCAGTATCTGGAGAGAGAAACAGTTAACATTTGAAGTTCATATGACTCTTCAGAAGTTCTCTCTCTTTCTCCACAGGTGTTTCTAGACTTGTTGAGTTTCTCCACTGTGTTTTCGTTCTCACTATCAGCATCCACAATATTTTGCTTTTAAAATAGCTGAGCACCAGGTTCATTTGAATTCGGGCCATTTTTAGCATAATTTGGGTAACAGATTTGGCTGAATTCGGGTCAACTGTGGTGTAATACACAATCATCTGACTGAGTACAGTGTGTGGTTGGAAAAAAAATGATATGTCAAAGGTTGTTGTCTGCAAGTTCCGTGCTAACTTTGATAATGTAAGACTTGTGTATATAAGATTAGAGTTTTAGTTGAAACCAGAGTGAAAGCATGGCTTTGTTCCCATCTGGTTTTTCTGGCAAGTTGCCATATGTCTGCAGACAAGATGTGCGTGCTCAAGCCTACATGTTGGCTTGGGTTTGAAGTGTAGTTCATACTCAGAGTACTTTGGGTTTTTAAAGCCATCTTAGAAATGCGAGTCTTGTGGTTACAGTGTTTATTGATTTGTAGAACAAACATTTCTAGATGTCTTTGCATCCACCAAAGTGTGAAAATGATTGTGAAAGCCGATCTAAATACAGAAGTGTTTAAGATATATCTGTCATGATTCGGAGATGCCGGTGTTGGACTTGGGTGTACAAAGTTAAAAATCACACAACACCAGGTTGTAGTCCAACAGGTTTAAGTGGAAGCACACTAGCTTTCGGAGCGACACTCCTTCATCGGGTGATTGACAATCACCTGATGAAGGAGCGTCACTCCGAAAGCTAGTGTGTTTCCAATTAAACCTGTTGGACTATAACCTGGTGTTGTGTGATTTTTAACTAAGATATATCTGAAGAGCTTGAAGAACAAGCTCCCAACAAGCTTATTTGTTGGGAATGAAGAATCGATTCAGTGTTTGAATACCTTTTGCATGTTGTAATGTTTGGAACAGAAGCAGATGGGCATATATCAAGTCATAAGCAAATCACCTATTATCTCTCTTGTATCATAAAAGTAGCTTATCATTTTCTCACCAATGTGTTGACAAACGGTGAGTGTTGTTTTACTTAGAAGTCCGGTGTAGTGAGCTTGGAGAAAATGTTTTGTATTTCAATGATGGGGGACCATATTCTGTACTTGTGGGGGAAAAAAACCTTTGATTAGTAAGACAGGAATTGATGTTTGTCTTCACTTGGAACATTTTTTAAGCATGTTTTTTAGTTCAGTATGTATAATCAAATGCCATGTGCTAAATTGCATTTTTGGTCGTTAATCAAGCAGTTGTTCATTTGATCTCACTCTCTTGTTCATATGTTGTATAATCTTGAGGAGTTAATAATATGCAAAGATGGAGAACAGTGAACGTTTGATCATTTTCTATGCTTTATACCTGTGGAACATTAGATCTCCGCATGGAAATCAGCAAGTTGAAGCAAAATAAATGTCTGCGGCAAGCAGGATTGTATAAGCTGTGGTCTGAAGGCCAAGTGAGGTGTGGAAACATGTCTGTGAAAGCAAGTTGGGGTAATCTGAAGCATCTAATTTTTCACCCACAGTTAAATCAAATGAAAACCTAGCAGTTGCCACTGTGTGGTGTCTCCAAAGTTCAGTGCAGAGTTACAAACTTTGAAAGTGTATCTGTAAAATTAGATGAGGCAGATGTTAAGTAATGCACGCATTTATTTTAGTCCTTCAACGAATGTGTGTCATTAGCAAGGCAGGTCTTGATTAGCTGCCCTTAATTGCCCTTGAAGGTGGCAGTGAATATGTCAACTGTCAGTGTATGTTGAAGAAAATTTAGCACACAGCAGGGGCCATTGTACTGGAGTGCAGTTGTCTGGGAAGGCTCAAATCCTATCAGGACACTACCTCTGAAGACTAACAGAGGTTCGACCATATCAATCAATCATTTGTCCCTTTTCACAATCGAATTACCACTGCAATCTTGCTGTTTCACTTATTTTGGTCAGAACTGTGAAGTATTGAGATAGCAGTCAGCTCTAAAATTATTGCAGCTGCCCAAAAGCTAGGTTTCTAGTGGACGGCATGGTGGCACAGTGGTTAACACTGCTGCCTCACAGTGCCGGAGACCCGGGTTCAATTCCCGCCTCAGGCGACTGACTGTGTGGAGTTTGCACGTTCTCCCCGTGTCTGCGTGGGTTTCCTCCCACAGTCCAAAGATGTGCAGGTCAGGTGAATTGGCCATGCTAAATTGTCCGTCATGTTAGGTAAGGGGTAAATGTAGGGGTATGGGTGGTTTGCGCTTTGGCGGGTCGGTGTGGACTTGTTGGGCCGAAGGGCCTGTTTCCACACTGTAAAGTAATCTAATCTAATCTAATCTAATCTAAACATGTATTTATGGTATTTGGGAAGAAGGAGTATAAAACAAGTGTGGAGAAGGAAAATTTCCATATTTGGCAAAATGGGAGATCGGGCTGAATGGATTATCCTCCTGCAAGATGGAAATGAGTGAAACATTAAAATGTGTTTTAAAAACAGTGGTTTCCTGGAAAATGCTGATGTTTTCTCAGTAGTTGTGGATTATTTAGCTGAATTGGCTAGTGTGTGGTTCCAGAATGATGCCAGCAGCATTGTTTCAATCCTGTAGTGGCTGAGGCTGTTCTTGGAAGCCTTGCTGAATCATATTATCCCACACTTGATGTGGAGTAGTCCCTGTGCAGCTATATAACCAATTGTCTCCCTTTAATGGAGAGAGAAGTCTATTATCCTTGAGATACAGCTAATTGCCATTATTAGTGATTTTGTATAACTGAGTTGTATGTAATTTGTATCTTCTAACACTGCTTTCTCTTTTTCAACAGCCTTGTGTTTGGTACCTTATATCCTGCTTACTATTCATACAAAGCTGTGAAAACCAAAAATGTGAAGGAATATGTAAGTACTTTTTCGAATTTGATTTGACAACTCCTTGCACTAATCCTTATGAAATAACATATCTTCACACCTTATTTAAAAGAAACCTGACTACCAAAATGTAAAAGTAAATCTGATCTTTTGGGTCATAGAGAAGTTGGTTCCATGTGAAAGAGCCCAATTTATTGATTGGACATTCTATCCACAATTGGTGTCTTTATGTTGTAGCTTGTATATGAAAGCTAAGCACTGTGGAAGAGAGCAGTAATTTAGAAGTCTATTTGGCAGGATTTTAAGATGTCTGCAATAAATAATCAAAAAGGTGAATAGAATGTTGTAATTTCTGAAGGGATAGAACACAAAATGGTGAAAATTATGCTTTGGTGTTACAAATTGTTATGACAGGAGACAGCCAAATAAAATCAGCCTCACTAACCCTGTATTTGCAACACAGTAAAAGTAAGATACTCAATGACTCTCAAAATTGACCCCAATGGTTTCTAATCAGACTCTCGAATAACCAGTTATTCACAAAGTGTGGATACAGATAACAGACACCAGTTTTCTAGCATTGTGACAGTACTGTGTCTTTAAAGGAGATTTATTCTATGCTGTTTCTTTTGCAGAGAGGTGTAGCTAGAATGTCGTGGGTAATTAACTTCCAGCTCCCAGAGTGTTTGTTTTAGATAGAAGCGTGAGTGGATGGAGTTGGGCTCTCTCAGATCCAGGGTTTGAATCTTTGTCTCAGTTTGGGCTTGGAGTGAGTTGCTGAAGCTGATAGATACAGCTCTCCCTGTACTGCAGCAAAAAGCTTGAGTTCACTCTCTGTCGCTAGATTGTTTCTTTCAGTGTTCCTTTCTCCTGGACTGAAAGGGAGATAGCATGAGAGGAAAACATGTTTTGCTGAATTTGCCTTTGCCAAGGGTATGTTTATGGGATGCTCCAATATTGGAACGATTGATCACTAAAAATTAAACAAATAATTTTATTAAGTATTTCAGTTGAGCTACAAATATGCTAATTCTTCTGCTTTTGTTTGTATTTTGAATTTTGTAGGAATAAAGTGTGTTTTCCTTAAAGCCTGGTGGTGGACTAGTTGAATCACATATGGAACACAGGGCCCCTACACTTGCCTTTAAATAAAATGAAATGTTCGGGGTCTAGTTGATTTCCTTGGTATTTTTTGAGAGGCTTTGGTATGGTCCATAAGTGTAAACAAAAGATTTATTGATTTATTAGTAATATATTGGCTTATCAGAGCAAAGTTAAACCACAGGGTTATCCAATTAATGTCAATGATTTAAACCAGGTCTTTGTTGATTCAAGCCCTCCTATTTTGTCACAAAAATAGAATGACAAGCAGACACAGTTAAGGGATACATCAAATGGGTGGGTGGGGAAATAAATGAAGCAACTGGCCAGTTCACTTAAGTAGAATCCACGATCTGTAATCCCACTGGCACATGATTGTATTTTGCTTAGTTCTTGATGACATCGATGTGTGTAACTATTTTCCGGGAGGCTCCAAGGAATATTCATTTAATTCTTTTAACTGAGATTCTATTACCTGAACTTGCAATAACTTGATAATGAGAGGAAAGCCAGGAAGCAATCGGACTTCCGTCTTGTAGCTTTTGCGGGCATAATCCTCCGACTCCAACACCGATCAGAACCTAACTCAAGTGTTGGTTTTCTGTTGTTTTTCATTCTCTTTGCTAGACTGATTGGTACCATAACTCTGTTTCCTGTTTACTTTTAAACCTCTGCCATCTGTTTCAGCATGATCCATATCCAGGTTTAAAATGTCTGTGCAGCATTCTTTCAACAAGAATCAACATGCAGTTAACTTCCAGGTCTGGCCTTGTAATCAAATAATTGTTCACTTTGTTTTCAAGATACACTTCTGTTCACAGTCCAAAGGTTACCTTCAGCTCTCAATGCACAGCTCCAAATCAAAAATAATTTTTTAAAAAAGTTGTCAAATAATGAAAAATCAACATGGGTTTTAACAGATCATATCTGAAATAATGCATATTAACCTTAGAATCACTCGACTGATGCCAGGGCTAAAGGAATTGACAATAAAAGGAAAGGTGCATGCTATATCTACTTGCGGAAATAATTTTGGTGCGCTCTGATTTGAGGTATATCAGAATTCCCATGTAATGTGTTGAAACTGAGCCATCTCTTGAAATTTCCCAATTGAGAATGTCAAAGTACAAGAAGTAAAAGTTTTGGATGTAGGTTTGCTTGCTGAGCTGGAAGGTTCTTTTTCAGACGTTTCATCACCATACTAGGTAACATCTTCAGTGAGCTTCCAAACGAAGCACTGCTGGTGTTTCCTGCTTTCTATTTATATGTTTGGGTTTCCTTGGGTTCGTGATGTCCTTTCCTGTGGTGATGTCATTTCCTTTTCTTTTTCTCAGGGGGTAGTAAAAGGGATCCAACTGTGTGTTAATATAGTTCTGGTTGGAATGCCAACGATCACTCATATGCACAGGGACATGAGTTCATGGTCTTCTCTGGAACAACAGTTTCTCAATTAACTATATAGTCATTTTACAGGGAGAAGCATCCAGATAAGGCACCATACATATTAATTGGGAGACCGTTACAATCAATGAGTATCAATAGTAAAGATTAAGCCATCTGGTGTTACACAATGAATAACTGACTTCACATAATGAATACTTTTCACCTAACTGATATTACAAACTGAATGCTACCTCATGGTGTTAAATGGCTGTGCATAATGAATGCTTTTTCACCTTGTTATCCCATTACCCTTGCCTCCAGCATCCCATTGTTAACTATATGTTCTTATCTGATCTGAGTCCTGCTCAGCTGAACCTCTTGTTTCACAAAACTCAGAACGCAACTCTTTCCCTGCCTGCTTATACCCTATACACTTTCTCAATGAGATATGTTGCTTTTAGTTGAATATCAAGCTAAGAAGTTAGTCTCTTCGACTTAGCATTTCACATAGAAAAGAGAGTCTTTTTCTCCACACTGAGAGTGCAGTGTGTCTGCTCTTGATTTTCCTTGACAAAATTTGACAGATGTGATTACTATTCAAAGTTATTTTTTTTTAAATGAACACTTGTGAAATAGGAGAGACAAATTGTTAAAAGTGAGCAAGGTTAAAATTGCAGGTAACTGGCTTGATAGGAATAATGGTGTGTTTAAAAAGACTGCCAGGTGAACAGCACGGTGGTTGTATCCAGCTTGTTGACTAAAATGTTATTTGGAGTTATGCTGCCAATTCTTCGTTCCGCTTCCTTCCATCCCCTTTGTACTGTCTCAATTGCCTTCAAAACATACAGTTTGCTTTCTGAGACAGACTTCAGACACCTCCTTGCTTGTCATCACTTGAAGAGATTTTGTTTGCTTTAATCTCTCTTGCTAAATATCTCTCCAAGTGACCCTGCTTGTCTCTACTTGACGAGATTTGTTTGATTTAATTTCTCTTGTTATAAATCTCCTCCGGTCTTTTGTATATCCTTGGGTATCAGGTATAGATTGCATAAATGAATGCTACAGAGTTGCACCCATGCGCTCTTGTTGATCAAGCTGTCATAACTCCTCTCAGAAGTTCACGCGATATTGTTCCGTATCCTTTGACCTCAAAGGTCCTTGTCTCTTTCCATAGCCCTGTAGCACCTTGCCTACAGTCTTGTAAAAGTGAGGTGAATTGCTGAAAACATGAGAGAGTACGTAGCCTAATCCCATCTGAGATTTAGAACATTACAGCATAGAACAGCCAACGATGTTGTGCCGACCATTGATCCTCATGTAAGGTAAACCTAATGTACGAACCCTCAAATTTTGTGTGACCATATGCATGTCCAGCAGTCTCTTAAATATCCCCAATGACCTCGCTTCCACAACTGCTGCTGGCACTTCCATTCCATGCTCTCTCAACTCTCTGTGTAAAGAACCCACCTCTGACATCCCCTCTATACTTTCCGCCAAACAGCTTAAAACTATGACCCCTCGTGTTAACAGTTTCTGCCCTGGGAAAAAGTCTCTGGCTATCAACTCTATCTATGCCTCTCATTATTCTTGTACATCTCAATTAGATCCCCTCTCTTCTTTTTTTCCAATGAAAACAGTCCAAGCTCAGTCAACCTCTCCGTAAGATAAGCCCTCCATTCCAGGCAGCATGCTGGTAAACCTCCTCTGAATCCTCTCCAAATCATCCACACCTTTCCTATAATAGGGCGACCAGAATTGGTCGCAGTATTCCAAGTGCGGTCTAACCAAAGTTTTCTCGAGCTGCAACAAGATCTCACTGGCTCTTAAACTCAATTCCCCTGTTAATGAAAGCCAAAACACCATATGCTTTCTTCACAACCCTGTCCACTTGGGTGGCAATTTTAAGGGATCTATGTACTTGCACACCAAGATCCTGCTGTTCCTCCACATTGCCAAGAATCCAGTGTGGGTGGCACAGTGGTTAGCACTGCTGCCTCACAGCGCCTGAGACCCGGGTTCAATTCCTGCCTCAGGTGACTGACTGTGTGGAGTTTGCACGTTCTCCCCGTGTCTGCGTGGGTTTCCTCCGGGTGCTCCGGTTTCCTCCCACAGTCCAAAGATGTGCAGGTCAGGTGAATTGGCCATGCTAAATTGCCCGTAGTGTTAGGTAAGGGGTAAATGTAGGGGTATGGGTGGGTTGCGCTTCGGCGGGTCGGTGTGGACTTGTTGGGCCGAAGGGTCTGTTTCCACACTGTAATGTAATGTAATCTAATCTAATTTCCTGTCTTTAATCCGTACTCAGCTTTCAAGTTCGACCTTCCAAACTGCATTTATCCAGGTTGAACTCCATCTGCCACCTCTCAGCCCATCTCTGCATCCTGTCAATGTCACGCTGCAGCCTACAACAGTCCTCTATACTGTCAACGACACCTCCAACCTTTGTGTCGTCTGCAAACTTGCTAACCTATCTTTCAATCTCCTCATCCAAGTCATTAATAAAAATTACAAAGAGTAGAGGCCCAAGAACAGAGCCCTGTGGAACACCACTCACCACTGACTTCCAGGCAGAATATTTTCCTTCCACTACCACTTTCCTTCCAAAGAATTGGGGAAGGTGTTTTATAATGTACTTTGGGCAATAATTTGTGTGCTGACGGGAATTGCAAAGCATGAAAAATTAAAAATGGAATTTGAATAAGCAGAGCAACAAAATTTAGCTTTCTGTTTAATTTTAGCAAACCTAAATCCAAAATTAAACTCAGCGGCAATATAACTATAAGTTTCAGACTAAGCTTGGGATATGAATGCTGGATGTAGCACTGAAACAAAATGAAAAACAATCAATAAACCTAATGGCTAAAAGTATAATCGAGGCAAGATAGAAATATTCTGATACTTGAAGTAAATGTGATGAGGAAGTGTGTATGAGAATCAAGTCTTGTATTACACAAAACAGACCTCTTGGTCTGACTGACACCAACTCAGTGGTTCTGTTAGGTTCTATCAATGGAAGTGATTGTGTTGGAGATTCATTTGTAACTGTGGCATTGAGAGGAAGTGAATAATGACACGATTGTTAATGTTGCTTGTGAATGAACAGCAATCAAATCCACAAGTCAAGAAGTGCTCTGTTTATACCACCACTTCAGCAACTGAAAATAACAAGAAATGCTGAAACTACTTAGTTGGTCATCCAGCTACAAAGTAGGGCCTCCCTCCCACCCTCTTCCTCTAACCTAACTTAAAGTCCACAGACTTGCCCCAAAAAGAGAGTCCAGGGAAGTTCCTGTTGAGAGAAGAGAGAGTCTTTATCTCAGGAGTCTTCGACAAGGAGGTTGAGTGAAGTGATTACGTCACAGTTGAAGAGGGTGAAGACATGACTGCCCAGCTGGTTCAGTGTGCTACGTACATGTGGGAGGTCAACAACTCTGGTGTATCTGGATCATATATCTGTGGAAAGTGTGTGCATGTTCAGCTACTGACAGAGCATATCGCAGCACTGAAGAAAGAACTCGAGGACCTTAGGCTCATCCGAGAGAATGAGATCTTTCTGGACAGGACCTTCAGCGAGATTATTACACTGACCATACCAGAAGAGAGCAGAAGAGAGAAGACGATGCGGAAGGCAGAGAGGAGACAAGTCCAAGAGACCGCGGGGGAAGTACCTGTCGGGAACAAGTTGAATCTTTTGGTAACAGTAGAGACAGATGACACTGCCAGTCCACGAGGCGGTCAGGTCTGTCAATCAAAAGTTGGCATGGAGGCAGTGCCGAGGGGTCAGACATCGCACAGAGCCGTGGTGATAGGGGACTCCATAGTGAGAGGAACTGAACGGGGTTTCTGTGGCAACAGGCGGGATTTAAGGATGGTGTGTTGCCTCCCTGGTGCCAGGATTGAGGGTATCGCAGACAGAGTGCAGGAAATCCTCAAGGGCGAAGGTGAAGAGCCAGAGGTGGTGGTACATGTCTGGTGGTACATGTCGGCACAAGTGATGTCGGGAAGAAGAGGAGGAACATACTACAACAGGACTTCGGAGAACTAGGAAGAAGGCTGAAAAGCAGGACGTCCAGAGTGGTTATCTCCTGTTTACTTCCAGTTCCTCGGACTGGAGAGGCCAGGAACAGGGAGATAATGGACTTGAATGTGTGGCTGGGGAACTGGTGCAGGAAGCAAGGATTTAAATTCTTAGATCACCAGGGTATGCATAAATTATACAAAAGAGACGGTTTGCACCTTAATAGGTTAGGGACCAGCATTCTGGCAGGCAGGTTTGCTACTGCAACACAGCTGCGTTTAAACTAAATAGTGGGGGGGAGGGGACAAACTGGAAATTTAAGAAGGAAATTGAAGGGAAAGTTAGAACAAGGGAAGTCAAGAAAGACAACGGTATCAATGAAGCAGAAAACTCAAAGGGATCATGCTGTAAGGTTGAGTGAAATAGGGGTTGATAGGAAAGGTGAGGGAAGTAACAAATTAAAAATACTATACATGAATGCACGAAGCATTAGAAGTAAGATGGATGAGCTTGAGGCTCTTTTGGAAATTGGCAGCTACGATATTGTGGGGATAACTGAGTCGTGGCTTCAAGTGGACAGGGCCTGGGAAATGAATATTCAAGGCTATATGTGCTATCGTAAGGACAGACTGACAGGCAGAGGGGGTGGGGTGGCCCTGTTGGTAAGGGATGATATTCAGTCCCTTGCGCGGCGGGACCTAGAATCAGGGGATGTAGAGTCAGTATGGATAGAGCTGAGAAATTCTAAGGGTAGAAAGACCCTCTTGGGAGTTATGTACAGGCCCCCAAACAGTAGTATGGATATAGGGTGTAAGTTGAATAAGGAGCTGAAATTGGCCTGTCGCAAAGATGTTACTACAGTTGTTCAACATGCAGGTAGACTGGGAGATGAAGATGGTATTGGACCTCAAGAAAGAGCGTATGTGGAGTGCCTCTGAGATGGATTCTTAGAACA